>NC_048555.1:10013649-10338404 GCF_902806685.2 Maniola hyperantus
GTATCTTCAAACTCTAACAGCGATTACGCACTGCACTTCCGTCATCCGAGTTCTATCCGTCATCCGTGAGAATACCAGCGATTATCTACGATATATGTCATAAGCTACCATACAAAACAAAAAGGAACATATTTTCACGGACTCGGATCGGATGAGTGCGTAGCCGCCGTAGGTAGAAAGTATTGAATTTAAGGCCACGACTACACCTGAGATTAAAATAAAACCTCTTGATAGAGATTAGAAGAGTTTTTATTCAAATGAACGTTTACATTATTATTTTGTTTCAGCACCCATACATAGATGAAATATTGTCAATACAGACGCTAGAAACAGGTGCCTATGTAGTTAGAAGGATACATGAAAATGGGAGTATTAGGGATTTACTCTACGGGACAGAGTACAGTAAACAGTATTTAGCCAAATATGGAAATCCTAAAGTTAGAAAACCATTTACGAACGGACAAATATCACATTATGGATACCAAATATTGCAAGCATTGAAGTTTTTGCATGACAAAGGATTGGGGCACGGTATGTTTGCAATTTGCATAAGTTATTCAAATTTAAATATTATTATAAAGGAAACTTCTGTGCAAAATTTCAGCCTTCTAGATCTGTCTAAGTTTGGACTTGGCATAATGTCATCAGTCTTGACTTTTCTTTTTATATATTTAGACTAGTTGATACGCAATGATTTCAACTTTTCGGAATAAAAGTGGCAGATGTGTTAATTCAGGGTATAAGCTATCTCCATTCTAGATTTCAGCCAAATCGGTTTAGTCATTGTGGCATCAAGCAGTAACAAGCATCCAAACATCCAAAATTTCATATAAATTATCTAGGATATCTGGATTAGGAATCACGAATTTCATACTTATAAATTAAAAAAATTTAGGGCACATACACCCAGGAAACATAGCAATAGCGAACCAAAGAGCTCTCTTAATGGACATAGAGAACTATCTAACGGGAGTGCCCAGTCTACACAGGCCGTATATGTTGGAGCTGAAGAGAACTAGCTCCTTGGAGGCGGTGGATGTGTACTGCTTTGGAAGGACGCTGTATGAAATGGCGTTTGCTGAGCCCCTTGATAGTTACTATCGGGATTTTTACCCTGATGGAATCTCGTTGGATTTGGGTGAGTTCCGTTTTTTATTCATTATGGGCATACCCACTATCATTTACCTCGACAGTCGACATCTACTTTCGTTACCTCGACAGTCGACATCGACCTTCGATACCTCGACAGTCGACATCGACCTTCGTTACCTCGACAGTCGACATCAACCTTCGTTACCCGACAGTCGACATCGGCCATTATTACCTCTACCTTCATTTGATGATCGATTTTTTTTATGAGAGTCGCATTTCTTTTATCGATTACTATCTTTCAGAATCCGTGCTCCGACTATGCCTATCGAGCACAAGTTGCAAGCACGGAGGCCCGACTATAGAACACCTACTGAAGCACCCTTTCTTCACTCATGCAACGCTCAACGGTCTGACCCCTGCCATTGATACGAGGGTTCATCTGAAGTTCCCTCTCACGCTCAAAGACCAGCTCAGAGCGTGCGCCAGCGCCGTGGAAGATCGACTTCGAAGGGATCAAAAGATGGTAAGTAGACAGACAATTACTTTGACGATTAATGCAGCGCCGTCTCGATACAAACCCGAAAATTGCTGTACTCCACAGGGTTCCAATATTGACATCACTAGCCATATTATAAATGCGAAAGTGTGTTTGTTTGGTGGTTTGTCGTGATTTTTGCATGGGTATAATTAAATACCTGGAGAGTGACATAGGCTACTTTATATCCCGGAAAATCAAAGAGTTCCCATGGGATTCTTAAAAACTTAACTCCATGCGGACGAAGTCGCGGGCATGAGCAAATCATAATCATTTATTTTGCACAAATATGGTACATGTATATTATTATTATATTATTATTATAAGTCTAAATATATAAAAGGAAAAGGTGACTGACTGACTGACTGACTGACTGATCTATCAACGCACAGCTCAAACTACTGGACAGATCGGGCTAAAATTTGGCATGCAGATAGCTATTATGATGTAGACTGTATTATGATGTTGAAAATCGTTTCTTAGCGGATGCCTACGTCATAATAGCTATCTGCATGCCAAATTTCAGCCCGATCCGTCCAGTAGTTTGAAATGTGCGTTGATAGATCAGTCAGTCAGTCAATCCTTTTATATATTTAGATTAATTAGCAACAAATTCACAAGGTAAATGACACTTTTATTTTACATGTATTATTATGTGTTTACATTATTGTCGTAAGTTAATCATGTAAGCTACTTACGTGAGTAAAATTTACAGGTGTAATGACGGCCTAAGGACCAGAAGGAGATAGGTCAAAGGAATCCGCAACTCTAGAGGAACAGAGAGGATTATCGATACTGTACCGATTTTTAAAAATTTCACTCGATCAAAGCTAGCGGGTCAACTAGTCTGAATGGTTTTTTTTTTTTAAATAGATATAGCGAGCAAACGAGCAGGCGGGTCACCTGATGTTAAGTGATTACCGCCGCCCATGAACATTTGCAGCACCAGAGGAGCCGCCGATGGTCCGCTGAACACGATATATTTGCCCATTTCCGCTTTGGTGGGCCCGGGCTTAACGATTACATTTTTTAGTCTTTGGTTTTGTTAGTTAATGAAAAGTGCCTACCATACATTTGCGCTGCGTTTTTGAAATGACTATTCTCGTTAAATAATTCTTTATTTTCAGGTTAGAAGCGCTAAGAAAGAAGTTAGAATACAGGAAATACTAAACTCTGAACAAGAGATGAAAAAACAAAGGAGAAGAGCGGTATGTTTATTTTATTACGATACACGATGCTGTTTTTTTAGTATTTTAAGTCTTTTTAGGGTTCCGTACCCCAAAAGAAAAAAAGAACCCTTATAAGATCACTTCGTTGTCTATGTTGTGCTTGTGTCTGTCAAGCCCCGTTAAGGTAATCAAAACCTATAGGGTACTTCCCATTGACCTACAATCATGATTTTTTTTTTTTTTTTTAAATTAAAACAGACAGTAAATTTGACAGGTAACAGTGTCTTATAGCGCAAGTATAAAGGAAAAAATCTGGAAACCGTGAATTTTTACTAAATCACGCATAGATGGTGCTGTTCGTCATAAGCCTGCACGAGTGCACGGTGGGCTAGGTGTGGGATCAAAATACGATGGTATGTTAACCCTTCGTGTAAGCACAACAGACGAAAACGTTTAAGTGCGGAAACCTGCCCAGAGCGAAGAAGAAGAAGAACCCTTCGTGTGCAAGTCTGTCAAGACTGGTTTTTTTAAAGAAGCTTAATTTCAAAATTATTATTTTTTACCTGAAATTGACTTGTTTTAGAAAAAACGCGACAGTGTATGGAAGTCGAGTTCTTCACTTGCCGATGTTCGTTCTCACAGCGCCAGCACCGCGTCGTCGCCCACGCCGCCCACGCCTCCCCTCTGTGAGTTCATATCTCACATTCATTTTTTTTTATTTTATTGGGAAAATCAACAGCTTTTTGTACCTAATACATATGCTTAGAATTAGATAACTCAAAGCTAATAACAATTTCAGGGTTTTCACAAATAGAAATATGTATATCTAAATGTATAAAAGGAAAAGCTTGCTTACTGACTGACTGATCTATCAATCTGATACTGACTGATCCTGAATGATCAAAGCACAGCTCAAATTACTGGAAGGGTCGGACTGAAATTTGGCATGCAGGTAGCTACTATGACGTAGACATCCGCTTACTAAGGATTTTTTAATATTCAACCCCTAAGGGGGTAAAATAGGGGTTTGAAATTTGTGTATTCCACGCGGATGAAGTCGCGAGCATAAGCTTGTTTTGTAATAATTTAAAATATGTATCTTATAATAATCTTTATTCAGTGATGAAGTTTTCAACATATTGGTTGCAGCAGGCGACACGAGCGCCAACAGCTCGTGCGCGGCAGGCAGTAGCCCGGCGGACGCGCGCGGCGCGCTGCTCAGTGCTATCTGCGCCTTTGACAAGACGCGCCTCGCGCGCGTGCAAGCGCAGTGAGAATACTGTGCCTACTAACTGAGGCGCAACGCTCATCGGCAGACTGGAGTGAACCGAAGTGCGCCGTCTTTCTTGATTAGTACAACTCAAACTTACCATTTTTTCCCTGATACAAGTTAAAACGAAACAAGTCACAGGATGCGTTGCCGGTACTTTGTGACGCCTGAGCAGTGAGGCTGCCTCGTCTTACCTATAATTCGCAGGGAGAGCCGAAGTACACGCTGCGTTGTGGCGCTGCACCGAGATCATTTCGCCGCATAGCGGTAACACGACGCTTTGCGGCACCGTAACATTGCAGCGGCATAACAACGTTATATCATTAGACTTATCCCATATAATTTACTTTTCTTGGACTAATGAAATGAGGTAGTCCATATGAATCTTCGTATTCGTTGGCATCGGCACTCATATTTTTTAAGCCCCAGCTAAAAATAAACAAGAAAGGTCACAGGTTGCAAGTCCGGTGTGAGTGCGGCGCGGCGTCCTGTTCCAAACCCATTGTTGGGCGGGTCTGAAATGTGGATCCACCTTAAGAGTGGAGTTTGGAGCGACATCTACCGTTTATTATAGAGAGAGAAAATTTGTACAATGTGCCCCAGGGCTCTAAAAAGACAGGTAAAAAAACATATGGATTAGACCGGAAGTTTAAAGTTATTTATTAGTAATTATGTGCAAATATTCAAGAATTCATATTCAGAAAATCCCGGGCGGTCACATAGCCCTGGGGCACATTGCATATTTTAGAATTTATGTTTAACAGTTTTTGATAAAGTTATCAAGATATGCATACTTACTTTTTACGTTACTCTGCCGCGCAACACACAGTCATGATATACATACCTACTCTATGTATGTCACACATATATACACATTCACAATGATAGAATCTTTACATTTACTTAAACTTACTTATGTAGTATTTCTTTAAAAAAATAACTTTTACGGCTATATTTTATAGCGGGTAGTTATTTTTAAAAATATACCAAAAGGCTTTATCTGAATTTTTATATACGATATTAATTTAGGTATTATAAAAATTAAGTCATCATGATCAAAATAATGTGTGGATTTGTACTTGTATTTCACGTTCCTTCATAATTAGCAGGTATAATTTCATTGTCTTTAATTAATGTAAATTCATTAGAGAAAGAACTCAGTAATTTTAAGAGATTTTGACAAGGGCCTATTTTTCAATCGCCAAAGTCCTTTTATCTAAGGAAAAAACTGGATGTTTTGACAATTTTTGTAATGTCCTGTCTACAGGCCAACAACGCGTTGTTCACTCATTAAATACAGTGAAGCAGCGTCAGCGTACATCTTGAAATGAAGATATTTAAATGCCAATGTAAACGGCACACCATAATGGGATATCGGACGAAATGTCAAAATTTGTCAGTTAAAGTTTATATTTTAACGATTAAAAAATCAGCCTTGAGATAGACTTTATTATTCGATTATTATCAATGCATTTGAATAGTTCATATTTTGTTGCATTGTGTTAAGTATTTTGTTTTACCTATCTGTAGGTAGACAGACTTGGGTGTCAGATCTTACATTAGAGATATTTTTAAGATACCGAACAATTCAAATATACTAGATATAAGGTAAAAATACACATAATTAAGTAAATCTCTCCAACAGATGATTTTGTGCAACTTTCTAAAACTCTTTTAATGTATTATACATAAATAGTTTTACAGTTTTATAATAGATCCATGTGCATATGGCTGCAAAGATCTTGAAAATATATATAAAAGTCACCACTAACATCGGTATTTTTGATTGATTGTACGCCGATATAATATGTTATTGTATTGTTAATTTTGGCCATAAGCCAGTGATACCAATGTTCTTAGGCCGCGATTACACCTGTAAGTTAAGCTTACGTAATTAACTTACGACAAATTTACTAATATAAACTCTTATACTTAGTAGCTTATTGCATTTTCTTACAACTTACGAAAGTTGAAAAATTTACTTACGTGAGTAAAACTTACAAGTGTAATCGTGGCCTTATATTAAAGTATTGTAATTTATAAGGAAAAGTGATAAATCGACTGGTCACGCGATGCTTTATCGGTTTGTTATGATTTGGTGGATATTGTTTAGCAGCTTTAAACTGTAGCGTGTAAGAACATAAATTATTTTAATATTGTAATTACTGTTATAGTATGTACTTGTAAGAGAATAATATAATATAGTTGCAGCAATATTGAGTTTTTATTTGAACCCCCCTTCCGAAAGTACTACTTATGTTTTAGTCTATATATTTTTTTTAATACCTATTGCGCACTATACCAATAGGTCGAGATGCCAATCGGGGTGGGGATGCCCCGCACACCCCCCGCGCTAACCCGGTGCGGGATAACGCAGGTGACGTGCGGGTGGTCTGTTCATATAAAAAGCCGTTCAAGTGCGAGTCTGGTTTCATTCCGCCTAAAGACACGGAAGAAATGGAAAAGCTATCCACCGAATTGAGTCAATGTTGCTTAATCGATTGATGTGTGTTGTCGTAACAACAGGCCGTGGGTTGTCGTGCCGCAAAGCGATTTAGCGTTCCGATACGATGTCGCGTATAGACTGGTCATGATACGCCTTCCAAATGATCCCGCTTCCATCTTAGACAGCGTAATTACTTAAGGTGACGCAGTACGCTCGACCGAACCTATTTGCTTTTCACTTGACATTTTAATTTAATTTAATTTTAAAATAACTTTATTGTTAATAGATTTACAGAGAGTAAGAATACAGGATACACTTAAAAAACAAAGGGCGACCTTATCACTAAAGTGATCTCTTCCAGGCAACCCATACTTAAGAACTTATAGAACTGTAAGACGGGGAGTCGCAATGTAGCTATAAATATAATATATATATATATATAGGTATATATAAACACATATAATATACATGTATATAAATACTATATAAAATCAATATAGTATAATTAAATTGACATTGACACAATTAAATTGATATAGACATTGTATGAGAAAGGTGAGAGGCACGATGATTTTCACCGAAATCAAGGGTTTAGGAAAAGTATTTTTGAGAAAAAACTACCTACTGAATTTATGTTTGCAAAGTAAAGTTATTTCAACTAATGAATAAATAAACTATGTCTAATGATAATTTTTTTAGAATTTTCATATCCCTAATCTTATTTATTTACGACCAAAGTTGTCATAAATTTAATGTAAAAAAAGGAATATTTTGAGGCTCGTAACTTTTAAATCAATATTTTTTTTCAATGTTTTATATATCAGTGAACCTAGATAAAGACGAGATAAATCGATATAATTCTTAGTTTTGTGCGTACAATATCGAATATTGTTGTATTTTCCCTTCTACGTTTGTATGAAGAAAGCACTGAAGTGAGTCCCCTTAATTAGTCATCAAATCTAATTTAAAAAATCTATGATCTCGCATTTTCTTTCAATATTTTCACTATATTTTGGCTGGAGGTTGTATTCTATTATAGTAGAATAGAGTAGATTGAAGAATCGGCCTACTGGGGTAATTGATAATTCTATATCTAAGGATGTTCTAAATAAAACACTGATATAAAGTGTATCTCTTTGTGTATTAATAATCATAATAATATACTTAATCCTATTATTCAACTATGATATAAGCGAAAAGTGTACTAGGTATAATTTTAATAATTATTATTATTACTTAATCATTATTAATAATCAAGCACACAACTAAAACAGCGTTAAGTCGTATCCACACTAGTAAAAATTTGCGAACAGTATACTTTAACTGAGACGACTCATGAAGCAAGGTGGGTAGGGGAACATCGGGAGGGTAACTGTCACTCTCTCAACCTACACCCCATCCTAAGAGCCATCTCAGTCCAGCATATAAAATATAAAATGATGAAAGCTGCAACATTTCGGAGCGAGACCCAATCTTTTTCCTAGTAAAAAAGTCCAGACTGACGATAATTTGTGCGGACACAATTTTTTTTATCGAATATTAACACAATTTTTATTAATGTGGACGCGATGTTCTAGTGTGACCCAGCAATATATCGCGTCAGATAAAAAAAATAGTACTATTGTGTGCGTAGCGAATAATTTTCTCAATTTACCTATGAGAGATTTTAAAACTTAAAACTGGTATTCACACAAGGTCGCCAGGCATTAAGGACTTAACGAAACAGGAGTGGAAAAGCTGAGCCTACCACTGTACCAAATGTGTGTATACGACCGGCAATCATTTCGTTATATAAAATAACGCGATGACGTTCAATGATAGCACATCCGTGTGTTGTGTGTTTTAGAATAGGATAGAATAGAATAATGTTTATTCGAGGTATATAAGTGGTACATGGTGTAGGCAATATCGTCCTTTTCCTTTTCCAATACCGTTTTGATTGTGTGCGTATAAATCAAGGTAGTGTGTTAATCTTTGTCGTAAGTTAATCATGTAAACTACTTATGAGAGTAAAACTTACAGGTGTAATTGCGGCCTATTGATAGCAACTTTTGTAAGTTTTATTAGTAGTGGACACTTAGTATTATATTGAGAAAACTGTCCTCTGCACACAGTTAGCGTTCTCCCACCGTATACAGCTTATGTTCAAACTCTAACGCAGGCTGGGACGCAAACATGCATAATTTCCAAAATAAAAAATTTACCTCTTCATAATATTACCTTAACATTTAACACGTAATCACATAATAGTACTTATTCCTCAAACGACTAATTCAATGGGGATGATGCCTATGTCTAAAATAAATTATTTCTTAGCGATTAATAAAAAGAGGAACTTCCAAAATTCGTAAAATCCACATGCTCTACTATAGTTTCAAATTTGCTAACCATTTTAAATTCTCAATTTGACTTAAAAAAACTAGGACGTCAAATGTGTATGACGTCACATCTATGTATTTCATACAAGCTCCCATACTAACCAATTGTTTAGACATTTGATAAAAAGTTGCTGATTTGACTAGTAGGCATCATCCCTATTACACCAATTAAATTGCTGATGCTTTTTTAAGATGCATATCTATCATTCAAAAATAAAAAATAATAAAATTGAAGTCATTAGACTTGAAATTGAAACACTTATTATATACTATGTATACTTAGTAGAACAAAACACCTAATTTTAAAACCTATACTTAAAAGATATTAATACTCTCATCGAGTACCTAGTACTTAGTGAAAACGCAGTCAGAGAGAAGGACCAAACATAAAATATTCTCACGAAATAAAAATAAACTATAATAGGTATCACTTTACACTAAATTATAAAATTGTGTAATTTTTTTTCTTTATCAAGGAACATTGACAAACATAGTTATCATCACTTTATGAAAAAGTCATTAGTCATAAATAAAACTGTTATTTCATTTATTTTCACGTTAAGAGGTATCGCAAACGACCGAATAATAGTCCGACCGATTTAACCTTTTGAAAATAGAACACAGGGCAATGTGTCTGATTCTGTTGTACACTATCTCTACGGCTCCACTATCACTCTATAGTGATCTGAGTTCGGACAAATTTTACTATAGTTCGGCATCCAGCAAATCAACTGGCCCCCGTTATTCGGGATACGGCTGAAGTATTTAGTGAATTTTTAAATAAGTTTGGCAAATCAGCCGGTCGGCAGACGCGACGCAAATAGTCAGTCAAGGTGTTAGATATATACCGGAAAAAGAAACAATTCCCGCGGCATTAAAAAAAAACTATATTCCCGCCAACTGCGTTAGCGCCAATGTGCGTAATGATACGATTGCCGCCCGCCACACAGTTCGCGATATCTTGAATCATTTGCCGAATCCCGATAGTTGAGCCGTACCATAAACTAAACTAAATTGACCTTGAGGAAACCTTATGAAAGGGATAGCAATAGTAAATACAATTAAACCTGTCATTTTAGTTTAGAAATATTATACAACAGAATTAGCCACATTTACTAATTTACCGCAGGCATCTTAGAAAATTAGAGTATTAGTACTATCTACTCTCACCTATTCTAGATGGAGAAAAGAATAGAACATATGAATTATCACGCTTTTACAGCAGACGTCAAGGTGTATTTAACTCCGCTTTACGGACTTAAGTCGTCCGATGACGGACAAAAATCGGTCGTCTGTGTCAGCTCTAAACAACCACAATGAAGCAAATAACACATTCAATTCACAATATCTTGGAGGAAAACAACAAATTATTCCAATTCGATGATGTCGTCCAAATCGTCGATGTTGAAGTCTGCGAGAGTCAGTTCTGAAAAGAAAGTGATTTTCATTATAGTTTCTATATAATCATGATCAACCTTTCGCTGGCTCACTACTGGCCATGGGTCTTTTCTTAGGATGAAAATGGTTTTGACCATAGTCACCACACTGGCCAAGTGCGGATTGGCAGTCTTCACACACCTTTGAGAATATTATGGAGAACTCTCATCTCAGGCATGCAGGTTTCCTCTCGATGTTTTCCTTCACCGTTAACCCCCAACCTCATTAGGATGCGGACGTCTTAACCACTAGGCTATCACAGCTTTCATACAGGCTGTAACTAGAACGCTAGCAAAAACTTAGCGTTATTGTTATACTACCTAAACACAATCCAATACCAATAACCATTTGCCTTATTTTGTAGTTTTAGTATTTTTCAAACCCGCAATGTATAGCGTGCAAAACTCAGGTCAATGCCCCACTTACGACGCGGCATTGACTCCGAGTGGCGTACTTACACAACTTTCGTTGACCTCTAGCGTCAGTCAGATGTTTTATTTAAACTTTTACAAAATATAGGATTTTTTAACTTTTTTCTCGTTTTTTTAATGGTATATCAGTAATCATCAGTACTACCACCTGGTTCGTTTTTGCTGGCGTTCTGGTTACATATCTGGCGTTCTGTATAATAGTACCACTGAAATGTACGTATTATACAAGTAAGTGCCATATAAAATGCCACCTATTTTTGTGCCGATTCGAAATGCCCTACCAAGCGTACCGGGAATATTGACACTATTGTGAATATCACCAACATTTAAATTAAACCATAACATTATTTAAATAAGTCTACTTTTACAATAACTCGGTCCGAAGAACAGTATTATACTCACTATTGCCGTCGGGTTTCTTCTTTTTGTAAGGAAGGGTGTCCTGCCAGGGCGAAGGTCGTTTAGTGACTTCAATCTTCGGAGTTAACATCGGGGTAGCTTTCTTCGTGTTAGACGTTGATTTCCTGTACATCAGGGAATTGCTTTATTTGTGTGAACTATGACATAGAAATGCTCTATAGAATAAAAAAGTGTAAAAAATAATCCATACCTGCTACACGTATTGTAGAGGTTCACGAAGTTTGACAGCTTTAAATTAAATTTAAAACTGTCAAACTGTGTGTCTTTTTCATATTACATTAAGTAAGAAGAGGATGCGAATACTCTCAAATTTAGTTGTGCTCAGAATCAGTACCACTGTGTCTGACTCTGTATGTCTTTTATCTTTTCACGGCGAACCCGCTAAACCGATCTTGACGAAATTTGGCACAGAGATAACTTTCATATTAGAAGAGGACAAGGGATGTTTTTATCCCGGAAAATTAAACAGTCCCTACAGGATTAATACTAACCAAAAATCCACGCGGAAGTCAGCTAGTCACTACCCATATTATTATGAATGCGACAGTATGATGGTTTGTCTTTCAATCACGTTGCGACGTGATTTTTTACTTGGGTATTGTTAAGGACGGAGAGTGACATATTATGCTGCTTTTTATCCCGCAATATCAAAGAATTCCCACGGGATTTTGAAGTTGCGGGCATCAGCTAGTTTAGTATAAAAATAAGAAAATACAGCTAAATTAATACATACGTTGGTGGAATGAAAGATGTCGATGCCTTATTCTTAGCGTTGCTAACGAGCGTGCCAGTTTTGCTTATCGAAATATCCTTCGAAGTTCCGGACAGTTTGATGGTGCTTGGCTTTTTAGTGAGCGCGGCTCGCGCAGCTGGCTGTGCGGGCGCGGCTCGCGCAGTGGGCTGTGCGGGCGCGGCTCGCGCAGTGGGCTGTGCGGGCGCGGCTCGCGCAGTGGGCTGTGCGGGCGCGGCTCGCGCAGTGGGCTGTGCGGGCGCAGCTCGCGCAGTGGGCTGTGCGGGCGCGAAAACTTCAGTCAGATCTATTACTTTGTTGGGACCTCCCTTGTTATTATCGCCTTTGACTCCCTTGTAATTATCATTTTTAACTCCCTTGTTATTATCATTTTTAACTCTCTTGAAATTGTCATTTTTAATTCCCTTGTAAATATCATTTTTAACTCCCTTGTAATTATCATTTTTAACCCCCTTGTTATCATTTTTAACACCCTTGCCATACTGTCTAGCCTCCATTGATTTTAAAAGAGCTTCCGCTTTCTTGACGACCATGTCGCCTGACATTTTAACTATATTCTTTTCTCTTTCTACAGATTTAGTCATACCAGCAGGTGGCGGGGTCGGACGGAACTGGGATTCCATCTTATTCATCTCTTTGTATGTCTCCTGGTATTGGTCCGCGGGTATGTGGACAACGTTTTTGAGTACGGACAGCGGGTCCGGCGATTCACATCTTAAATCATCGTTAGTATACGATATACGTGGCGTTTCAGCAAAGCTATCGTTAATATACGATGTACGCGGTCTTTCAGCTGGTTCCGGATACGATTTCTGTATTCGTTCGGCGGCATTAATTTGCGCTCTAGAACTAAGGATCAACGGTGTTCTAGTGTGGCCTACACCAACTTTAGGCATCGGGGTTTCCTCGACTCTAATATATTCCTCTGGCGCACACGATTTGTTCATAGATGCACCCGTGAGAATCATAGTGGGAGGTTTGTCAGTTTTTCTCAAAATTTCTATCTTCCCATCCTTATTTATACGTATAATATCACCGGGCAAACATTTAGACCTCGTCTGTTGGAGAACAGGAGACTGAACATGGTCGGAAATAATTTCCTCGGGGATAATAGTTTCGGGCGGTGGGATCCCCATGCGTGCCGTAGAAATACTTTGAGATGGCATATAGTAAGTTTGCGATGGTGCGGTTCTAGCGTAATCTGCAGCGGGAACGAGTAAAACTTTCTTTTTGTTTTCGAGTATTGCGTTCAGTCTACTCTGCGTCGCTATCGGCGCGGCTATGTGGCTGACCATTGGAGCATCGCTGGATATGACAGGAGTGGTATGAGGTAGTTTGGTCGTAGACTTGACAGCTTTTCGTGTGGTCGTTTTGACAGGGGGCGCAGGCGGAGCGTCCTCTTCGTCGCTATCCAAACAGATTGTAGCACTTCCTGACGCACGGAACGGTATACCCACCGGACGTACTTCTGGAGTAGTATTAGTGGGCACGGCCGGCGGCGGGGGCAGAGGTATCGGGTTAACAACGGGCTGTTTCTGAACAATTTGCACAACTTTAGGCTGAGTCGCTTGCGCTTTTTCAGCAGCGCTCAAAACTGAGTTTAGTATAAGAGGCTGAGATTTGCGTTTATTAGGCGGGATACGAGAGTAGCCCGGAGTTGTTTGAGAATAGCCCGCAGTTGCTTGAGAATGGCCCGCAGTTATTTGAGAGTGGTCCGTAATAGTTTCAGAGTGGCCCACGATAACGTCATCATCGTCATCGGGCAGTATGCACTCGTCTTGCGACGGGAACCTCGCTCGCATTGACGCCGGACCTGGACCTTGGAACCTGCGGCAAAACACACAATTTTACTAATAGGTAAACTCAGAATTTTTGTTACAATATATTAAGTACTATGTGTACATAAATGCATTTTACACTTAGTGATAGCCAATAGATATAAAAAAACAAACACTTACATTTCCACTGGCACAACTTGTGGGGCAGGAACGCTTTGAGGAGCAGATCTTCGCTTAGCCACAGGAACGCTTGCGCTGGTCGACGGTATTTCAATGACATCGTCGAGCACTGTTATTGGCGAAGATTTGGGCGTCTCTACATTTTTCGCACCGATCGTTTTACCTTTAGGACCCGGTTTCTTTTTAACCTCATTCTGTGGTGCAATTTCCGAGATAACTGCTACTGGTTTCTTTTCTACAGATTCCTTCTTAGCTATTTCGTGTGGTGAACTAGTGCTTACTTGAACGGTTTCGCCGCCTTTTTTATTGGCGTCGTGCAATTTCTTGAGCAAGTCTCTACCTAATACCTGTTGAAAATAAACGTATAGTCAGAATATATAAAAGGAAAACCTGACTGACTGATCTATCAACGCACAGCTCACTACTGGACGGATCGGATTGAAATTTTGTATACAGATTGCTATTATGACGTAGACATCCACTAAGAAAGGATTTTAGCGTTTAAACTACCGTGAGTGATTTCCATTATAAATACTATCTGTCCCGGCTTACTCACGTGTGTAGTCGACGTTGAAAAAGGACCCCGGATGGGTTCGAAACTAGTCGGGCTAACGTCGACTACACACGTGAGTAAGCCGGGACAGATAGTATTTATAAGAAAGGATTTTTGAAAATTCAACTCCTAAGAGGGTAAAATAGAGGTTTGAAATTTGTGTAATCCACGCGGACTAAGTGGGGGGCATAAGCTAGTAAGTAATATGTTGACTTAAAAACTATTTTATAAGCACAAGAGCAAATCTTAACGGTATTTAGCTATCAGTATCCATTACGCGCCCCACTCTTTGTCCCAATTGTTTACAGTGCAAGTGTGCTATGTACTGTTAGAGCAAGTTCTATCATAATGCACCGATCAGCACTGTGGGCACACACACACACACAGATGAAGATAAATTGGATAAAAATGACTACCCGCACCCCGTAGTTTCCCCGCACGAAAAATAGTGGGGCGCATCTTCGTGGATTGAACTATCTATAGCTTATGAATCTTTTTCTGTGTAAATTACTAAAACATTATGGCTAATTCTGTTGTGCACAATCTTAACTAAAACAATATGACTGGTCTAAATATGATTATACCAGTCATATTGATCGATATATTTGGCCAAATCGGCTGTAAAAGAATAGCAAAGATGACGTGTCAGTTTAGTTTAGAGATTCTGTACAACAGAAGTTTTCCCAGATCTTGGAAAAAAAAACTAAATAGCAAGAGGTATAAAATCTTTTGTTTTAATATATTTTAGCAAAAAATGTAATTGTGGATAAAGTGTGTAGATTTATTGAACAATATTAGTTGCCGAAGTTTGATGCAGATTCCACCAATACGCTAAATGCTTTGTATAGTATATTTAGTAACGCTTATACAATATCAGTGTATCCACGTACCTGCACAGCAATATCGTATATAGGCCCACTCATGATTTCCTTTTTAGTCGCCTCTAGTTCTTTTAAAGCTTTCAGCGTGCTATATTGAGCAGCTAAAACAGCCGCGTCTTCATCCAACATCGGATTTCCACTCAAATATGTGTGCGCTACTATTTTGATGAAGTTCTTATTAGTTAACAGAGATTTATGTAGAGGAATCGGCGGTCCGTCGTCTTGCTTATTTTGTGGCTTCTCACGTTTGATATTCTCTCGTTTAATATTAAGCAGCGAAATCATATCTGTTGCTTTGTCAGGTATAGTTTCTACTGGTTCGTCATCGTCACTGAGTAGAATGCTTTCACTTGCAACGGCTGGTTCTTTTTCAACATTTAGCGGCTGTTTTTCGATTATCTTTTCGACTATCCGTTTTTGTCGTTCCATTTCTTTTTCAACATCTGCAACCTCGTTTTTCTTTTTGCTGGTCTTCCTTGCTTCCTTGTCCTTTTCCTTCTTTCTGGAAACTCGTTTGTCTAGCGATTGCGTTAGATGTGCCTCATCTGGGTCGGGTATTGTTACAGACGTTGTTACAGTTGCAGGTAAATCACACGTGATCGTCTCGTTGGTATTTGATTCCAAGGGCAGATTATGTTCGTTTGATTTTCTAGTGGTCGGTATATTAGCTATCGTTAACTTTTTCATTCTCTGTTTATCTGGTAGGTATTCCTCGTCGGATTGTCTTCGTTGTCGTTTTTTCCTTCTTTCTGGATACTCCGCGCCTGAATCTTGACTATCTACGGTACCTTCAAAGTATATACTGTTATCAACTGGGGTTCCAAATATAGTTTCCGATGAATCTGTTTCTCCGATGACAGTTTGTTCTTGATTCGAATTCGCGTCTTGCCCTGGCCTGCGCCGTTTTCTACCCAAATAATCCGTTTCCAAGTCCTGTCTATCATTTTGATCCGCACAGTATATACTGTTATAGTCCGCTGGTGTCCCGACTATTGTTTCCACTAAATCTGTCGGAGCTAAGTTCGTGTCGGTCGTGGCTACGGGATTGCTGTTACCCTCCTGTATCAGAACTTTTGCGATGCTCGCCGTCATAGGGTCAATATTTTTGAACCTTGACCTATTCGGATTTGCTACAGTTTTTCGTACATTCTTTATCAAGTCAGCGATTTCTTGCGGTCCATTAGTCGTGTGGAAGTTGTGTTGAATCAAAATGTCCATAATTTTTTTGATCATCGACTCTTCTATGTCTGGATTGGGGTAAGGCTCCTCTTGTGAACTCGTGGAAGGTTGTGGCACGTTCTTGTTGGCTGCTGGTTTTCTTCCTCTTTTTTTAGGTTTAATATCAGAGGCAACGGGTGGGACTTGGTTGGCATCCTGTTGGATGTTTTCTACTTTTGGTGCAATTAGATTAAATTGTTTCTTTGGAAGATTCATTGCAATACTCTGAATATCTGTAAAGGGACAAAATAAAACAAAATCTTATCACACAGACAACATTTATAGTTCCGGGTGTATTTAACACTAAGAATTTTAAGTAAATAATGGTTACTATTGGCTACTCGCAGGAGCAAAGTTTGTACGTACGTTTAGTGGCGTGCTCCTCTTGGAACTGGCTCCAGACGGCGGCTCGCTCGTCCTCGGCCAGACCAGTCTCGCTCGAGCCGCGCAGGAGTGAGTCGTGTTCGTGAACCGCATACAACAGCGGTCCGGCGGGCGTGTCACTACTGGCTACTCGCAGGAGCGCCTCATCTCGAACTCCCGCCGCTAATCCAGCTGATACTCCTGCCCCGTCCTCGTCTAGTCTGTTAAGTTCAATTGTTCGTGTTAACGAGGCAATTCGTTGTCTTCAATTGATCGAACCAATGCATCGACCTCAGCAACTTCAATCATGTTTCAGAGATCTAAGTTCCTGGATAAATTAAGAAGACGTTGTAAGACCCCCACTAGGTGGACAGACGACCTAAAAACGAGTCGCAGATAACCGCTGGATTCAGGCGGCGCAAGACTGTGGCATGTAGAAGTACCTACAAGAGACCTATGTCCAGCAGCGGACGTCTATCTGTTGATAATGATGATGATGATGATGATGATGAGGATGATGATGATGATGATGAAACAAACCTGTACAGCTCCGTAAGTTCGGACATGTTATAATGTCGGTCTATCTGCTGTTCGTCCACAACGCGGCACGCCACCGCCTGCTTCGTCACTGAGCGCTCGTATATCTTCTGCTCCATGGTGCCCTAGTAACAAAATGTTTTTTTAATTGTATAAAAAATTGTGTTTCGCGTAAATTAAAATTTATTTCAACAGACAAACCGCCGAAATTAATAATCAATCCTATCTGTAATATGTCGATAAGTTAGCTAGCAACGTTTTTATTTGTGAAAAATTATATGTTCTTGAAAAAATTTAAGGTTATGTGGAATATGAGCTGTGAACAAATTAAATACGTATACCAAATACGTATTTCTTATGGCCGAATCTGTAGACTCAGAATATACTCTGAATGTCATGAGGAAGACCAAAAAAAGATGGATGGATTGCGTGAAAGAGGATTATGCGTTGACGGATGATAGAAGCGAGTGGATGGATAAGACATGTTGTGCCGACCCCACATAGCGTACGATAAGGACAAGAAGAAGTCAGTGTAAGGGATTTAGGAAGTCCCGGGGGCTCATGTACTCACCATGGCCACAAGTCGGTATATGTAGCAGTCTTTCTTCTGACCAAACCTGTAGACTCGGAATATGCTCTGAATGTCATGAGCGGGGTTCCACGATGTATCCAGTATGATAACGCGGTTCGCTGCAGTCATGTTCAGACCCAGGGAACCAGCACGGGTCGATATGAGGAATAATCTGTGAAAAAGAATAGACTATTTGAGGAGGTCAAGATTGAAAAGTTTCATATTAGAATGACACCTCCTTGCATGGCGCAGTCGGTAGGATACGAACCTACTCTCCTATAGGGAATCTGATTTTGAGTTATTTATCGATATTTCGACCCAGTTGCATGCAGCATGAGTCGTGGTCACGACAGGAATTAGGAAAGTACTCCAGCGCGTCCATCGTGTACAGAGACGTGGAGAAAATCAGTCTACGAAGAATACATTACTTGGTCCCACTGTTGCTCTCCGCGTTGTACTCTCGACACCACTTCTGGCGCACCTCGGCCGGCACGGAGCCGTCGAGGCGGTAGTACTCGCGCCCCAGCGACCAGTTGTTGATGCGCCGCAGAAAGTACTCCAGCGCGTCCATCGTGTACAGAGACGTGGAGAAAATCAGTCTGCGAAAAGAATAGCTCGGATTAATGGCCAAAATTAATGTAAACAATCCATCTGTAATCTGTCAAATAATAGCCCGGTGAAGTTAGACATGCAAGGTTACAAAAATTCGCAGAACTGAAAATTTTTACAAATGTTCGGATCGGTATTAAAAATGAAATGTGAAAATTCCCCATCGATCCGACATTTGCAAAAAAATTATTCAAGGTACAAAGTTCGCCAATATGAGTTTGTATGAAGACCACGTTGTTATCAGCTATGCTTGGAGTTTAGGAAATCCGTAGGAGAACCAGAGTAACCGACATAGTTCAATGGTTTGCGAAGCTGAAGCGGCTATGCGCAGGGCACATAGTTCGAAAAACCAATATATTGGGGTCCCAGGGCGCTAGAATGGCAACCTCGCACCAGAAAGCAAGCGTTGGAAGAGCCCAAAGAAGCTAGAAGTTTCTATCAGATATGCAATGCTCACACTTTGTCCTCGAGAGCGATACACTCGTCCAGCAGTCGGAAGATGACCAGGAACTTGTTGGAGCTGTGTAGCGCGTCGAGCACGTCGCTGTCGGCCAAGTAGGGCAGCCAGGACGTCTCCATCATGCTGGGCTTTTTGTCCTCCGACGCGCCGAGATCTTCCGCCACTAAATCGTCCTCATTCTCAACTGGAAATGCGAATTAAAATTTTATAAATAAACCTACTTTAAAGCTATAAGCGTTCTTGTTTTAACTGTCTTCAATGTCAGTGATATAACACCTGTCTCGTTTGAACAAAGTCAAGGTATAGTCCGTAAAAATGACTCCACACGCGCCATTTTAATTTTTTGTGTCAAATTTCATATCAAAAGTACGATTTTATTCCTTATTTTAAACGTGAACCGTACTTTTGACATGCCAATTGACCCATAGTTAAAATAGCGCGTGAGGAGTCATTTTTTGCGCAATAACACGTTATTACACGTTAGCCTAAGACTGAGATCTATAAAGCTATTTTGACTTTTCTCAAACTTAAAACAAAACAGAATTGGGATTTTGCCATGTCAAAAAAAATATTACTTAGTGATTTTTAAATAGTCTCCCAAAATACGTAAAATCCACATCCTCTGTTAGTTAAATAATATTATCCGGATAGGCGAAGCTCAAACAATCGTATTTTAAAAGTAAATGCGAAAACGTAGCAAAAGAAAGCGAACCTTTTATTTTCTGTTGCTTTTCTTCATCTCGATTCTTTACGAAAAAGTTATGCAAAACTCGGGGGTGAGTCCAAATTTTCTGCAGAACATGAAAGTCCTTGAGCACGCTCTGTTTAGTTTCTTTGGCGTAGTTGTCTAAATAATGCATATAAAGTTGCCTCTGACTTTTGGTTAGTGATACGAACACTGTGTATTCGTATTTCTTTGGTAGATATGGGTAGAGCACGGAGGCCTCTTGCCTTTGGAGGCAACCTTCTAGAACTTTGTGGAGGATGTGCGTACGAGCTTTCATAAGCTTGATGTCTTCTTCTATGGAGTCCCTGTGTTGTCCGTTCATTATCGGATTTTCGAACCTGAGTAATTAAGAATTATTTGAGAGATTTCTTTAATAATTCTTACTTGTTTACTTCTGCCTCTTATTTGTTATGTATTATTTAAAATAGTTCTAGAAAAAAATATTTTAAAATTTTGATTTTTTTTTTTGTTTGTGTTTAGATAGATGTTATGCAAGTGAGAGAGTTAAACAATTGTACATGTGTAACAGAGATAGGAGTGTATGCACTAAATTTTTACTTATTTTGACTAGTGCCGAGATCTAGATCATACAAATAGTAACAAGGTTTTGCGTCTAGGTTCTCTACATAGGGTAGAAAATCAGAGGTAACGAGATTTTAAAAACCTAATTCCAAACCGCTAACATAATCTAACCCATACTAATATTATAAATGCGAAAGTGTGTCTGTCTGTCTGCTAGCTTTTCACGGCCCCTCCAATTAACAAAATTTGGCAAAATTTGGTACAGACATAGCTTTCATCTCAGGGATGGACAAAGGCTCATCTTTTATCGCAGAAAAACAAACAGTTCCCACGAGATTTTCCAATCTAAATCCTCGCGGATGAAGTTGCGGGCATCATCTAAGATATTATGAATATAATTAGTTAACTTACCGATTAGAATACTCCGAATAGCTGCCGAGCAAATTGGGCTTGACGAAGTTAACCATGCAGTAGTACTCTCGAAGATTATTCTGCATCGGAGTTCCCGTCAGTACAATTCTTCTCCTCGTTTTAACCCTGCTCATGGCTACAGCAAGAACCGAACAGTCGTTCTTCAGTAGATGCCCTTCATCGCATATTATTATGTCTGGTCCGGGATCGAGTAACGCGGTTCTGATCTTGTTCACTATAGTAACCCTCACGCAGTCCAAAACAGGGTCTATGGTGGACAGACTCCTGAATAGTTCATAGCCGATGATGAATATACCTCCCCCGCTGTACCAGTCTTCGAGTTGGTACGCTCTTTCGTAAGTCTTCTTGAGTTTCGATAGTTCGAATACCTTTAAGATATTTTATTCGTGAATAAGTGTTATATTCAAGAGTGTATTACAAATAACTATAAGGGCGATTGAAAAACAGCCGTGAATTGTATTAACACAAATCTCATATTTACTAAAGAATAAAAGCATGCTAAATAAGGCTATAGACAAAAACAAATTTTTTGGCGCGGTTTCTGAATTCCGCTCCGAACATAACGCAACAAATCTGAAATGTTTGTAAAGGAGTTCCTATTATGCACTCGGGATTCTGCTAGATTTGTCCCACACCGCTGTATGAAGTATTAATTCCAGTGTCCACTTATAATTGCATAAATAGATAATGTTCAAGATTTTTAAAACCCAATGTGTATCTTATTTATGAAGACATAGCAATGGCAACAATGAAAAAAAATACTAATGAAATATTAAATGATAAAATTTCGTATACCTGCAGTTTCCTTTTGAATTTGCGGTTCTTGAAAAAGCAAAGTTAAAAAAATAATATACACGAATAATGGTAATATTATTTTAAATTTGTTAGTTAGGGGCTAAAATATGGCTCAAATACTTTAAGTCCCGCAAATTGCTAATGCGCATGGCCGCCATTATAGTGACGTCAGCACTAGACTGAAGTTTCGAGCTAATGGTATATTTTATTTCGGCTGACGTCAAAATGACGTCATTTCGATGTTAATGAGACATGGTTTCAACGGAATAGCAATTTGCAGGACATATATGCGAAGCCATGAAATGATTGAAATGATTCCAATATAAGCAGTAGATGATCGGCTAAGGGCTGTTTTCATGTGCGCCTTGCATGTGCATTTCGTCCGCATCCGTGTTTCTCACGTAATAATAGCACGCTTCTGGCCTCAAGCGACAGAAGAACGCGCGCCCGCATGCGGATCGCGCCCGCGTCCAACCTGCGTTTCGCGTGTATGCCGCCCACGTAATAGGAAAAACCTTTATGAAACGATAGAATGCGGGCGGTACGTCAGATCCGCACGCAGGCGGAAATACGCATGACCTGTCATCCTAGATGTAGATCCTGTCTATGAGGTCAAAGGGCCTTGACCTCATAGACATTAAAAAACTGGTTTGCAGTTCATGAACAGCGTGTTTGAATAAATAGACTAAGAAGGCACAACGCTAACGTGTAGAGTGAAATGGAGCCAAGCCGCTGCTTTTTTTAAATAACAACCCAAACTAAGCTTTAGTTTTTAGTTTAAGTTGTGTGCGCAGTTCGTGCGCGTGCACGAATGTAAATCTGCCTTAATGTTACCTTGATCTGGCCAGTGACGGGTCCAATCCATTTGTGAATCTCGTCCACCCAGTTGAGGACCGTGGACAGTGGGCAGCACACCAACACTCGCTGCATGCCCACTTGTGGGTGCGTTAGTACCTGTTAATTCAAAACAGAGTTTAGACATCCACACTAAACAAAGGCCAATATCAGTACAATGAATAATTATTGAATTGGAACAGCTGTTCCGAATAAAACTTTTTCAAGAAGGGAGAAGTATAACATAAATAAATGAAATAAAAGTGAGCCGACTCAAAAAGCACTGAGAAGTATTAAATAAATAAATGAAATAAAAGTGAGCCTACTTAAAAAGTACTTAAATAAACTAACTACGCCTACGACTAACGAGCCTACTTAAAAAGTACTTACTCAAATAAATAAATGAAATAATAGTGAGCAGACTAAAAAAGCACTGAGAAGTATTAAAAAAATAAATGAAATAAAAGTGAGCAGACTTAAAAAGGACTGAGAAGTATTAAATAAACAAATGAAATAAAAGTGAGCCGAGTTGAAAGCACTGAGAAGTATTAAATAAATAAATGAAATAAAAGTGAGACGACTTAAAAAGCACTGAGAGGTATTAAATAAATAAATAAAATAAAAAGTGAGCAGACTCAAAAAGCACAGAAAAGTACTAAATAAATTAATTAAATTAAAGTGAGCCAACTTGAAAAGCACTGAAAAGTATTAAATAAACAATTAATAAATTAAATTAAAGTGCTGAAAAGTGCATGAAAGCCTTCATTGCTGAGTTCACAACGTTTTTGTTAGTCAATTTGCATCATAAAAATGTCTCAATGCTTATGGTCCTGTGCCACCCTTCTCCAGACTGGACCAGCTATTTCAGCTAGTGCAGCTCGTTCTCTCAACGTCTTGTAACAATCATGGACTCCCATACTAATGGTCTCCCATACTAATAAAGCAATAGGAAAATTTGTTGAAAAGAGTACAAAAATATCAGGTTAAAGTTTATAAAAATCAGTTTAGTAGATTATAATAATGCTGTACTAACACATAAAAACATAAAATAACTATTTTAGAAGATTAAATTTACAAAACGTTATAAACACTCGTATAACGAGGAAAACTGTAGTTGGGAAGGTAGTACATGGGAACGACCCAGCGGTCGATGCCTAAATGCCAAATGAGTTGTCGCAGGTGTTGACGGACCACCGGCACGGCGGGCGGTGCTTGCATACATTTAGTACTAAGTACAAGGAAACGTGCACAGAGGGAACACGTTCTCATCTGTAGGGCCACGCATGTGTCTGAAACTAGAATTGAATTGACTAGAGACACAGATAGGTCTGTTGATCTCTATGTTAAACAGATATTGCTTGGAGTTCTGCACTCTTCTGATGGCTTTTATAAATACAAATACATAAACCAACTTTAGCGTTTGAAGACACTCATGCGAGAGAGGGTCGGAGCGCTCTGATGTTTGTACGTCCTGCCTAAAGGAAATCCTAGCGTCTCAGTGCTCTGAGAATCTTTTGCTAAAGTGATTTCTAACGTGAAATATTTTATCGCTTACATGTATAATACAAATACATCTACAAACTAAAATTGTGTTGGGATAGTTATAATATATCCTTCTGAATGGCAATAATATATTAATACAAATGCATACACGACAAACTCGAAGGATTGGGGTCTGGCCTGCGAATATAGCTCGTTTCGGCGATACCGTAGTGCTGCCGCTCATCCTTGCGATCTTCTAAAGATCAAATGTGGGAATGCACCACGATAAAAATGCAACTCATGTTCATATTCATGATCATTATCATTATCGTAATCATCTATTCTCGATCGAACATAAGCGGGACGCACCGCTTTAAATAGTATGCTTGCATACGTTGCGCTATACAAAAAATGATGACGTGTTGTGGGGGGGGAACTACTGTTCGTTGGTATTTCATGAGATAAATTGCTCTCTCAATAACTTGAGAAACCAAGAACAAACGATGGGATACTAAGGGAAGGTAGAAGTTCACCGTTGATGGCGTGGCGGAGCGATCAACCATCATTTATCTTTTAATCTCTTCACCCATAAGGTAAATGATGCCAATACACAAAGCTCTTCTCCTGCTTCACCGGAGAACAGCTTGCACACGTCTAATAGATCCGGGTTTTAACTAATGTGTTCATCTCGTTGTTTACGGCATGATTCTATCTTGTTGTCCATACAAACTAAAGGAAGATTTACTTATTTAGATTCATGCTTAATAGGACTTAATACGTGAACCAACGAATTATTGTTTAGACAAATCCAATACACGAACGCACGTTTCAAAATAATGCGCGAACACATACTTTCAAAGCCCGAACGCGGTAGTCAGTTGAATTTCAATACGCGAACAACCGGATGATTGATTAGACAAATCCAATACACGAACGCACGTTTCAAAATAATGTGTTAGTTTTCAATATGTGAACACCCACTTCCTTTGCTCAAACCCCGTAAAGTCATTTGTCTGATGAACTCATTACTTCTGATACTCTAAAAGTTCTTGGTTTATTATGGGCACAACACTGCCAAAAGATCCTTCTGCTAGATGATGCACGTGCCACTTTAAAAATAAATTAGGAGTAACATTTCTAGGTAGTTCAGTAAGTGAGGTAGGGCAGGGCTTTCTTAGGTAGGACCACAGGTTGGTTACAGTCTTAGCTGCCGACCCGACCGATTTTGATGATTCTTTTTTGTTTTGTAGGACATACTTCCAGGTGGTCCCATTTTAATTTGGTAAAGATCTGATTAATATCTTCGGAGATGGAGAACGGAACTCCTCAATTAATAAGAGTAAATTGCTTGCGATCAGTGTAATAGCTTTGTAAACAGTAGGGTTTTAACCAGGCATAGTATATTTTTAACCGACTTGAAAAAAGGAGGTTCTCAATTCGAATGTATGTCTTTTTGTATGTTTGATACGCAGGCATATCATATTTTAGTACGATGGGGCCACTAAAAATTGTGAAATAAAATTTAAAAAAAAAAAAACCCGACTTCAATAACCACCAACACTAGTTTGAAGTCGGTTTTTATTTTTTTTTGAAAAAAATTTCTTGGGTTGGTTTGAAGTACATAATTTAAAAATTATCTTTCAGTGTTGTTGAAGACTGTTTTAGTGTCTCATTTTCTCACGGCTTGGGAGCTGAGAGTGCAGTTAAGAGCTACAACGCCCTTGGCTGACAATGGATGTAGGGTGTGATGTCATACGCACCGTATGCAGCAAGGCCAGCACTTGCAGCGTCTTCCCGAGCCCCATGCAGTGCGCGAGGATGCAGCCGCCGCCCGCGTGGCCGCTCTGCACTTGCGACACGCTCTCAAAACATGCGTCCCACATAAACTTCACGCCTTCATACTGCGGAACAAGCAATCTCCATTTCAATACATTTGCTCGTATACAAAGTGGCTGTTCTGTAACAGCTGTTAAACTAGCGGTTTCTCAATAATAGACGATAAGCGCGCGTTATGGTAATGCACGCTTAATGAAGACTTTTAGTCCATACTTTAGATAACGGCAACATAAGTCATTTTGTCACATCACGCATTTTAAATCGTCATCATTGCTGACAAGCCTGCATCCAGGTTCTAACTGTACCCTGAAGTTGTGAGTAAGATGGCTTAGGCATCGAAAACTTTATTCAAGTATTGGTGAGACTACAAAAATGTACTAAAATCGATTATATGCCCTTAATTAGAGAGAGATAGATGAATGACTAAAAGTATGGATAGATACTTGACGGTAACGAGAGTTACCTGATGCGCCTTCATGACTTTGGTGAAGAACGGGTGGACGGTGACGACGGGTCGCATCTCGTCGAAGTCGTACTCGAGACACAGCTCGTCGTTGATTACCACCACGTTCACTCCCTCTTCGCAACCGAGTATCTCCCTCTGAAACAAGTGTCACGACGTACAATACTACCAAGTACCACTTTTATAAGTTAGCCGATGTACAATACAACCTTCCACCTCCCATGGCTCCACCAACCTCTCGGTTATATGGGCCGAATCGCGGGAGGGCGCCCGTTCGGTACTCGCTTTTGGCGTTTTCCCGGGGCGCCTTTTTGACTCCCTACAAATTGCGCAAACCTCACTCGCACTTGGCCGGTTTTTTCCATGTAATAACACTTACCAAGATCTAAAAAACGCACTTTGACTTTGCTCAGACTTAAGTTTCAGTTAAAACGAGATTGATTTATATCAGCGATATAATGTTGTGTCGTTTTAACAGCATCTTAAGTCTAAGCAAAGTCAATGTTCTATAGATTTCAACCTTAGCACTTAGGTTTACTTACAAGCTGTGTCTGGCGCATATTCAACCTCTGTTTCCTTTCAAACTCTTCCATATTAGCCATTACGGTGCTGTGCGACAGTGCTTTCTTGTTTATAACCTGCGGAAAAATTAATATACTATAGGAAACTAGCCTGCGACTTCGCGTGGATTTAGGTTGTTAAAAATCCGGAGGGAACTCTGTGATTTCCCGAGATAGAAGCTAGCTATGTCACTCCCCAGGTCTTTAAATATGCCCATGCAAAAAATCACGTCGATCCGTACCTCCGTTGCGACGTGATTGAAGAACAAATCAACAAACCAACAAACAAACACATTCGCATTCATAATATGAGTAGTGATGTCTTGAGTTATAACCTACTAGCTGATGCCCGCGACTTCGTATGCTTGGATTTAGGTTTTTAAAAATCCCGTGGGAACTCTTTGATTTTCCGGGATAAAAGCAGCCTATGTCAGTCTCCAGGTCCTTAAATATACCCATGCAAACAATCACGTCAATCCGTTGCTCCGTTGCGAAGTGATTGATGGACAAACCAACAAACAACACTCTCATTCATAATAATATATGTAGTGATGTCTTGAGTTATAAATTATTTATTTTAGGCGGAGTTATGGCCCCATCGATTGTAATTATTGTTTTTTTTTCGAATTAAGGCAATTTTTTCCTTTTCCCCTCATATTCGAAAGGAAGCAAAAAGTTAGTGCTACAAAAAAAAGTAAAAAGAAAGTTATATGTAATGATTGTACTAAAATAGTACCGCTCTTATGTTACGACGCCCTTTCCCGTAAGTCTGATAGGATTTCTTGCCAGTGTGGGACGAGTCGTCGCCTAGCAGCTCTCTTGTGAGGATCCTACAAACAATATAAAGAACCTTTAAATATAATCACAGGACAATAAGGCTGCCTTGAAATACAAATAACACACACACAACACACATTCTAAAGCAAAAATACTGCAGTTATCATCATTAGTGTTCATCATCATGATCAACCCATCACCAGCTCCCTACAGACAACGGGTCCGGCCGGCCTCGCAGTCTGATGGTCGGCCCGTCGTTTCGCTTCTCGATGAACTCACTGACGATCTTAGCACGTTTCGCGTCATCCCGCTCCATGAGAACAAATTACTTACTTAATTTGCTTGCGTCGTTGCATCAGCTTCTTGAGCGAGCGGCGGCGCGGCGGCCGGCCACGCAGTCTGATGGTCGGCCCGTCGTTTCGCTTCTCGATGAACTCACTGACGATCTTAGCACGTTTCGCGTCATCCCGCTCCATGAGAACAAATTACTTACTTCATTTGCTTGCGTCGTTCCATCAGTTTCTTGAGCGAGCGGCGGCGCGGCGGCCGGCCACGCAGTCTGATGGTCGGCCCGTCGTTTCGCTTCTCGATGAACTCACTGACGATCTTAGCACGTTTCGCGTCATCCCGCTCCATGAGAACAAATTACTTACTTCATTTGCTTGCGTCGTTCCATCAGTTTCTTGAGCGAGCGGCGGCGCGGCGGCCGGCCACGCAGTCTGATGGTCGGCCCGTCGTTTCGCTTCTCGATGAACTCACTGACGATCTTAGCACGTTTCGCGTCATCCCGCTCCATGAGAACAAATTACTTACTTCATTTGCTTGCGTCGTTCCATCAGTTTCTTGAGCGAGCGGCGGCGCGGCGGCCGGCCACGCAGTCTGATGGTCGGCCCGTCGTTTCGCTTCTCGATGAACTCACTGACGATCTTAGCACGTTTCGCGTCATCCCGCTCCATGAGAACAAATTACTTACTTCATTTGCTTGCGTCGTTCCATCAGTTTCTTGAGCGAGCGGCGGCGCGGCGGCCGGCCACGCAGTCTGATGGTCGGCCCGTCGTTTCGCTTCTCGATGAACTCACTGACGATCTTAGCACGTTTCGCGTCATCCCGCTCCATGAGAACAAATTACTTACTTCATTTGCTTGCGTCGTTCCATCAGTTTCTTGAGCGAGCGGCGGCGCGGCGGCCGGCCACGCAGTCTGATGGTCGGCCCGTCGTTTCGCTTCTCGATGAACTCACTGACGATCTTAGCACGTTTCGCGTCATCCCGCTCCATGAGAACAAATTACTTACTTCATTTGCTTGCGTCGTTCCATCAGTTTCTTGAGCGAGCGGCGGCGCGGCGGCCGGCCACGCAGTCTGATGGTCGGCCCGTCGTTTCGCTTCTCGATGAACTCACTGACGATCTTAGCACGTTTCGCGTCATCCCGCTCCATGAGAACAAATTACTTACTTCATTTGCTTGCGTCGTTCCATCAGTTTCTTGAGCGAGCGGCGGCGCGGCGGCCGGCCACGCAGTCTGATGGTCGGCCCGTCGTTTCGCTTCTCGATGAACTCACTGACGATCTTAGCACGTTTCGCGTCATCCACGCTGCAGACATTCAGTCAATTAATGTCTTGCTCTTTGATTTTGCTCAGACTTAAGACACTGTTAAAACGGGCCAGTGTTACATCGCTGACGTAAATCTGTCTCGTTTTATCTACTAGTCTGACCAAAGTCAAAGTACGCTCTAGACCTTAGGCTGAGATCTATAGAGAACATATTGACTTTGCTCAGACTTAAAGACACTTTTAAAACGAGACAGCGTTATATTGCTGTGATAAATCTTTCTCATTTTAACTGAAGCTTAAGTGCATTCTACAGATTTCCCCCTTAGAACACCTTGATTGCATCGATTTCTAGCTTAGTTTAGATCATAAGAGGAATGTGCAACATCCACACAAACTCTAGAGAGTTTTGGATGTAAAGCGGATAGATGTACATTTATTATTTTGGGCGAAATAAAGAGAAAAAATAAATAAAAAAAACTCATTCGCACGAAAGCTTTGATAGAGTACCTTAAACATGTTTTAATGAAACCAATGGATGACATATAAGATTTACCACACAATTAATAATTTTCTCTTCATAAACCACTAGAAACCTTTATTCCAAAGTGCACAATACAAAACTACAGCTTAAACAATCCATCATATCAATCAAAATTATCATCCAATCCACATACCTTGGACACTCCTGTTTCTTTTCCAGCCGTTTGAGAAGTTTCTCCTTGGTTGTGAACCATTGCTTCTCTTCTTCAGACGAGGAGTCATCATCTTTATCTTTATGTTCCCTGGATGTATTCGTTTTGGGACTAGTTTTCTGAAAGACCAGAATTTTTTAGCGTTTAAACTATCGTGAGAGTACCATTACAACTATACAAGTTCCCTGTACTCACATGTTTATTTGACGTAAGCCTGATTAGTTTCGAACCCATCCAGGGTCCTTTTTCACAGGCACTCACGTTAGTACAGTTAGTCGGAAACTTGTATGTTAGTAGTTATGACTAGAATATTCTTGATATTATGTTCGTCCTGGCACAATTTTGGCCACTACGCGACCAATCCTAATGGAGACTTAAGGAATTAGTATTTTAAAAGTAAAGTTACCTGAGCACTTTTCGTAGCTGCCTTTGTGGAAACATCTTTTATATCCAGAACCTCTTGCTTAAGGTCAAGGTCTACAGGCGCGTGCAACAGCGCTAACTCTTTGGTCATCATCTTGTCAGCTGTCAACATTAAGTTTTTCGGTTTCGCCTTATCCTCTTCGACTTTTGATTTCGATGGACGCACGGGCTTTTTGGGACCAGTTTCATTCAAATCGTCCGTGTTTTTTGGTGATTTTTCAGACTTCTTACTCTCTCCGTCATGTTTTTCCGGATCACTGTCATCATCGTCGTTCATGAGGTAATCTTTCGCTAAGCAATTCTCGGCGCTTGGCGGCGGTGTCTGTAATTGTAAAATAGGTATAGTCCGTGAAAAATGACTCCTCACGCCCCATTTGAACTCTATGGGTCAACTGTCATGTCAAAAATACGGTTCACCTTTAAAATAAGGACTAAAATCGTATTTTTGATATGAAATTTGACACAAAAAGTAAAAAATGGGACGTGAAGAGTTAAATATTACGCGTTATAAATAAATTTTACTTAACACGAGGTTACTCTTCAAACATCTGGAATATGTAAAATACTATATAAAATAAAAATAAAATTAGGATTTAGAGGTCAGTGTATGTAGGTGTAGGTACATCTAAATACATACAAGGGAAAGGTAACTGACTGATTTTTCAATGCACTACCAAACCAAACCAAACTGACACACTACACTACTACACTATACCCATAGTTAGGTGAAAGTATAATACTTACAGCTGGGGGAGGAATGTCCTCAGCATTTTCACCCTCGTCTTCAGAAGGCGAGAGCTCGTCACACTGTTCAGTTTTAATGTCTGCCAACAATTCGTTCTCTGCTTCTGAAGATTTTGCTTTACCCGGTTCGATGGAGGCACCTTTACTCTCCTTTGTTTTAAGAGGGCCTTTTTCTTTAGACTGAATACGATGTAGCGATTGTAAATTGATCAGTCTGTAAAGAATCAATGTATCATACCATGTATCAATGTATGTATTAGTATTAATTATGCAGGCCATGCTCATACACAGCAATAAGAACCCATACATTACAATAACAACAAAATACAAATTAGTTAAGGAATTAGGTGCCGTCCTATTGTCATAGCTCGCGCGATGATGCGATGTGATTTCATCGTGCGATGAAAGACAATATGAACGCATCGCATGATCGCGCGATCTTCAATAGGACGTTCAGTAGAACACAGTTTGTTTGAACGCACGGACGCGCGATTATTTTCGTCGGACACACGCATCATCGCACGAGCTATGACAATAGGACGGCGCCTTATAGTACGCGACAGGTCGAGATGGTAATCGGGGTATGAGGCGTGACCGCGCTATCCCGCACCGGGTTAGCCTAATTACTATCTCGATCTGTGGCGTTCTATAGGTTAGAATAATATTGTATTGTAATCTGTTTTGGAAGCCAAATAAATAAAATAAATAAGTATGTTCTCAAGTTAGTACAGTTAGTAGACATTACCGTTACCTTTCCACCTAGGATTGGTGAGGGTGTGTGAAACAACAAATAGTATCATTCCCTCTAGATAGCTTAGCTGATTGTCTATTTCTATCAGAGATAGGATGAGTTAAGCTTTAAAAATTGAAGTGATCTTATTAGATTTTACACTACATGTACGAGGCGTGATGTGGCGAGGATGTGAGGCACATAGCCCTGTTGGACAGTCTGCATAAGAGCGATTACGCACTTATCCGATACGATTCCGTGAAGTTCCTTTTTGTTTTATGAACTATTTGTATGGTAGCTTATGACATGTAGATATTTTTTATATCCGTATTTTCACGGATTCGGATCGGTTGAGTGCGTGATTATTGTAACACTTACTTGTCCACTTCAGAATCATCCTTTGCTTGTTCAGAAAGATCTTGATATTTCAAATATGTTTCCACAAATGACTCTGGCAGCTTGTGTAACTTTATTTGAGCATACTGGTAAATTTTACCATCCTTAGTGTCAATGGGGTAACAATTCCAACCATGACGATCAATATATGGAGGAGAATCTACTGTTTTCTCAGTAGTAGTTTCTGTTGCATCTGTTTTCGCCTTAGGTTTTCTTTTTGAATGTGGTTTTGGACGTGGTTTTTCCATCAAGTTCTCAAACATTGAAATGTTTGGCTCACATTCTAAAAGTTCCACTGGCCCCTCTCTGTCAATCAAAGGTGAATTTGACCTATCATCTACATCAGTATATTGACTGTCTTCATCAATATGTTGGTTTTGTTCTTCCTCAGGGCCCACGGCTGTTTCGCTTTCTTCATTCGCAGTATCTTTATCTACACTTAGCACATTTTCATTATGTTGTGCATTATTTTCATTCTGTTGTGTATTATTTTCATTTACTTGTTCAGTTGAATCTACGTCATTGCACTGAATTTCATTTTCTGGGACTTTATTGTCACTTGATTGTTTTTTTGGAGGTTTGTCTTTAGTTTTTTCTTTTATAACACTCAGTGTGTCTTCCAATTCCGACTCTGAAGATTCGTTTTGTCTTTCAACCTGTCTTATTTTCTCTCTCATTTTTCTAGTTAAAATAGCTAAATCACTTTTCGATGTTAAATTTTCTTTAACTGGAGGGGCATTAATAGTTTTAGTATTTTTTTTAGGTCTACCCCTACCACGTTTCTCAGGTTTCTTTTTTTTATTTGTATCTTCATCTGAACTGCTTTCCATTAATCTATCCTTAGCAATTTCAACATTTTGAGGGACCAACAAGTTTAGACTATCAGCAAAATTTTCAATTTCATCATCAGTATCAGGTTCATATTGTCTCCGAACTCGTGAAGTACTTTGAGTAAAAATTTCCTCATTTATAGGTTCATAGCTATCTAGAGACATAATCATTTTATTGCTACTCACAAAGGCTTCAAAGGCATTTCCATCATAACTATTACTATTTTGCCTTTCAATAGGTTCTTTAGACGATGTAGTAGCATCAGCATTTTCTTGCTTGGTAAATGCTACTATTGGCATAAAAGTAGTTTCCTCTTCATCTAGCGGCTCCTTTTTTACATTTGCTTCTACAATATTTTCCAATAGTTCATCTGTAGGCTCTATTTTGATGTTAACTATACCATTGGGAGGTAAATCCGAGCCTTGAGGAAGTTCTTCATTGACATTATTAACTGTAGGATTATTTGTAGGTTCTACAAAAGATCGCAATTCTTTCATCTGGACTTGTGACACCCAGTTATTATCGTCCTCTTCAACATTGTTATCATAGCTTCCTTCACAGTCTTCAGAATAATTATTGTGTTCCTCATCATCTAAATAATTTGATTCTATTTGATTGTCTTCACTGTATTCTTCAGCGGTACCATTTAAAAACACATCTTCTGATACAGTGTTTACATTATTAATAGTAAAATTTAATGAATCTATGCCTATTTGTGTTTCAATGTTACTTTCTTCATCATGTGGACAGAGTTCCTTGAAGGCTTTTTTCATAGCAACCAAACAAATAGATTTAAGAGAACTTGGTTCAAAGCATTGGTTCTGATTTGTTAAAGTTGGTATGCAATGAATGTTACTTTCTTCATCATGTTCACAGTATGCATTGAAGGCTTTTTTCATAGCCTTGTAACAAAATGATTTAAGAGAATTTGGTTCAAAGCATTGCTTCTCATTTGTTAAAGTTGGTATGAAATTAATATTACTTTCTTCATCATGTTCATAGTGTTCAGTGAAAGTTTTTTTCATAACATCAAAACAAAGTGATTTAAGACAACTTGGTTTAAACCTATCAAAGGAGCACTGATTCTGATTTGGTATAGTTTGTATGTAATCCATACAAATTGTTGTATCCATAGAAGCTTTATCTTCATAGTTCTTAATTTTGCACATTCTTTTGCAAAATATGTCTTTGACTTCATTAAAAACTATGTTTTTCAATGAATCTGGTTGCAAAAATCTCATCTTTTCTACAAATAAATTTGAAGTTTCAATTACTTCTTGGCAATCTTGTATAATTGTCAAACAAAGTGAAAATAATGGTTTTACTGTCTCAAATGAAGTATATTCAGAGTTTACTGTACAAACCTCTTCGTTTATTTCATAAATACTGTTGTTTGCCTCGTAATGATATGATGGATTTTTTTTTACTTCACTCTCACTGAAATCAGGCACATGAATAAGTTCCATGACTTTTTCATAACAAAGAGTTTTAAGATGCCCAATTTTCACTGACTGCTGATTTATATTTAGTATGCATATACCATTTTTATTTAAGTCATTTAAGTATGTGGCATCTTGTGTATCATCTTTACAGGAATTTAGTAATGTATTTGAATCAAATCTTGATTTAATGTTTTCAGTTAAGCAACATATCTTGTTATTAATCACAAGATCTTCAGCATGCATCATTTTCTGTATTGCTTCAATACAAAGTGATAACAATGAGTTAGGACCCGTATTATTCAAAGGCTTCGTATCACTCAGATTTTGTAAATTATTTTCAGTAACAGCATCTTCAGTTGGTAACTCTTGATTGCTAGGAATAGAACTTTCAGAAGACTCACAGGTTTTATCAAAAAAATAACAACAAGTATAATTTTGATTCATTGTAAGCCACTCAGGTCTCACAAGCTGTGCACATGTTGATATTGCCCTTTGATGATTATACATCGTAAAAAAATCACTTACCATTTCTAATGTAACATATGTATCAGGTGGTTTTTTATTTCGGCTGTCCTGGGCTAAAAAAGACTGAGTAGGCTTTACTTTTTTGACCATTATAGAGTCATTGATCCAAACTGTATGTCTAGATTTTATTTTTAGCTCTTCTTTGGGTTTTGGTTCTTCATTGGGTTTTTTAGCTATCTTGATAGACAACTCTTTATTTAGAAAGACAGTTTTGGGATTAAATGCTGTCTTTTCTGTCTTTTTTTTTACCACTGGTTCTTCAACAATTTCACAATCACTATCACTATTTGTCGCTTTAGGAGCTGATTCAATAACTTTTTGTTCTTCTCTGTGTTGAATTAGATTGTTTTCTTTTAAAAACTCCTCATATTGTTTTGCTAGATCTTCCTCCATTTGAACTAAGTTATGTTTAGCAAGTCTAAATAACAAAAATGATTTTTTTACACAATAATCCATTTTTAATGTATCTGTTACATATGTGGTATTAATTTTCTTTTCAATAAAATCTTCAGACTTTTGAGTCATTAGTTGTCCTAATTCAGCAGTTGTTTTTACAATACCCGACAAGAACTCGCATGCTTTTTCTGATTGATCTGCAGACAGTGCCACTTGATTTTTCATTGGCACTTCATGAATACTGGTTGTCTGCACTGAAACAGCTTTAGTTTTGATGGTATCTGTTTGTGCACACATTTCTGCAGTTTTTTTGGGTTCATTTGGATCTAATACTGGTATTTGAAGAGGAGTTTTCTTATTATCAATAGATTTTGCTTTTTTTATTTTGATGTCTGATCCTTGAGATATTTTTAAAAGAAAATCTTTAAACTCCTGTGTTGAACCCCATGCTTTTGGAGTATCTTCACTAGTTTTGATAATTGATGTTTCTAATAAATCTTCTAAATCACCACCACTGTCTGTTGCGGAGGGTATCGCAGTGACAACATCTAGATTGACCTTACCTGCATCACCTTTTTTGGCTCTTTTTCTTGGACTCCCTGATTCTGATTTTCTGTGCTTTCTGCCTTTTTGGTTTATAGATTCTCCTAGTAAATCATCCATATCAACTTCTTCATGAACATCAATATCCATATCACTATCGGACATGTCTGATAGTGCTCGTTTACCTCCTGGAATATATTCATCATCAGAATGATATCTACCTCCCTTTCGTCTTCGTGGTTCGTCATCAGACAATTCAACATTAGCATAAGGATCTTCATCTGACCCTTCATCATAGTGCAAATTCTTTTTTGCTTTACGGCGTACAGGTCTTTTAGAAGAGTCTCCAGTTTCCGATTCACTATGATCACTTAATTGTTGGGCATCCCGATTTTCATTTTTGACAATACTGTCTATGTTATACTCAAAATCTGACATAACAGGCTTTTTTGAGTTCCTTTTATTTGTAGACTCTTTGCATACACTTTCTTGGAATTCTTGAACAGTTGCATCATCATTAATATTATTGTTTTCAATATTTTCAGAATTATTCCTATTTGCTTCTGAATCAGTAATGCATCCCTGTGAATTATTTATGCCTAGATCATCAGGATCCTCTTTAGCTATGCCGTTGGTAGTAGTTGTGATATTATTGTCATCCTCTGAGGTTTTAATCTGAGTGGAATTATTAGAGTCCACCTTTTTACGTCTGCCACGTTTTTTTGGAGTTTTTTGAACATCAACATTGTCTTTTGTTTCATTCAGTTGGTTTGTTTCATTTAATAGTTCATTTTTAGTGCCCAATTGAATATCAGATGTGTCAGATTTGTCAAGTTTAGCTATTTTATTACTTAATGCTACTAAAGGCATATCTTCCATCTCATCATCGGTTAGATCATTTGACACAAGTAATTGATTTCCGCTTTCTTGCGGTTTGTCTAAAACTGATCTATCATGGGGCCGGTTCTTCGTAGTTTTTCTACGCTTTTTTTGTTTTTTTACTACATTTTCATCATCCATTGCAGCTTCTTCTACAGGCAACGTGAAATTTATATCTGCTTCAGGCTCAATTATGACCTCATTAGAATATTCTATTAATTCTGATGGTATTTTTTTCTTTCTTCTTCCTCGTTTAGTAGTCTTGATGTCAGTGTTTTCCACAAACTCTTCACTAATATTACTTACATTTTTGACACTATCTGTTAAGTCATTTCGGTCTTCATTTGTTGTGGGAGTAGGAACTTCAGTATTTTTTGGTCTGGCTGGTCGACCTCTCTTTTTTGGTATTTTTTGTTCGGCAGGTATCATTTCTTGGACAGGTTTCTTGTTTCTAACATAACGCCCACGCCCACGTCCACGTCCACGTCCACGTCCACGCCCACGTCCACGCCCACGCCCACGTTTGGACTTATTTGTGGGTTCAAATGAGGGATAATTATTATCATTAGGTGTTTCCGGTAAGGCTTGCTCTCCATTCAACATACTGTTATTAAAGTCAAGCTCCAAGCCTTGGGATGATACATTGTTTTTGTTTTCATTGTCAGTTAATGCTAAACATTCATAAGATTCTCTAGGTTCACTTACTTGACAACTGCTAGATTCCAAGTCACTGTTCGTTTTTCTTCCTCGCTTTGTCGGTGTAGTTTCTTGGAAATTTTGGTCTGTTGTTGATGTTACTTGGTTGGAAGTCTCTTCTACAGCAAGTGAACTTACATCGTCGATGGGCATATCATGTAGAATCTCGCTTATGTCCCGGTTGGGAAGTGGAGGTGACACGATATCGGCGAGCGTAATGTACTCATCTTCTTCGTACATAGATACCGCTTGAAATTTTTCAAATGCGTCCTCTGTCGTGCAAAGATTGTCAGACTCTACTTCAACTGCTTCAGACATTGTTGTAGAGAGCACATGGAATACAGGGACATAATTATACGTACCTGGTTAAATTTAACCTTCTTTACGACTTAAAACCGAATCCATCTAACTATTCTTGTGAAAAGCTTGTTATAATTATTAAATTTGTTGATTTCCAGTTCTGCTAGCAAGTTAGCATCGCCCACAGACAAATGAAATTTGATAGAAATCAAAGAAATTGCAATATTAAAATCAAAGACTGTAGAGTATAGGCTAGCGCTTGCTAGTTGTCGATTATACAAATTTAAATCGATTAATCTAAAAATCGCTTCCTCTTTCTCCTCTCTTTGTTATAATTCTACCTTAATTATTTATACATACAGATTATAATTAACACTAATCAGTGCACATTATTTTAAATTGCTTTTAAAACAGAACTTTCCTTTTAAAAGATATCGATTTTCAAAGAATTTGGTAACTACGATTCTCAAAATGGAGTCCATTTTTAAAATCATTGGTTTGTATGGATAGTGAACGTTTCAAACACGATGGCAATATTTATGTCATAAAATTCAATGAGAAACGTTGAAGCAAAAACTGCAAAACACACAAAAACGACGTATCTAACAATGCGCCCGCTTAGAGTCGAAAACAAATATTCTGGATCTAAATTTTTTATTTAGGGCAACCCTAAAGTTAATGTCAGTGCTGTCAAAGATAAAAAAAACTTGTTGGTGAAACTTGTCGCAAAAGCTTGTTGAAACATGTTGTTGAAACTCTTTAGTGTAACTTGTTGACGAAACTTGTTTCGGAAACTTATTGGTGAAACTTATTGTCAAAACTTGTTGACGAAACATGTTGTGAAAACAAGTCGCGGAAACTTAGTGAGGTAAAGAAACTTTTTAGACTATGTTAAAATCTCTAAATCTCGCGTATTGTATACATTACAATTAATATATTAACTATATTTTGTAAAATTAAAACAATAAAGTAACTAGGTTGGGATGTTTCATTTTGAATACCAGTGTCAGAGGAATTAGAGATAGCGCACCCCAACTATTTGGATAAATTTTTCTGCCTATGTGCGTTATATATTTTGAAACCACCCAACCAATGTGCCCCAAACCGGTATAATTATATTTTAGACTTTCTTTTACACATTGATTGCCTGATCTACTAGATCTGTGGTCACAAGCATGTGCTGAATTCTGGCATAATAGAAGCGCCCCACGCTTGTTTGGTAAAAAACAAACAACACGCACTGGCAAGCGTATGGACGGGTTTTTGAGTATGCTATATCAACGCTTGGGAGCATTTACTGTAGATCTGATCGGCCTTAAAGCTAAACACTTTCTTACCGAGAAGAACCAGCAAGAAACTATTGAAAATAATACTAGTCTTGAAACTAAATTATGGGGATCCAAAAATATCACAAAATGCCTAGCATTTTAAATCCTTGTCATTTTATTCACACAACAAACGTTAATACTGCCACTTGCAATAACAGTTTATAAAATTATCTAAGCTAGCAAGAGCTACATGAATGATGCTGATATTCTGACTTCTAAGTCTGAGAATTTGTTGAAGATAAACTTTGTGGAGCATGGAGGATGATAATAGGTACACATACTATAGCTGTTAGTCGATAGAGACTTTTATACACGAGAATTCTATGGGGTTAGAGGGTCAAGATGAAATAAGGATTTAGTTAATAATTACAAGCAGAACTTCAGAATTTGGCAAAACAAACTTAGTATTGGATCAATAGTTTTGATATAAATTATACAATAATTAAGTAATTATACATATTATAAAAATCAGTTGTCTCTGAAATGTACATGCCCATCACTACTGTTCAATCGTAGTGAATAGTGATTATCGTGATTATGCCTCTGGGTACTCTTTGCTATGGGTACCATGGGTACCTAATACCTATGCTCTGGGCAGTGTTTCCATGTACACGGTAATTACCGTAGATGTACCGTAATTCAGCCCTAATCTACCGTCAAGGTAATATGGCCATTACCTTGACCGTGTCACCGTAGGTAATACAAAATCACGTAAAAAATTCATAATATACTGCGTAATACGAGTACGAATCTCAGTCACCTAAGCATATTTCGTAATAGCAACATTTCTCTTGCTCTCGGTTTAAGCATCAAATCTCAGCAATCTATTTTCGTCCTTATTCAAGCAATTAGGAAGGTGTAAAATGTAAAACTAATGAGATTTAACAAAATATTAATATGAATAAATCCGTATATGAAAAAGATATTGCTATGCTAGGAGAGTCAGATTCAGAATAATATTAATAGGTGATTAAAAAGCAAATTCGTGACGTTTTTTCTTTTAAAAATGACACGGTAATTTACACGGTACCTATTCTTTTAGCTAATCCACCGTAATTTAATCTAGAAACACCGTAATTTTAACCCTTGAACACGGTAATTCTCAATTTACATATGGAAACACTGGCTCTGGGTAATGAGAAACGTCAGATCTCGTCAGATAGGACGAGTGTTGACGAAACAGCGAATTATTTAATCAAAATACATTTTTTAAATTCAATTTGTTTACTACGATTGAAACGAGATATTCATAAATTATGTCGTAGAATTCTAATAGAAGTCTTGTTGTCGTGTTATAATAAAATTACCAGATGCTGATTCGAAAATGTATTTTCCTATAGGATGGCCCAAAGTTTTACAAAACTTGGGTAATGAGGGCCAGTTTAAGCAAATCGTGTCGAATAGGGACAAAATATTGTTCGCCTCGCTTAGTGAAGATTGCTTTGTTGTCTGGTTTTGCAAGGTACGTCTCCTTATACTTGATAATGATTAATGTTTGTCTTACTCGTTTCTAGCAGTTTACTGTTGTGTAAACACGACCTGTGCGTGATATTTCTTCATTGCTGACTGCTGAGGGTCATGTCCCCTCTCCATAAATCATATGTGATTGTGATGGTAGGAGTTTTATTAGCATAATAAGCCTTGGCCAAAGAATTAGTTTGACCACCAACAGGGGCAATGCGGCCAGCATCTTACTACTATTTCTCGCTGCAGTGAAATCAATATCATATAAGTGATTTTAATCCAATCATTGTGGATGTGCTTTATGACTTTATAACTATAATTTTACCTAATTTATTTTATAGTCTCTTTTGGATCCAATAATAAATTATTATTATTTATTTGGCATCCTATGGCAAATTTTTCTACTCTCCTCTTTTCGTTGCTTGTCTTATCCAAGTTCTCCTGTCTCTAGTGGCCTAAAATAAATACATTCTTTTCAGCCAAGCGTCCCAATAGTATATCACAGGAGGAGTGTGGAATCTCTGCAGAGGCTGGGCATTAATGTTGGCATAGAATGGAAACCAGATTCATCAATGATATGCATTTCAGTAAGTTTCAAAATTCATTAATATACACTTGCAAGTAATCAAATTGACTAACACTAAAGGTATGATTCTGAACCACGCTGCACGCAGCAGTGCTGCCGCAACAGTGCTGTCACCAGCTGTCACAGCGCTGTCGCGGCACTACTGGTCCCCATACAATCTCTATAAGTTAATATATGACATTACATTCCGAGCTAGGCAGCAATGTTCCGCTACATTAAAAAAAAAAGTGGCCTTTGTTTTTTAAGTGTATCTTGTAACTCTCTGTAATTTTGTTAACAATAAAGTTGTTTAAATAAATAAATAAACAGAATTGTGGATTTAAAGATGCAATTCCACTAATATCGTGAGTATATCTGCTACTCTTATCTTTTCATAATAAAACTACATCATGCAAACATAAAAAATCAATATTTTGAGTAGAATTACATACTTTATTTTTATAAAGTTCTTAGAATTTTATTTTTCAGGTGACCTAGTAGCAATATCAAATCAAGTTTTAAATAAATAAATAATTACAATTTATTCTCACACTTATTGTTTCCACCCTCTATATATAACACAATTAAATCAATAGAAATTTTTTCATTTGTAGACATCAGAAGGTCATTTAATATTGTACAATGTGGAAGCACAGGGTGACCAAACAGCGTATCAGCAATGTGACCCCCCCATGGCTAGTCTCAGAAGGGATTCAGCAGAACTGTTTGTTAAGGAAGTCATACCTTCGCTTAAAATCACTTTGGTAAGCTAAAAGTCAAATTATTTATTCAGAATAGGTAACATGTTATGCTTACTGATGGTCAAAATTGTTCATTTGTACAATGATATAGTGGTGATAATTAATTACGTACTTATAATAAAAACTACCAGGGTTCCAAAAGCGTCCAAGTCTGAGAAGAGCTGGGTATTATTTTTATTATCACCACTTTACAAAATAACTTAAACCTATTAGAACTATCACAAAGCAAAACTGTTAAGCTTTCTTATCATTTAAATAATCCTTTACATTGAATTAGGATTTTTCAATAAGTTTATTTGACTAGCGACATCCCACGATTGTGTTGCGTTGATTGTAAAAATTCTTTCTACACATTATAAAGGGAACCTCTGTGCAAAATTTCAGCTTTCTAGGTGCAAAGGGTTGGGTTCGGCATTTATAAGTCACTCAATGAGCGAGTCAGGACTTTTCTTTTTATTATATTTGATACTAGCTTATGCTCGCGACTTCGTCCGCGTGGACTACACAAATTTCAAACCCTTATTTCATCCCCTTAGGGATTGAATTTTCAAAAATCCTTTCTTAGCGGATGCCTATGTCATAATAGCTATCTGCATGCCAAATTTCAGCCCGATCCGTCCAGTAGTTTGCGTTGATAGATCAGTCAGTCACCTTTTCCTTTTATATATTTAGATTATGTTCATTAAATAATTTAAAAAAAATTTGAATATACGATCATTAAATATATTAGCTTTTTGTAATTGTTTTCAAACTGTAAGTATGTATATAATTTAAGTATCCATTTTTCTCTCTATACTCTTAATTCATCATGAAAATCAGCCAGTACTATTTTAATATTATTTGTATTTGCTGTACTTTTTATATTATTTTATAGCTAGAGGAGAAATGTTGAATTCATAACCTCAATAAGTTACTGTAACTTTAATTGTTGTCACCATACAAAATCCACGCAGGCATTAAATTACAATCACTGAGACAGATTGCGACAGAGATATCAAATGACAAAAATATTAAAGCCTCTCAAATTTTTTCAGTTCAAAGAAATACTAGTATGGGACGGGCAGATAACTCGTATGTGCTGTATATCGGGCACAGAGATACTAGTGTGCACGACGCGCGCGCACCTGCTGCGCTACCGATGGGACGGCACGCAGAACCGCGACTACTGCCTCGACCTAGGCCGCATACCATTCTCCATCAACCAGCAAGTTTCCAAAGGTAAATCTGATATAACCACTCTGCTGCTATTCTTTATCCCTGGTACACCAGGGATAAAGAATAGCACAGATATTTGTGTACCTTTGTTACCCCGGGGACAGCACGCAGAACCGCAACTACTGCCTCGACCTAGGCCGCATACCATTCTTCATCAACCAGCAAGTTTCCAAAGGTAAATCTGATATAACTACTCTGCTGCTATTCTTTATCCCTGGTACAGAGATAATTGTGTTTACACCTGTGCCACCTCGAGCACGGCACTTCTGCTTTGAACTAGACTGCATACTATTATCCATCAACCAGCAAGTTTCCAAAGGTAAATCTGATGTAACTACTCTGCTACTATGATGTATCCCTGGTACAGAGATACTAAGGCCCACACTTGCTGTGCTCAGTGGCGGATTTTCAGTCTTGGCCGCCCTAGGCCCCAGGATTTCGTAAGTACCAGCCGCCCCTTTCTCAACACTAATCATGGTCGTAGCCATGAGTTGAGGGGGGGGGAGGGGATTAAAAATTTACCTTTTTGATTTGTCAGTGAAATACAATCCAATGACAAATAGGAGCTCGAGCGCAGCAGGCGCAATTTTTTTTTGTTACTAAAAAAAAGTGATTTTTGTCATGATTGGGCGCCTCTAATATCTAGCCCTAGGCCCGGGCCTACTGGGCCTTAGGGCAAATCCGCCACTGGCTGTGCTACCAATGGAATGGCATGCAGAACCAAAAAATCACGTCAATCTGTTGCACCGTTGCGACGTGATTGAAGGACAAACCAACAAACTAACAAACAAACACACTTTCGCATTTACAATAAGGGTACTGATTTCGCAAAGCATTGTCCCCCATCCCTGGTGGAAATTAAGCATAAAGTTATCTTAAAAAACTGTTCAATTTGTTTCCAGCGGAGCCCATACTGGAAGACAATACTCACGTAAACGATATCGAATATTCTCCATTAGTTTGCGGCTTTGGCATTACACTCAATGATGGCAGGGCAGCATACCTTACTGCACCTAACCTCAAGTTCGACCCTAATGTAAGTTTTATCTTTATCATCATCGTTTTAGGACTACCCGAGACGCCTAAAGAGAAAATGTATTCTCGACCTCGCTTCTTGATAGGCAATAAAGAGTTGAGTGCGAGCTCCTAAAGAGGAGCAGCCGCTACAAAACATGAACATACACCAAATTTGCTAAAAGTCCTCGGACTGATCAAAAATCACAAAATTAAACAAAAAAAAAAAACATCATCGTACAAAGCGATTTGCCTCTTCCTTTTTAATTCGGACCGCTAGGATATAGAACACCCTTCCAACATCAGTTTTCGCCTCCAATTATAATATGGGTACTTTCACGTCAAGATTGAATAGGCATCTTCTAGGCGAGCGCGCTCTAGCTTAGGCTGCATCATCACTTGCCACCAGGTCTGATTGCAGCCAAGCGCTAGTCTATAAATTAAAAAAAAATCATAACCCATTGCTGGCCCACTACTGAGCATGGGTTTCCTTTTAGAAAGAGAAGACTATCTACCATGCTATCCAAGTGTGAATTAACACACTACTTCACACACCTTTGAAGGCATTGTGAACTCTCAGGCATGCAAGTTTCTTCACGATGTTTTTTCTCACCGTTAAAGCAAGTGATTATTTAATTGCTTAAAATGCACAGAACTGCGAAAAGTTAGAGGTAGTAGAGGCAAGGATCGAACCCTGGATCCACCAGATAGGAGGCTGACGTCATAACCACTAGGCTATCGCTGCTTTCTACTAGCCTAATACTATTTATACATGAAGTACCTAATATTGATATTTTAACCGATATTTTTTTATCTTTTTTAGTTATATAATAATCTTATCTATTATTAAGTAATTTGTAATGTTTGTATATCCATGTACGTCATGCCCTTATCTACGAGTGTTCCTGAATTAATTTCAATTCTACATCTCAGATAAGTTTAGCGACGGATTTAAGGGTAAGATACATTAACACAAGTGACAGTTTCTGTATCAGCTACGACTTTTTGTAAGCTACAAATGTGATTTTCTCATCTATTTTTGAATTGATGAATATAGTTTAACATAACATCCTTGAGAAAGCTGTTCCATATGTGCTGCATAACTGTGTTATCTAAGAAAATTGTCTTGGGACCGATAAATAGGGAATGTAGCTAATATTTCCGATTTTAGTCTATAGAGGTATTTTTTAAATGGCTTGATGCACCAGATCTAAGTTGAGTAAGGGGAATGTAGCTAATGTTTTCGATTTTAGTGTATAGAGGTATTTTTTAAATTGCTCCATGCACCAGATCTAAGTTGAGTAAAGGAAATGTAGCTAATGTTTTCGATTTTAGTCGATAGAGGTATTTTAAAAATGGCTCCACGCACCAGATCAAAGTTAGCGCTCAGACCTATCGTAATGTCAACAGCCGATTGACCAGTCTCACTGTGAACTTCATTGTGAACTTGAAGTTTCATGAAGCTCCGTTTCGTTCAGTCTGCCAGTCTGCACTCTGCGTTAGTTACGCTTATTGGCGTAGAATGTAGATAATAATGGGCCGCCGAAAGTCAGCGACTATCGTACGCGCCAGTTCGAGATTGCAATCGGGGAGGGAACGCCCTGCACACTCGCGCTTAACCGGTTCGGGCGAGCGCGGGTGACGTGCGGGGCGTCCCCCCCGCCTTATACCCCGACTAGCTAACGCTCCCGTGGAAACTCTTTGATTTTCCGGGATAAAAAGTAGCCTATGTCCTTCCCCGGGATGTAAGCTACCTCTGTACCAAATTTCATGAAAATCGGTTAAACCGTTTGGCAGTGAAAAGCTAGTAGACAGACACACACTATCGCATTTATAATATTAGTATGGATATGGATAGTTTTGAAAAACAAGTGTGTACTCTTTACAGGCAGTTCAAGGCATATGGGCGCAGGGCATCGACGACGCGACTTGCGTTCGAGTCAACCATAAGTTTAGGCTTATTGCCATCGGTAGGAAAAAGTAAGCATGATTACTCATTAGCTATGACTACAAAATAAAAATAAATCCGGAACGAGTAAATTCGCAGAAGAATAAAAGCGACCGACATCTCAAATCTCAAAGGATTAGCAAGCTGAAGTGGCAATGGGCAGGTCATGTCTGTCGCAGAACCGACGTCCGATGGGGCAGACGTGTTCTGGAGTGGAGACCGCGTACCGGTAAGCGCAGTGTGGGACGACCTCCAACCCGCTGGACCAATGACCTTAAGAAGGTGGTGGGGAGCGGATGGATGAGGAAGGCGGAGGACCGTGGCAGGCTCTTGGAAAAACCTATGTCCAGCAGTGGACGCAAACAGGATATGACTATAAAGCAAGCTATGCATACTATAAAGTATGATTTCTCTACCAATACACGGTTATTGATATTTGATCTTTAAAGCTTGAAAAACTGACACAATCTCTACTGAAATTACAGATCTAAATGTATTGCTATCCCTTTCATAATGCTCGCTGCGGAAAAAAATTGCACTATATTTAGTAAAATTGTGTACAACAATGGCCCTCATCATCATGATCAACCCATCGCCGGTTCACTACAGAGAACGGGTCTCCTCTCAGAGTGAGAAGGGTATTGGCCATAGTCTACCACGCTGGCCAAGTGCGGATTGGCAGACTTCACACACCTTTGAGAACATTATGGAGAACTCTTCAGGCATTCAGGTTTCCTCACGATGTTTTCCTTCACCGTTAAAGCAAGTGATATTTTAATTTACGGACATTCTAACCACTAGGCTACCACAGTTTTGTGGCCCTAACAATGATTAATTGTAAAAGTTGTTTGACAGTTCTCAAGTGGACGTGTTCACGATAGACGAAGTGACGGGCGGTTTGGAGCTATCACACACTATGGCGCTTAGTTCTAAGGACTTTCCCGGCGATCCCGGCCCAGTTAAGTGTTTAAGGTATGGAATGTTATCTATATATTCTAAAACCGAAATAACACTCGCTCACTCACTCACTGGCTAATCACGAAATCTCAGGAGCTTCTCAGGAACTATAAAGCTTAGAAACTTGAAAATTGGAAGGTAACTTTTGCCTAGGGCTTAAGCGTTAGCTAAGGTTTTTAAAAATTCACCTATAAGACATTAAGAGGGGGGGAGGGGGGGTTTGGAAGATTGAAGTGAAGGATTCCATACCATTTGGCGAAAAAGGAAACGTCATGGTGAGACTAAGCAAATGAATAAGTGAGACCTTTTACGGCCAAAAAAATTCTTGATCTCATGGGAAATTAGAAATTGAACGCGGACGTCGTGGGCAAACGCTAGTTATTTCTATTTTTAGGAAAAAATAATGGCACAGGTGACAAGTGGTCTTATGAAGTTGCGGGCATCGACTAGCTTATATCCTCTTATCTTATATCCTCAGATGGACGGGCGACGGTCGAGCAGTTGCTGTTAGTTGGGAAAGAGGAGGTGTGTCGGTGTGGAGCACTTTTGGCGCCCTGCTAATGTGTTCTCTCGCTTGGGACTACGGCCTGAGTCAGGATTTGGCGCGACACAATCCGCTCGTTGTCTGCAGTATGGTATGTATTTCTAAAGTGGAGCAGTAGCTATAATGTAGTTGGGAAGGAGGAGGTGTATCACTGTTGGTGCTCTGCTCATGTGCTCTCTCGCTTGACTACGGCCTGGGCCAGGATTTGATGAACCACAACCCGCAATCGTTTCACTGGTCCCTCCATAAAATGCCGAACTCTATCAGATTTTGATAAGCAAGGTGTCGTTTGGCCGCGTCAAGAAAAAATAAGCGGAGACAAAACTATTGAGTTTAGTATTATATGAAAGTTTGTATAATGCGTGAAAATGACTCTCACGCGCCATTTTAAATTTTTGTGTCAAATTTCATGTCAAAAGTACGATTTTAGTCCTTATTTTAAATGTGAAGTGTGACATGCCAGTTGAACCATAGAGTTAAAATGGCTCGTGAAAAGTCATTTTGTACGGACTATATTGTGGAACTCTGCATTCACTATTTTCAGGAATGGGCCACAGAAGGATACCAGTTGTGGATGGTCAAAATAGAAGAAGATTTAAAGTCAAATTTAATTCAAATGGACTTTGTCAAGAGTCCCCTCAGTGTCAACCCTGGAATGGTAAGTTTTCTTTTTTAATGTGTCCCCTTTTTTGTCCCCCGACATGATCATCAGAGACTTTTATAGCTGACATGGCTTGCTTTCTTTCTGTTTTTTTTGCCTTGCTCTGTTGGACGAGAATGAATGGTTTTTTTTCAGCTTGTCAATCTTAGTATGTGTTACATATAAATATACATAGGTCACCTATAAATTAATCTCCTTAAAAGCAGATTTTAAAAAAACTTTGTTCTAGAGCAATCAAAGGCACTTATACCTTCAAGCGGACGACAAACTCTACGTAAACCTGGATGACAATCTCACTCGACGGACGAAGATGTCCATCATCGACTCTTCCTCCGACACGTACCAAGAGAACGGCGCGGAGCAGCCGGTGGAGTACGACAGCAGCGCCAAGTATCAGGAGTTTGTGGACGACAACGAGTGCAGGAAGCAGTGGGTGGTGCTGCAGCTGCCCGCTACTTATATTGCTAGCAATTGGCCTTTACGGGTGAGCTATTGTTTTTTTATCTCTACCTTAACACTTCACTGTAATAGGTCACCTTAGCCAAGTCTATTGGTAGAGCCTTAGAGGTATACCTCTTATAGGGATTTCTACTCTCCTTTGTGTGCTACTTGTCTCCAACGGGTATCTGCGACTTGTCTAACAATGGAAGGGTTCTTAGTCTAGGGGGGGTGTCGCCATTTTAGCACCTGCTGAAATTTAGAAATTTGTAATAAGCAGTAAATTAAAGTGCAATACGCAAAAACCCAAAACTCTTTGTCTGAGTACTGAGTACGGGTTTCTTCTTAGAATGAGAAGTAGTAGAAAAAATAAGTTTCATCACGATATTTACCTTCGCCGTTAAAGCAAGATATTTAACTGCACAAAACTCCGAACAGTTAGAATTGTGTGAACCTCGAACGCCGAACTTGGACCCACCGTATGGACGTCTTAACCACTAGGCTATCACCGTTTTATGTGACTTACTATGTTGACATTTTGACCATTATGGCAGTTCAGTGCGGTGGACCCGAGTGGACAACACGTTTGCGTGGCCGGCCGTGCGGGCCTCGCGCACTACAGCTCCGCCGCTCGGCGCTGGAAACTCTTCGGCAACGAGGCCCACGAGCGGGACTTCGTCGTCACGGCCGGCGCGCTGTGGTGGCGCGACTACATCGTCGTTGGTGCGTATAGACTATGCTCCTCATAAAAAAGTGTAACGTCCTAAAAATTTACAAGTAGGATGTGATTAGTCGTTATCAATACTTGATTATCACTACCCCTATTATAAATACGAAAGTGGCTTGTTTGTTGGTTTGTCCTTCAATCACGTTGCAATGGAGCAACGGATCAGCGCGATTTTTTGCATAGGTATAGTTAAAGACCTGGAGAGTGCTATGTCACTCTCCAGGTACTGCCACTACTTTTTATCCCGGGAAATCAAAGAGTTCCCACGGGATTTTTAAAGGTCTAAATCTACGCGTACGAAATCGCGGGCATCAGCTAGTAAAACATGACTGACACTAGAGGTCGATGACCGTGGCGTAGATAAGTGCCGCGGGGTGGCACGCTAACCCCTAGTTTGTAAGTTTAGGATTTGTCTACAATTTCTTCACAGGCTGCTACAGTATCATCGAAGGTCACGATGAAATCCGCTTCTACCCGCGAGACGCGAAACTCGACAACCGTTTCGCGAAGATCGTTCGCGTGCAAGCACAGGTGTTCGTGTTGGACATATTGGACGATCAACTGGTGGTCTTCGGTGCTGACGCTCTCGTCACTATCTACGAGCTGAATAGGATTGATAATAGTGAGTATCCAAGCATGCATCATCATCATCATCATCATGATCAACCAGTCGCCGCGCCGCGCCGGCTCACATAAAATTTTCTTGTGTCATAGATGGCAACATCGAAGTGCGCTGCGTGCAGGCGGTGGACATATCAGCGTTGTCGCACCCCGCGTGCGTCGTGTCGGCTTCCCTCTGTCGCCTGCAAGATCCTTCACCTTCTCACCTCGCGCGCACTGATCCTCCGGCCGCGCCGCACTCGCTGGTAAGTATTATTTTACACTAGATGATGCCCGTGACTTCGTCCACGTGGACTTAGATTATTTTTGATCCCAAGGGATTTTTCGATTCGGATTCTCCGGACTAAAAATTGCCTATATCCGTATGCTATGCGGAATGCAAGCTGTCTGTGTACCAAACAGATGGAATATCTGGAATTCGGAAAAAAAAGCTGGCAGACACACTTTCGTATTTATAAGTATGGATTTAACATAATCTTTTGCATAAGGACCGAACTGATTCAGTAAAATTTTGTGATACTGAAAATTTCCCCCAAGAGCATAATGTAGCAGGCGTTACTTTGCGGAAGTCCATGATATACAATGAACCAAAAGCTTAATTTGCTATAATCCGCTGAAACAGGTCGAATTTGCAATCTTTGCAACTGTGCATTGTAGGGTCTACATCTCCTGAAGATGTCCGGTGTCGGGGCGAAACGTGCGTCGAGTGTGTTTGGGATTTGTGTGGTGCTGCGTGGTGGTGGTGCGTATTGCTTGCCTGGTGGCTGCTACTTCCTGCATGTTTAGCAGTGGGAGGGCGGGCGGTGCATTTCGCATGCTGCATGTTGCACCATACAGATTCGACCCGTTTTAGCGGATTATAGCAAAGCTTTTGGTTCATTGTATTAATAAATTTTACTGAATCAGCTTAATGCAAGTAGGCTTTAGTAACGAAGTTTAAGCCTGCGCTCACTTTGCATCTCGTATGAAAATGGGTCGCGTGAACACGTACGAAAAGGCACGAACGATCCTGACCCTTCAAGTACTATGGGAGTGCTCACATTGAATTCGATTTAATCGTATGTACTGTTATAGGTAGACCAGAATCTCATGACAAATACGCACATGAAATCCCAATCCAAGTCGATGATCATATGATACCCCAGTTGGTATAGTAATCTTTACTTTGAAAGTTGAAAATAGCAATATTTAAATTTTTTTTTGTGATGTAACCACAAATTCACGGTTTTCAGATATTTCCCCGAATGTCTGCTATAAGATCTACCTACCTTCCAAATTTCATGATTCTAGGTCAACGGGAAGTACCCTGTAGGTTTATTACAGACAGACAGACATACAGACAACAAGGTGATCCTATAAGGGTTCCGTTTTTCCTTTTGAAGTACGGAACCCTAAAAACATGTTTTCGCTTCAGTGGAAATGCACACTTATTCTGATTTGTTGTTCACACAGGTAATTAATGCAAGCGGGAAACTTATGATGGTGCAAAGGGAAGAGTATGATGTCGATGAAGACAACAATCCGGTACGTCCATGAAATAGATTTAATGTAGAGTTCACATCTAATACTTACTTGAAGAAAATACCTACTTATCTCTAGCGAGAGATCGGATCCGCCACGGGTCCAATCTTTTGCTCTAATTTGTTAATCGCAGTGGGGTAGCGATAAGTAGGTTTTCAGTCAGTCACCTTTTCCTTTTATATATTTAGATAGATTCTCGTAGTGGTCATGCTAGGTCTGCCCTAGATAACCAGGCGGTCTCAAAAATGCGTTAGTTAAGAAAGAATAGAGACCTTTTAACAGACCCCTAGGATACCTTATTACTCGGGAAAAAAAATACTATGTCAAACAATATTACAACGCACATTTTCCATTTCATGTAATTAAGAATACATTACACAACCTTTTAACACATAATTAGATTGCTTCATAGGTATTGTTGAAATGTATCTAATTGAACTTCTTTTCACGTATCACTTCCTCTATAGATTGCCTCGAATTAAACCGAAGTTTAATTGGCCTATAATAATTACATATTATTACCTAATCAGACATAATAGGGCATGTTACCGCACGCAAACTAATATGATTTACCAGTAAATGAATCTGAATCAAATTTATATGATTACTAGCTGGAATTAGGTTTCTTAAAAATCCCGTGGGAACTCTTTGATTTTCCGGGATAAAAAGTGTATGAGCCTATGTCGCTCTCCAGGTCTTTATCTACACCCATGCAAAAAAACACGTCTATCCGTTGCACCGTTGCGACATGATTGAAGGACAAACCAACAAACAAACACACTTTCACATTTATAATAAGGGTACTGATGTAATTATTATTAAAGTAATTCTTTTTTTAGCACACGCAATAGGACAAAATCTATACTTATAGCGCATAACTGAGTAAGCTCCTGCGGTACTCGGTAGTGGAGCGGTGCGGGAGGGTGCCAGTTGTCACAAGTTGACCAATCATTGAGCTCTCGCATCACGTCATTACACCCTTCCCGCCAAACCTAAATCCACGCGGAGTACACTGTACGGTACGATTCAAACGTAAATGCGCCCCTGAGGGCCTAAAGTTTGCGCGCGACGTTGCGCAGAACACACATTTTGGGTGTCCAAGGTCGCCCGAGATAGCGGGGAGGGTAACAGCGCACGTCTCGCTCCTACATTCCCGCCAGTTCCTTGATGCGTCTCTCTCTCGCTATACGTGTCTTGTTTGTTTGTACAGTCGAGTTGACAAGTCACTTTGTTTAAGCCTGCTTAAGCTGAGGTAGAACCTACCGCCGCCCGTTAAGTGATTTAGTTCTCGAGTGTACCATGCGCAAGATCGCAAAGCTAGCTTCACGCAGACGGATTTAAGTTTGAATCGTACTATAAGTTGTGGTCATTAGCAAGTACAGTACGCCGCAGAAAAATATGCAAACTGTGGAACCAACTCCCATCGGCGGTGATCCCACTAGATTACAACATGGGGTTATTCAAGGGGCGGACCAACAAATTCCTAAAAGTTCGGCAACGCATCGGTAGTTCCTCTGGTGCTGCAAATGTTCATGGGCGGCGGTAATCACTTAACATCAGGTGACCTGCCTGCTCGTTTGCTCGCTATCTCTATAAAATAAAAATGTACATCGACCTTTAGAAAGAGATAGAGGTTTTCTAGAACATTGTTTCTGTCGTTGAGACCGACAAAACGTCACATAGGTATGAGTGACAGAGACAGCGCTCTACAAAGCCGAAATCTCATTCTAAAAATCTATGTACATTATTTTCTGCTGCGTACTGTAAATATATGCTTTTTGAACGTTTTGGGGAAGTATAAAATAAAAATAAATTAAATAGTTATAATAATTTATTTACAGTCACTTATGAACGTCAGGTACACTTCATTGCTATGGATACATTCAGTCAGCTTAACTTCTAATGACCTATGTGTATCTTTGCATCTTCGTCTTCATGCAAGAACACACTAGAGCCGTGAGTAACTAAATAGGTTACCTATACACATAGAAGTTGTTAAAGCACAAAGCTTATATTTATTGTCCTTTTCATATAGCCAAGTCTCTTTCTGCCATGAAAGTTACGTATCAAAACATAATTTGGCAAACTATCAAAGTCGAAGTATCGAAAATAATCGATGAATTTAATCGTATACGTAAATAGGTGAATCGATTTTAAAATGCGAAATTTAAATAATTCGGAATAAAGTTTACCAATTCTTTTTTGTACACATCTATATTCGACACGGCAAATGGGACTTCCTATTTAAAAAAGTTTAATATACCTTAGAAACTACATCATTTTTTGGTTTTTACGGTCACCGATTGTCCGTCTAAAGATATAGGACCGGCTGTCCATCTGCGGACTATATTTCCTTTCTTATAAGTTGTGCCAGTTACAGATACCCAGGGTGCATTATTTCCAATGGGTAAATAGCTCCAAGGGTTAATTGGTTCGAGCAGCGGTGCTGGCTCTATTGGTACAATTGGTAGAATCGGCTCTATTGGCTCGTAAATTTGTTTTGCTATTGGCGCAACCTGAATTGGGGCAGCGATGATTGGCGCAGCGACTGGCAAAGATATTGGATGTAAGTTTGGTCTTGCTCGTTTGACAACGGCATTGAAACCGTGGATGGCATCCGCGACGTATTCGACGATGCGAATGTTGCCATCGGGCTCGACCAATGAGTAAGCGCCTCTGACTACATCGCCATCTCTGGTCTCCCATTGGGCCTTGTTGTCACCGGTTTGAGGATCGTTTACAGCATAGTTGAATGAGTAGTTTGGATTCGGCTGCAATAGAAAAGTCACATTCCCATATTGATATTTGATAAGCATTTATATCGGCAGATGAAAATACCTCTTAAAAACTTTGATAATGATATAATTTGCAAGAATTACTTGTAGGCAAGAACAAATTGAAATTTTCTTTTTACAATCTAATGCGTAAAATTGTGCAATACCTATGATTCAATCTACAAAATTAAAATTCATTTTCGACCCATCTGCTTTTATATACAATATGCAATTAATAGGCACGGAAGTATTTACGGAAATTGTAAAACATGAGAATTTATTATTAGTGAGTATATTATTATACTATTGAGTTTAGTTTTTAAGCGATTTAATGCGCTTAAATTAGAAAAAAATATAACTAATTTTCTGACTGACTGGTGTGTTAATTAACTTATTAAATAAATTATCTACACGAATACTTATTTGTTAAATGATTGAATTCATATTTAAACATGAAATAGAGAACATAATACTCACAATGCTCCCAACTGTGGCGTATGTTTGTAAGAGAGCAGGCGGGTTAGCTACCGCTACTGCGATGAAACAGAATACCTGCAAAGTGAGATAGTATTGGTTAGAACTAATAACTTCTTTTTGTACTGAATTAGAGATGCTGGATACACTACACAACATTCAACTAGAACGTGTCTACAACATTAAATAGAGTTTGATTGGTTAATATCCAAAATCAAATGAGAATTCTGGTGGGAGACTTCGGCCGTGGGCAGTACCGCCCTACCAGCAAATCCGTGCCGCCAAGCGATTTAGCGTTCCGGTACGATGCCGTGTAGAAACTAAAGAGGCATGGGTTTAATAATAACTGCCATACCCCTTCCAGGTTAGCCCCGTTCCATCTTAGACTATGTCTTCTTATACCACCAGGTGAAATTGCGGTCAAGGGCTAATTTGTATCTGAATAATAATAAAAAAGAAACCATATACTACTATACGTTTGTGTGGAGCGATTGACGACTGTTAAGAGTGCATGTTGGATGTTGTCATTTCGACTGACTGTTAAGAGTGCATGCATCGATATATGATAATGATAAGATATGGTCATGTGATCAAAAATTTTCACGGTTTAGAAACCAAATAAATCAGCGCTACCTCTTAAATACTAATGTACGACCCGTTTGAAATCCAGACGTCAATGAGGTTGCATTGGTGCATAAGCACCAATAAGTCGGTGCCATTTTGTTTGTTCAATAGCCCTGTCCACACGAAGTCATATGTCAGTCAATGAGTGTATGTTTGATTTTGTTATTTGGAGTCATTTTGTGAATAGGGTCATGTCATGATATTCGATAATTTGATATTTACCACCAAAAGTGAGTTCATTTTACCGACGATGTACTCCACTAAGCAAACGAAGTGCACTGTGGTATTGTCATCGCGCGCTAGTTCATTTATACTACATTAATTATTCGACCTGGTCGCGCTCCGTTTTTTGTCAGGCTCCCAGTTTCAACGGATGGATTACCTTCACTTTACTTTTTATATTGGCCATAATATATTTTGATCAATAAAGTTGTACTAATTAGACACATTGTGTGTAGGACATTTAATTTGGCCAATGCTAACAAGAAACGACCCACCAAACAGCAAGTTGTAGCTGTCGATTATATTATTACTAGCTGATGCCCGCGACTTGGTCCGCGTGGATTTTCGTTTTTCAAAATCCCCCGGGAACTCTTTGGTTTTCCGAGATAAAAAGTAGCCTATGTGTTAATCCAGGGTATAATCTATCCGCATTCAAAATTTTAGCCAAATCCGTCCAGTAGTTTTTGTGTGAAAGAGTAACAAACATACACACACACATACATTGCAATATTTATGTGATTGTGCTGGTTAGAACCTAAACAAGTAGTTAGTTATATTTTTCAATTAGGTCCTTTAATTTTAACAAATTAGTTACTTATTGTACAACCGAACACTGCCCATATACTTGTATAAACCTGTTTTTTATTAACCGACTTCAAAAAAAGGAGGAGGTTCTCAATTCGTCGGAATCTTTTTTTTTTTTATTTTTTATTTTTTTTTTTTTATTTTTTATGTATGTTCCCCGATTACTCAAAAACGTCTGGACCGATTTTGAAAATTCTTTTTTTGTTTGAAAGGGTATACTTCAAAGTTGGTCCCATTTCAATTTGGTGAAGATCTGATGAACATCTTCGAAGATAGATACTGGAACTCCTCAACGGATAAGAGTAAATTGCTCGCGATCAGTGTAATAGCTTAGTAAACAGTAGATTTTTAACCAGTCATAGCATAATTCCATGGGGCCACTAAAAATTGTGAAATAAAAAATTTTACAAAAAAAATAAAAACCGACTTCGTTACATAAACACTAAAAATCGAAAAATAATTTAATTTATTACCGAATATTTTATGTATACAAGAGTTAATATAGTTCCATAATAATATTTTTTGGGGTCGGTGCCAATGAGGTGCCATTGTGGAGTCCCATAAAAATACGAAGATTTGCGCAGCTAAAGCTAATTGGCACCGGTACCAAAAAGTATTATTATGGAACTATATTAACTCTTGTATACATAAAATATTCGGTAATAAATTAAATTATTTTTCGATTTTTAGTGTTTATGTAACGAAGTCGGTTTTTATTTTTTTTGTAAAATTTTTTAAACAATAAACAGTTAATTTCCGCCGCAGAATTCTTTGAACAATTTCGTAGGCGTCTGCCTTCTGCTGATTCCAGATATTAAAACCAAACGTCCTATCACCTATGACAAGAGATGAGATAAATGTTACAAAACTACGCACCGAATTGAGAATTTCCTCACTTTCTTCTTTTTGGGAGTCGGTTAGAAATAATCTAAATATATAAAAGGAAAAGGTGACCGACTGACTGACTGACTGATCTATCAACATACAGCTCAAACTACTAGACGGATCATGCTGAAATTTGGCATGCAGATAACTATTACGATCCGCATCGGATATCCGCTAAGAAAGGATTTGTGAAAATACAACCCCTAAGGTGGTAAAATAGGGGTTTGAAATTCGTGTAGTTCACGCGGACGAAGTCGCGGGTATAAGCTAGTTATTAACCGACTTCTTTATATATAACAAAGTCATGCTCGTATCTCTCTCTTGTCACCAAAATATATTTTTATAATCAAAATAATCATCAAATACGGTTAAAAATAAACAGGGTCCCTGCGCGCTAACGCGCGAAAGCGTGGGTGACGTGCAGGTGTGTGGGGCGTGCCCCCGCCTCTTACCTCGATTGCCATCTCGACTTGTCACGTACTATACCTACCCTACGCAACTTACAAAAATAAAATTCCATATTTCTTAGAGAAATATTTAAGCAAAATATTATATTCCTATCCCATGACTCCGAGTGGCTTACTTACGCAAAGTTCGTTGACCACTAACGTCAGTCAGAAGTTTTATTTGGAATATATCGTAAACTTTTACAAATTAATAGGTTTTTTTTCGCGTTTTTTTCGTGATATCAAATCAGTAATTATCAGCACTATCACCGTCTTCGTTTTTGCCAGCATTCTGGTCACAACCTGTATACTGAAGCGAAAATTGTATTAATTTGTGTTAAATGGCCATTTTAGAAATTGCTAATTATATATTTTGTTCTTTACTAAGTATGTTATCTCAACTTTTTGGATGGTGTAAAAGAAACACGTTATTCATCGTTTTTTTTGTCACTATTATTTAAAAAAATAGCAACAAAATAACACTTATAAATAATTATTCACATTCTACACAAACAGATTATTTACAATAGAGACTAGAGAATTCGATAACCTAAATTTAACATCTAAAGGTATGGCATCTTCTTCTTAATCTAAATCAGGTCTTCTCTTGATAATGATGGTTTTGCCAGCTAAGGAGATTGGCTTCGTCCTGACTTTATAGAGTTGTCCATTCACATACTTCCTGGTCACAATTGTCGCTAGCGGTGCTTTGCGTACCGGTCCATCGAGAGGTTTCCAACCACCGAACGTTCGTGACTTAGGGTCCCAAGGTATACTGCGACCTCTTACTGTAACATTCGGTAGTTCTATTTCCCCTACAGGTAACGTAGCGGTCGTTGGTCCGAACCCATAATGCAATGGGTCTATTGCAGGGTTAACTGGAGGCAAAGGAAGGGGTAAGGGTCCAAAAAGAGGCGAAGATTGCGCTAAACTTGCTGCCAATTTCTGTACAATTGCGTTGAATCCGTTGCTAAAATCGTCCGTCGCGTACTCCACTACACGTAAATTTCCGTCGTTCGCTAGGGGGCTATAGGCTCCATTCAGCTGGTCTTCTCTATATCCAAATTGCGCTTTGTCTCCAGAATAAGAATCGATTGCTTGGTTGTAGGCGTAACGTTGGTAGTCCTGGCAAAAAGAAAAAATTATGTAGCATTATAATCATTACTGACGGCCATAGTTGGGCCATTACGAACGTGCGAACTGGATTATAAATTACTAGCTGATGCCTGTGACTTCGTTCGCGTAGATTCAGATTTAAATATAACGTGGGAGCTCTTTGATTTTCCGGGATAAAAGTAGCCTATGTCACTCTCCAGGTCTTTAACTACCCATACAAAAATTCACGTCGATCCGTTGCGCCATTGCGACGTGATTGAAAGACAACCCAACAAACGAACACATTTATAATATGGGTAGTGATTTTTATCAGACCTCTCGCTCGCACGTTCAGGCCTTATGGAGCTAGAACTTGATGCTCTGCTGTTGTGTGTAACAGTAAAAAAAGGATTTGTCGATAGTCGATAACAGGTTGTAAAGAGCAAAAGGAATCAACACAAAATTAGCTAACAGCTACCGAATGGTATCCCTTTATCGATAACGAGTTCTGCGGCATCCTCATAACCCTATGATCGTAATGATTTATGACTCAGCTCGCACGCTCATAATGGCTCAACTATAATTTTATTTCGTGTACATTTTTACAACTTACATCTGCAACATCATTGTTTATAGCCTTCCCTGATATTGCTGCTGATAACGTCAGAAAGTAGAGGATCTGGAAAAGAATAATTTAGTATAATTTAGAATAGTTTGTGTTATTATCCGCCTGTACGGACATTTTTAAACTAGACTAAACTGACAGGGCTAAAAGTGCGCGAATCTCTTTCCGCGAGAAACGTTGTGAAAACGATAACAGGAGCTACATTTAGTTTAGATATTTGTGTACTGCCAAATTAGTACCCAGGCGTATTTATTTAGGACTAGCTTATGCTCGCGACTTCGTCCGCGTGGACCACACAAATTTCATATCATACCCCTATTTCACCCCCTTAGGGGTTGAATTTTCAAAAATCATTTCTTAGCGGATGTCTACGTCATAATAGCTATCTGCATGCCAAATTTCAGCTCGATCCATCCAGTAGTTTGAGCTGTGCGTTGATAGATCAGTCAGTCAGTCAGTTACCTTTTCCTTTTATATATTTAGAAGACGAATATTTACCGATAGAATGTGATTCATTGTTGCGGTCATCTTCGCCGGAGTAGAAAATGTGCAATGATTGAATGATTATAAATGTTCTACTTCTTATACGAAGACTCCACTACAGCGCAATACATCATCACTTGAAAAACCCGATTCGCCAGTTAGCATACGAGTTGTTACATCTTACATATTCATCTTAAACGCGAAAAAAATTCTAACGCTTTTGTTACATAGTGTTACATTTGTATTTATGTAATTTTTAATTGATAGTAAGTCATGATTGAACCTCATGTTTCATTTCTTTGATTGAGATATACGGAGCGTGATAAACTTCAATCCGTAACGTAAATATTTACAGTGCGTAATCCATTGATATCAAACTACCATCTCTGAAGATTTCACTTGTATAGTATGCGACAGGTCGAGATCGCAATCGGGGAGGGGACGCTACGCACACCCGCACAGCCCTCGTGCTAACCCAGTGCGGGCGAGCGTGGGGGATGTACGGGTGTGCGGGGCGTGCCCCCGCCTCATACGCCTATTGCCATTTCAACCTGTCGCGGACTATAGATGGTGAGCGCTATTGACTATGGATATTGAGTATGGCTCTGCTTAGACCTGGGCGCGTTTGGCACCCTCGTAGCTTTAGTTTTGAGTTCGCGTAATAATTATCACCACTATATCGTACAAACCCAACAACCGACCATCAAAAAGAGTAATTTATTACCTATCACACTTCACACTATCACACTAATATTATAAACTGTTTTTACCTATTCATTTTTTCATATTAGCTGTAAGTTTTCCTGTTAAATAAAAATAAAATAAATAAAATAAAGGCGAAGGTGTGTGTGTATGTTTGTTACTCCTTCACGCAAAAACTACTGGGCGGGTTTGGCTGAAAATAGATTATACCCTGGATTAACACATAGGCTACTTTTTATCCCGGAAAATCAAAGAGTTCCCGCGGCATTTTGAAAAACGTAAATCCACGCGGACGAAGTAAATCCACGCGGACGAAGTCGCGGGTATCAGCTAGTTTTGAGTAAATTATTTGAATCGTGATAAATCGTGAAGACTCGCGCTTGGTAGTGAGCCGGTGATGGATCGAAATGAACATGATGATTATGAGCGCTGTGACCTTATATGTCTTGGGTTCGTTTCCCGGCTGGGTTTTGTTTATAGGGTTCTGTTCTGACCTTATTTTATACATCTGGTCATTTTTTACAGGTTTGATCGAATGGTAGGCTTCGGTTGTGACTAATTAGTAATTCCACTGGTAAAGCCGTACTGGCACTGCCAAGCTATTTAGCGTCCCGGTACGATAAAGTAGTACGATTCGGGATAAACATATCCTTGTTAGTCCGTTTCCATCTTAGGCTGCATCCTCATTTTACCACCAGGTGAGATCGCAGTCAAGGCCCTAGTTGAAATCAATCCAATAATCGTAATTCTTTCGTTTAGTTTCGTAATACTCTTCTTAAATAACGCAGTTGGAACAAAATAACCCTAAATTCAGCCAATGACAACGATCGCAAACACAAGTTTCGCAACTCAGCCACTTTATCTATCCATTTCCTAATACTGCAATTAGTGGAGTGGTGGATTGTGCGGGTTTAAGTAGTGAACTACTATAAATGATCTATCAATACTGTTTGGCTCATTAACTTGTGTATATCTCATTAAGTTCTTTGGAAATGTTCATACCTTGATCTCTCTTCAGACAAATTCACTATAGGTAGTACCGAAAATGCGTAGACAATTCGATTCTATAGATTTTGAAAATATTTTTATTGTATAGACTAGCGCTTGGCTGCAATCAGTCCTTCTGGCAAGTTATGATGCAGCCTAAGATGGAGTGCGCTTGCCTAGAAGATGCCTATTCACTTTTGACTTGCAGGTACCTACCCATATTAAAATTGAGGGGAAAAACTGATGCTGGAAGGGCGTTCTCTATCCTAGCGGTTCGAATTAAAAATGATGTCAGATTTTCAATAAAACAATTTTCAATTACCACACAGTGGCGACTGCTTTATTAGTGCCTATACAATGTTTTACTAACTAATGCCATAAATAAACATAACAATAATAAATTCATTTATTTACACGCTGTAATTGCCCTCCGAATATCACCCATAAATAAAACTTTGTAGCCTCAACATGTTTAGGGATTTTTAGATATTTTTTAAATTTTGACAAGGTTTTTTTTTGTTCTAACGGACGTAACCGGAACCGGAACCGCCATATTTTTTGTAGTCGTAAAGTCCCAATCCTTTATCTCCTAATAGTCCTTTTCCTAAGAGATTTAGATCATAACCTCCGTATAAAGGAGAGGAAGGTAAAAGGGGACCCTTTATAGCAGAATACGACGGATATATCGGATAAGGTTCGGGATATATCTCTTCCTTCAGGATTGAAGCGGGGTTATAAATTGGTTGTTTATAGAATGGAAGGTAGGGTTCCTTTATTATCGGTTGTTTGTAGATTGGAAGGTAAGGTTCTTTTATTATTGGTTGCTTATAGATTGGAAGGTAAGGTTCTTTTATTATTGGTTGCTTATAGATTGGGAGGTACGGTTCCTTTAAAATCGGGTACGGGACAATAGGCTCCTTTATTATTGGAAGAGAAATTATTGGCTCCTTGATGATTGGCGCAGGTAGAACCTCTTTTATGATTGTAGGAGTTGGCACTTTGTAAAGTGAGGAGTAAGACGATGCTAGACCACCAGCGTACCCCCCATTTAGTAGTGGGGCACTAGCAAGCTTCTCTAGTCCGGCAACAGGTCCGACTGAAATGGGTATTTCAGATTTGTAACCTATAACTGGGAGGGGGGCCTTGTATATTGGTGCCGATACCGGGTGTAGGTTAGGTCCGATACGCTTAACCACAGCGTTGAAACCGCTTTTGTCGTCAGCTCTGTACTCCACTACACGTAAACTGCCATCAGGCTCCACTAGCGAATATGCACCTGTGTACAAAAACGTAGTTAGTCTTGATACTTGATTGAAACGATTTTGATACTTGTTGGATGATACAGTAAGTACCAACCTGTAACGACATCTCCGTCACGTTTCTCCCACTGAGCTTTATTGTCACCTGTGTGAGGGTCCCGAACGGCGTATTGGAAAGCGTAACTGGGATAGGCCTGCAATCATTAAGTATAATTCAGTTAACATTTGGTCTTCCTTAAAAATTAGCCTAAGAATATGAAATAGATTGGTAGTTACATAGTAATCTACAGACGCGTAGCCTGGTGCATATTGGTTGCCGTATAATCCGTCACCTTTGGAAGACGCCGACAGCGCAAGGAGACATGTTATCTGAAACAAATCACATTATGACGTCATCCACGAATCTATCCATCCATAGTTCTTTATAAGCACTTGTGCTAATTAGGCTTCTCAAATCCTAAACTTAATTGACAAGTCCAAAAACTAATGTCAAGGGATTTAAAATAACACTGCATTTTTTTTGAGTAATAGAGGATTTACACTATTGTTTTTCTTTAAAAAATGTTTACACGAACCGCGGTAAGGCACTTCATATTTTTTGTTAGGGGACCCTGCTGGCCACTGGGTGTCAAAAACGTACTGAATTATAATGAGCTCCTCAGCCAATATATAGGTTTGTATGAGGCCTTCGGATCCTGTTGAGCGGATGTTTAGGTGTTTCACGCGACCACCGGCGTCTGTAATAGGTATCGAATACCAGTGCCTTACAACACTGCCTAACAGGCTTCCTCATTTTCGTAGAACCTTCAGTCGGTGAAAACCGAATAAGTAATGCGTACGAATTTATGTTCGCGACTCCGTCAAACTTTGTATCTAATCTGTACCCACTTATCTGAGTGACATCAACGTGGATCAAACTGCTGGGGTAGAATCTTGAGATTTTTGTATATTTGGTAGATATATTATGTTGTCTTTATATTGTAGACCCAGACGTAGGGTAGAGGAATATAGAAAGGATTTTTTGAAATCCCACTTGAGCGAAGCCAGCCAGATCAGCTAGCACGCCCATCAACATTACTACTCGTTTACTTTAGTACAGTACGCGGCCGAAAGTAATGTAGGCCGATGTACATAACGGCTTTGTAGAGCGTTGTCACTGATAGCTATAATATGACGCTTTGTCGGTCTCAACGACAGGGACGACGCTCTACAAATCTGATATCACCTTCTAAAGGTCGATGTACTTTCCGCCGTGTACTGTAATTATATTTGTTTTGAAGTAGATTAATTTATTCATCATTAAATAATTAAACCTCAAATAAAATCTATTTATCGGAACCTGCTGGTCGATTGAGGAAAATCTGCATCAATTACCTATTGCTACAATATTAATTTTGTGATTGGCTCAATTTAACATATTCTTTCTGCAACAATGCATTTCAGCCAATAGTGAGAGTGACGGTCAGTCAGAGCTAATTGCAATAGACTTCCTGAATGTCGTATCAATTTCAGATGCCAACATTTTTAACAAGTTAACATATGAATAACAAATAAGAAAGTTCAATGAGGCGTAACGAATCTGATGCAATAGATAAGTTGGTATATTAGTTAGTGAATTTTGTGACGTCTTGCTCTAATTACGTCTACGCATAGCGTGCGCGCCGAGTAGGACGCGGATCGCCGTGCAGAACATTAAATCAAGTATTAACACGCGACGGACGCAAGGGTAATCACGACTGCGTATTATATGTGGTTTATATAATTACGAACGTATTATACTAACATCCTTTGCACTTGAATCCGATTGGCGAAACTTATTTTGTCTGCTTTGTATCGCAATTTTATACGAAAAACTACAAAATACCAGTAAATTGTAACTAAAATTAATTTGTTCTTTTTTTGTTCGTCTTGTCATGTTATTTTGTACCTTACTGTGTTTCAAATTATCTAATTATTGCTAGATTACACGGCGCAAACCAGAATAAAGCTTTATTTACGCCAGAGCAACATAGTGCGACTTTGCGGCATATCACAGGGTCGCATCACTACCCATATTATAAATGCGAAAATGTGTTTGTTTGTTTGTCCTTCAATTACGATACAAGCGAGCACGAATTGACTTGTGACTTGACACGAATTGACTCACACTAATTTGTGAGTAGCTCAAGTCAAACTCATTATTTTGACAAATTTCTTAAACTTGACACTTTCAAGTAAAGATTTTTATAAAAGCTTGTAAAGATGATACTGCTAGGGGCTCAATTTGATTGCCATAAGCCTACTTTGTCGTATTAGTTTACAAATTGCGAAAAACCAAATTAAATTTGAATTTCGCGGGCAGACCGTGTCTTCCACCTTAAAACAAGTGATTAAAGCAAGTGTTAATAGCTTAAAAAGCACATAACTCCGAAAAGGTAGAGGTGCGTACCCGGGATAGGAGGCGGACATCTTAACCACTAGGCTATACGGCAATATACATATTCGACTTAAAATTGATCAGTTCAAGCTAAATGCAACCAACTAGTTATAGGCCGTCGTCCGTCGCTATTAGAACAAATTAAATTGTAGTATTTTCTTTAATCACCTACAAGATTGTTACTGTTAGCCGGATACATATAGCATTTTGCAATAAGACTAATGATTTACTTTGAAGAGAAAATTGAGGTTGTAAATTACAGCTCCAGGAATAGGTTAAAATACCTAATATGATTTGCTGAGAAATGATTCATCTATAAGACAGTGATTTATTTTTATTACCAAACTAGCTTATGCCCGTGACTTCGTCCGTGTGGACCACACAAATTTCAAGCACCTATTTTACGCCCTTAGAGGTTGAATTGTCAAAAATCCTTTCTTAGCGGATGTCTACGTCATAATAACATTAGAATCTGCATGCCAAACAACTCGATCTGTCCAGTAGTTTGACTTGTAGGGCGATTTCGTAAAACCGGCATCAATCTCAATTGTTCTGATTGGCTGAATTTTTGCGATTCTTGTTGCCACAATGCATTGTAGCCAATAGTGAGCGAGCGTCAATCAATCAGAAGGGATTACGATCGTGACATTGTAGCTGTCATTCTCCCGCAATCGCGCAGCTGTTCTTTGATAGATCAATCAGTTTCCTTTTCCCTTGAAACTTGAGATAAAGCCTTATTTTGTTTGTTATTCATTCCAGGCCTACAGCTGTCTACCAGCCACAGTCCTTGCATCATGCGTGGAAAGCGTCTGGTCAGGCAGCGGCAACGGCACACAGACACAGCTGTCTCGAGCGTTATGGCTGTGGTGCGGGGCTTTGGGCGCTCGAGTGTGGTTACCCCTGATACCGCGGGAGGCGACTCGTCGGACCGATCCTTCGCGACACACCTTCATGGCGAAACGGATCATGCTTCCCTTCCATCTTGATATATATCCACTAAGTAAGTGTAAATATGATAGCATAAGGAAATTTATAAAGAAAATCGTCAGAAATCGTTTAAAAATCATTCATTTCATGTAGAATGACATTTTTAATCGACTTCGAATCGAATATATTGTACTACGTACTAAACTGGAAACCTAAATAGGTAGTTTTCCATTTGCAGCAATTCTCTTCGATGATGCAATCCTACTTGGAGTGGAGAACGACACAACTCTTTATGCATCAGATTCAAATTCAGTGTTTTCGCTTCCATTTTGCGTCATAAATAGGACGGTAAGTTTTGTGATTATAATATTATGATTCATAAATAAAATCTTAACTTAAAACTTAGTGCCATTATCAGATATAATAACAAGATGTGTACCACATCATGCTATAAACCGTATGATAGTCTAAAAATGTAATATGTATGCAAGCGTTCCAGTGTTTTAGCTCAAGTTATTTTATCTTCAGAGCCAAGTATACCTACACCAAATACTGCGTCAATTACTACGCCGCAATCTTGGATACCACGCGTGGGAAATTGCGCGATCCTGTTCCCAGCTGCCATACTTCCCGCATTCTTTAGAACTGCTGTTGCATGAGGTTTTGGAAGAAGAGGCGACGAGCAAAGAGCCCATACCAGACGCTCAATTACCGAGTGTGATCGAGTTTGTACATGAGTTTCCTGTTTATTTGAAGGTGAGTGTATTATTTGTACGATTGAAATATAAGTCCCTCAAATTGCTATTGCGCTGGAACCATGTCTCATTAATGACGATGATGAATGATGAAATGACGTCATTTTGACGTCAGCCGAAATAAAAATATACCATCAGCTCGAAACTTCAGTCTAGGGCTGACGCCACTAAAATGGCAGCAACGCGCATTAGCAATTTGCGGGACGTATAAAGGTGGACTTTCAGCGTTTCTAATACGAACCGTATCGCGCCCGTTAGAGAAGATGGCTATTCACAGTTTCCTTGACGGTATTCGAGGCGAGTGCGCTCCAGCCTATCGGCGGAAAGAAATTAGTATAGCGCTCTCTCTGTTAAGTAATCCTTTACAAATGATAGAGCCAAAAATCTCAGTAGGTGTTAACCATTTTGAGTTACCAACCAATTTTGAGTCGACAAACATGTTTTCAAAAATCATTCGAAACTCAATCAGAAAAAGATTTGTTGGTGACTCAAAACGGTTAGCGCCCACTGAGATTATGTCTTTATCATTTGTATGGGATTACGTAACAGAGAGCCTGCCACACTGCAACTTCTTTCGCCAGATAGGCCCTAATCTTTGCTGATAACGCATGATTGTCGCCAAGCGCAAGCCTATCTTGCAAGAAAAATAAAATAAAAACATTTGGGAAGTGGGAAGTAGTATATTGTTTAGCATGCGCTCTACTTCTGATGATACTATCGAATCGCAGCTTCATATTATTCCTTGGTTCGAACTAGCGAATTTTATTTATCTTTTGAACATTAAACTCATATTTTGTATGTACTTGACAAAGAAGTGTTATTTCAAAAGTTTGTTGCGTATCGCCATATCTTTTAAAACGTTGTTTTCCAGACGGTAGTCCAATGTGCGCGTAAAACCGAGATAGCTCTATGGGCGTACCTGTTCTCCGCGGCCGGGAAGCCTAAAGAATTGTTTCAAGAATGCTTACAGCGAAAGATGCTCGACACCGCAGCATCTTATCTTATCATTCTACAGGTAATAAACTCTATCTTCTGTTTTATGTAAAAATTAGCTTATGCTCGCGACTTCGTCCGCGTGAACTTTCAAACACAAATTTCAAACCCTTATTTTACCCCCTTTGTTAGTTGAAGTTTCAAAAATCCTTTCTTAGCGGACGCCTACGTTATATAACAGCTATCTGCATGCCAAATTTCAGCCTGATCCTTCCAGTAGTTTGAGCTGTGCGTTGATAGGTCAGTCAGTCAGTCACCTTTTCGTTTTATACTTAGATACAGTAGTAATATGTTTTGTTTGTTTCTTACTATTTAACTTTTTGCAGCTAACTAAGGTATAGTATATTATTTTCAATCAAAACTAACTATGCAGAAGAGAAATAATTCTTGTTGTGTTTTGGCCTGTAAAATAAATACCATTTTAGTAAACTTAACTGCTAATCCATACTAATATTATAAATGCGAAAGTGTGTCTGTCTGTCTGTCTGTCTGCTAGCTTTTCACGGCTCAACCGTTCAACCGATTTTGACGAAATTTGGTACAGAGGTAGCTTGCAACCCGGGGAAGGACATAGGCTACTTTTTATCCCGGAAAATTTAAGAGTTCCCACAAGATTTTTAAAACCTAAAACCACGCGTACGAAGTCGCGGGCATCAGCTAGTACTTAAATAATTTTACTCAACACAAAATGTCGTTGATGTAGTACAAAGTAAAAGACTTTTAGCATTTTATGCATAAATTCAAGAGCAAACCCCCTACTTTTATTCCCTTTAACATACAATAAAATAACTTATTCAAAACATTAAATGTACGATTTGATGTATTTTCGTGTTTTTTGGTGTAGAATCTGGAAAGTTCTACAGTTAGCAGGCAGCTCGCTACGCAGTTGTTAGACACAGCACTGCAACAGGAACGCTGGGACCTAGCCAGAGATCTCGTACGCTTTCTAAGGGCCATTGGTAAGTTGGGGAAGCCACACTATGCGCTGTGTTGCGTGGCGAAAATCCGAACTAACGTCGCCGTCAAGTGTACTCTTTGTTCTTGTTTGAATATTCCATAGAGATATTAAATACTCTAAGCCTTTGTTCTCCAACAGCGCCCCCCTGTCAATGTCATTTAAGTGCCAAGAGAGCCTTGTTGCACTGTAATTGTAAAGTAATAATTGTTTAACTTTGTTTTGAGGGATGTTTTCAATTTGTTATAGATCCAAACGACGTGGACTCTCCCAGAAATTCGGTGAACGTTCAACAGAAGTATGGCCAAGTTGTGCAGTCGCAAACCGTCAGTCCGAATGCCGAAGATTTGTCGGTTATACTCGGGAGTATGCAGGTATGTAGCTATTCAAATTTGAGCTACCTGTTTTGTTGCTAGAGTTTATCTGAAATCTGAATGTATAACAGGAAAAGGTGACAAACCAAAGAGTTCCCACGGCATTTTTAAAACCCTAAATCCACGCGGATTCAGTTGCGGGAATCAGCTAGTTTCTGATTTGGTTGTCGGTCTTAATCGCTTAAGTACTAAAAAACCAGCAAAGTGCGAGTCAGGCTCGCGCAACGAGGGTTCCGTACTACAGTCGTATTTTTTCGCCATTTTGCACGATAATTCAAAAACTATGATGCATAAAAATAAATAAAAACCTTTTTTAGAATGCACAGGGGAAGACCTTTCACATGATACGCCACTTGATATAGTTATCTTACTTCGAAAATTGAAAATAACTAATATTTAGTTCATGACCACAAATTATTATTTTTTGTGTGATGTAACCGCAAATTCGCGGTTTTCAGATTTTTCCCCGAATGTCTGCTGTAAGACCTACCTACCTGCCAAATTTCATGATTCTAGGTCAACGGGAAGTACCCTGTAGGTTTCTTGACAGACAGACAGACAACAAAATGATCCTATAAGGGTTCCGTTTTTCCTTTTGAGGTACGGAACCCTAAAACTAATACGACGCAAAACATGTATCGACCTAAATGCGCAGTTTCAACTTCCGACCTATACTTATTCTCAGTGGCGTGCAGGTCATAAATGCACAGCTTACCCCAGTTGTAATAGCTCAATGCATATTTTTCATTATGAACTGCATGTAAACAGCCTACCTAACCAATGCCTACCCTGGCTTCGAACACTGTGCACGCCACTGCTTATTCTATCTGCGCATAGTTGGCCGGCGGGCGCGGCCGCAGCTTCAGCACAACGGCGGCGCCGCGGGAGCCCTCCCCTCCCTCCGGTGCCGCGCCCGCGCCCGCACCGCGCCGAACGGCCGCTGCTACTGCCGCTGTCAAGAGAAAAAAGTCCGTGCCTGCGAGGAGTGATAGGTTTGTTTGGTTTTCTTCCAACTACATATCATTTAGGCGAGGCTTTTCAGGATTCCCCCCTTTTAGCAGAAGCGGTTAAAAGAATTTATCTAGAAGAACTAGCTGATCAAATGCTGCATAATTAATACTACTATATAAAAACATTCAAAATTTCTTACAAACACTTCATCATGATCAACCCATCGCCGGCTCCTTTGAGATCATTATGAACTACAGGCTTCCTCATGATGTTTCTCTTCACGTGATATTTAATTTCGTAAAACACACATAACTTCGAAAATTTAGCGTGCCCGGGATCGAACAAACATTTAAAAAATAAAAAAATAAAATAAAAAGAGCCTTTATTGCAGTGTTAAGTATTTACAGGTTTTTCTTATTACTAGGTAAATAATGCATTGAATACTTAAAAATTATTGCATTAAGGATTATTTACATTAACATTTTTTGTTGTTTTTTATTTTATTTTATGTTCTGCGTGTCCATCGACATAGGCCTCCTCTAAACTTTTCCAAATGGTTCTATTTCTGGCTAACCTTGTCCACATACCACCAACCAAGTTTCTTATGTCATCCTCCCACCTTTTAAATTGTCTCCCCCTTCTGATAAGAGATAACATAGAAAAATGGACCATAAAAGTTCTAGAATGGTACCCCAGAAACAAAAAGAGAAGAAGGGGGAAACAAACATTTACTTTATTGTTAATTATAAGTATTGATACAGGGAATCATACAATATACAATAGCATAAAATGGCTTCAACTTTTTTCCCTTCCGTACAAAGAATATTCCAATTATAGGCGAGGCTTTTCAAGATCCCATTTTGGCAGAGGCAATCAAGCAATTTATCTTACTAGCAAATCAGATACTGCATACTACTATTTCAACCCCTCAAAAAATTCTAACAGACATCGATTTGTTAATACAGAGAATCATACAACGGCACAGCAGAAGAATTCTTCATAGACATGATGATACAAAGACACGCGCGTCTTCTCCTATCTACCGCGCGGTTGGTAGCCCTGGGTCGATTAGCCGCAGCCTTGGACCTGCATCTAGTGGCGTGGCTGGCGGGGGAAAGGGAACGTGCGGCTAGGGTTGACAATGCTGTGTTGTGTTTGAAGAGGCTGCATGAAGACTTCATCTGGCCGTATCCTGCGTTGACTGAGGAGCAACATGCGCAAAGGAAGAGTAGTGTTGTACCTGGTTAGTATGTACCTTCTAATCGGAGTACAAATTGTTTGTGAACTTAAAGGACTTTTTCTTCTAAAGGATTTTTTGTGCCTTTGTTGCTTTTTTGTTATGTAATAAGTTCACCCTAAAACTAGGTTTCATGGTACGTATGAACGCGGCGAATATAGTGTACCGGATTGTCTGATGCGCACGAACGCGCTTGTAACGTTATTCTAATGCTGCGATGCGTTCATAGTTCATACGCATCGAGGAAACCCGATATCTCGATAAGTATGTTGGCTATTTCCATGTTTTATGATTAGAAAGAAATAATAAAATAATTGAATTAGAATGACTTTTAAACAAAACACAATAATTAACATCCTAGGCAAAATTTTTCAGACTAAAAAAAATCTGATTGACTAAAAAAAGGTTGCCGAAAAAATCGGCTTTAAAAATTCGTGATTGCTAATATACCGTTTTCATCAGCGCCATATACTGGCAACACGGAATTGGACAGTCAATGTGGGGACAGCGGCTACGTTTCGCTGTCGCTTCGAGCCGTCTTACCCTTAGCAGCGGGGGCGCCACTCTCCCCGGCACCGATGAGGTAAAATATAAAAGTTTCGCTTTATCTGTAAAGTCTGAGAGACTCTGGTCTTAGGCTGAGATTTATAGAGCGTACTTTGACTTTGCTGCTTAGACTTGATAAGTCTGAGCAAATTCAAGTCAAGTAGTTTGTATGTTTGATAAAATGTTATCCACCTTCTATAGGATCTTGACTTCTGTGTTTGTTTCTTGATTTATCGTTCCGCCATAAAGAAGCACCGGATCGACGTGATTTTTTTAAATCGTCTTTTTTAAAATAAAAATAGCGAGCAAACGAGCAGGCACCACCATCAGAACACCTGATGTTAAGTGTTTACGGCCGCTCATGAACATTTGCAGCACCAGAGGAACCGCCATTGCGTTACCGGCTTTTCAAAAATTTGTTGGTTTGCCTCTTGAATAATCCCATTTTCTAATAATTATAGTGGGTAGATTAGTCACGTCTGGTATAAAAAATTGAAAAGTGAGTATGATTGTTTGAACTCTGATTTGGCTGTAGTTCTGCAGATATATTTAGAAGATTGCGATTATGCCACAGAAAATAATTTAATATTCTGTACATTTTTGCATAGCATAACATTTTGTCTCTTGATTGACCTTCGTATATAACTATGTGAATATTTCCAGTTCGGTCGGTGAAGGAAGTGTAGCAGAGGGCGGTGGAGTCGCGTGGGGAGGGGCTTTGACGGAAGGCGATACCGGCGCGGACGCGGGCGAAGAGCGGAGATATGCTGCTCTCATGGAGCGCCTGCACCATCACCAGGCCGAGAGGGGAGACCATACTGCGCATGTGCAGCTCAGGTATAGTACTAGCACTGTAAGGCCGCTATTACACCTGTACCTGCGCAGAAATCTTATTTTTAAATGGGGCGAAAATATCTCAGCCAATTATAGCGCGCGTCCGTCCGCTATTGGTTGTTGCCTAGGCGCCATACAATAAAAAAAATTAAGCTGATCCGGTTCGAAGGATCAAAAAATTTACAACGTTTTCCTTCTCAGATACTATTTACAACTGATGACGGAAGCAAGCTGCGTAGAATGGGCATTGGTTGTAGCGGTGGTATTACGAGATGCCTTGGCGGTGTTGAGATGCGCGAACGCCGCGCGCGGACCTGACGTCAGCTTGCAAGCCGCGCGGAGACTTCGCACCGCTTTAATTGATCTACACGCTTGGACGGACGTTGAATGGTAAGCCTATCCCTTTCACACTCATAAATACTTCCCACAGCTGATTGGGATACCTGACAGAGATACGACTTGCCTGATTACTTACCTAAGTATATCTAATTACTTAATACATCTAATCACTTAATGACATGATTTAATAACTTAATGATTCAATTTCTTAATTATCTAATTACTTATGTATCTAATATCTTAATGACATGATTTCAGCTACATTATCCACGAGTGCTGTAGGCTAAAAATTATGCAGAGTATAATTAGAACGCTATAAGCTATTTTTCAAACCCACAATGTAGCATGCAAAACTCGGGGTCAATGCACTGCTCGCATTGTCCCCGCGCCACGCAACGTTCGTTGACCGGTAGCGTTAGTCAGATGTTTTATTTGCAATACATTGCGAACTTTAAAAAAAACGGGTTTTTAATTTGTTTTTGCGGTTTTATTTTGTGGTATCTTATCAGTAATTATCAGCTTTATCACCTGTCTTCGTTTTTACCACTATTCTACTTACACTCTCTATGTTATAGAGCTGAGAATATGAAATAAAATTAATATTTATTGATCAGCAAAAAAAAGTTGGCTACAAATAACACCCCGTTCCCACTTCTCAGCTGTCGGGTCGGATTTTAATCGCATGTTCCAGTGCAGAACATTTTGACACAAAATCGGTTTCAGACAAGTGTGAATAGCTTCATATAAAATATTCTGCCACTGGAACATCCGATTAAAATCCGAACCCGACAGATGACAAGTGGGAACGGGCTGTAACTTTCATATAATGCGGGCCCCTAAACTAACAGAGCCCGTATTTTAATATTGCAACTTTGTTACAATAAACTAAAGTACAGTACGCGCCCAAAAGTCGTGAACATCGATCTTTAGAAGAAGACAGAAGATTTGTAGAGCACTGTCTCGGTTGTTAAGTCTGACAATGCGTCATATGGATATGAGTGACAGAGACAACGCTCTACAAAGATGAAATGTCATTCTAAAAGCTGATGTTCATCACTTTCGGCCGCGTACTGTAGTAGCGTTTACTTCCAGCCTCGGTTACAAGCCATTCATGCTAGCGATCAGCAACCAGATACCGTTCCTGACTTCGATAATAAACGCTCGAGAGCGCCGCGTGTCCATGGCAACGGCCAGAGCGCGCACGGCCAGTACCAGCTCGCTCACGGAACCCAAGCAAACCCCGCAGGAACCGAGGTTGCCTCCACCGCAAAAGGCTCAAGAGGTAACTTAAGGCCCGGTATTCACCTAAGCGGAGAGGATAGGAGATGCATTCAATCGACCAATCAGATTCAAAATAGATGACGTGAAAAAATTATCACGTCATTTTTTAAAAATCGGATTGGTTAACTGTACGCATCTCCTCTCCGCTCCGCTTAGGTGGGATACCGGGCCTCATTCTTGAATTGCTTAAATATTACTTTTATATTATTTTTTCGATGGCAAGTTAGCCCTTGCCTGTCTCAACCTTGTGGTAAATCAGGATTTAGGCTAAGTTGGAAGCGAATTTATTTTGTTAATTTTTATTATCAGTACCCTTATTATAAATGCGAAAGTGTGTTTGTTTGTTAGTATGTTAGTTTATTGGTTTATTGGTTTGTCCTTCAATCACGTCGCAACGGTGCAACGGATTGACCTTATTCTATACTGAAAAAGTCGTTGCCTATTTTAATACAAATTACAGACAGCTTGCATCCCGGATAAGCTACTTTTATTCCGGATAATGAAAGATTTCCCACGGGATTTTCAAAAAACCAACATTTACCAGAATGAAGTCGCGGGCATCATCTAGTTTTAAAATATTTTGAATGAAATCATTTTTTTACCACAGGTATCGAAACAATCGGTGAGAAAGGATTCTCCTATAACAATGCCCGAAGTTCAATCAGAAGTCTTACCCGTCAGACCTTCCTTACCGTCCCGAGAAGAAACCACGTCTAACTGTGCCATAATGTAGGCTTTTTATAAAATTGAAAAACACGATTAATTAAAAATAACCAAGCTATTTATAAGTTTGGGCGGCACAGTGTAAATACGTACAGTAAGACGACGCCATTGATGTTTGCGGACTAGTCTGCTTTAAGGTCCAAACGCAGTTACGCTGCGTTGAGCGACGCGATGCGGCATGTCAAATATAGTTTATATAAATGTGTATGGAGCAAAGCACACTTGAGCGACGCGCGGCAAATATGACTGCTGCGTCGCATAGTGCAGCGTAAGTGCGCTTGAATAACTATTCCACTGCAAATAAATATATTTTTAATTAATTTGACTGCACCTTACTAGATGCTTAAATAATATTATGAGATAGGCATATTAGTTCCCGCCTTAACATATCTATCTCACTCTACCCTATAGCGTTGTGTCTCTCCAACCCTACCACCGGCAGTGACTAGCGAACGCGAGGTAGCTGCGCTTGTCATTGTATTCATGGGACTTGGGAAAAATTATTCAAATAAATTTTGTACAAGTGCTTTTGAATGGTTCCTCAAAATGTTTAGCGCCCACTGAGATTTTTGCTGTTATCTTTTTTATGTGATTACGTAACAGAGAGAGCGCTATACTAAGTTGTTTCCGCGGATACGGTACAGACATCTTGGTGGCGTCGTCTGACTGATTAAGAAGTATGTTTTAGGCTGTGGTTTCGGTTTAGAGTGTTTATCTATTAACCATGTGGTGAACATAGACCTGTATTTGTAATTCTTATGGATTTTAAACTGTTGTGAAATTATGATGAAAATTTTTAAAAGTAGGTTATTGGGTTATTATACCGATAAAATGATAATTATTAAAATATTATAAATTAATGCTTTAATACTGGTGTCTGGTGTAGGATTGTATTATTTACTATTGCTTTTAATAACAACTTTATTTATATAATCATAATTTCTACTTACGTTTGTCAGTATGTCTAGTCTTCTATTTTGTTAGTTCAATTTCTTTATACAATTCAATTTATATGATTTATTATGAAATAGTGATTATTATTACTAATCAATTTTTAACCCTCATAACTATTTATTAATTATTTAGATTACAAAATAATAATTGTGTTATGTATTAAAAAGCTACCGCAGACTACAGACTAAAAGATCTACCAATGAATACGACTTAATTTGAATAAAAATATTTCGCGTATACTTATTATCATTTTTGTCTGTAGTTTGAAATGGCGCTATAATTAGATTAATCGGTACTCACGTAGGTATATCTACATACATTTCTAGTGCTGATTAATAAAGTTTATATTAAAGTTAATACTAATAACTAAATACTTCTGTAATATCTCATTTGTAGGTAAAAGTAGATATTTAAGTAGATAAATAATAAAAAACGTTTGTCTTCCCGGCCGATATTATAATATCAATTTTCAAAGATCCAATTACATTAGACATAATAATAGTAATTTAAAATAACTGGTAATAATTTTTATGGCTTATTCGTAGTATAGTTCGATTCAATCGTTTCGACGGCTGAGAAGTGAACTGCGAGAGGGGGTTCGCGCAGATAGGTATAGTACGAAAAGACGGTGATGAAATTAGTGGTGTGTAGCAGTGACGCAAAATATGTTATTGCAACTAGAGCTATGCGGTTGATCACAGCCGCCTACGGAATGATTTATGCCAGTACAATATGGCGGGCGCGGGCCGTGGGCACACACACAAGCATAAACTGCTTCATATAAAATGTTCATGATTTTACGTACGTGCCCACGGCCCGCGCCCGCCATTTATTGGCATAAATCCCTAAAAGATTGCACCGAACTGTACTAAAAACTTTCTTACAATTATAAGAGTAACAAGAAGTGTACCGCTTGACTGAGACGGCTCGTGGGGTTGACAGGTTGTGTGAGGTGACAACGACGTCGAATTCCTTGAATTTTACGTCCACTGGCACCCTCTCGTAATCCGCGGCTGCCCCACGAACCGTCTCAGTGAAACGGTATATCTACAGTTACCATATTCGATTCTCTATTGGCTACGACTAAAAAGTAGGCAGTCTGCGCTCAGGTTAGTTAAATGATGTTTTATCTTTGTTAATATTTTTCACGAACTAGAAAAACTCGAAAGTCTCGAAATAATGTTTATACCTATGGAAGCTTGCTGTCTTTTTTAATACCTACAACTTTATAAAGTTTTAATTAATAGCAAATAATACTTAACGTTTAGGAAGAGTTCATAGTTACTGTAATTTTTCGTCCATAGACCTACATAACAATATTAATAATGAACCTAGTTACTAAAATAGTGAAATGACTCGATTTTCTGTTTACTCACAATTTTAAGTTTTTATTCTGGACCATAATATCATTGATCATTGGATTTTGGAAATATTTTTTTATTTACACATTTTACACATTTTTTTCCTCTATCGAGTCTGCATAAAAATGAGCAGAACTTTAGCCCGATGACAACAAGTGCACGTGCTAATTTAAATATCGACTCTTTCAAAAAGATAAACAAGTCTTTTAGATTTAAAAGAGACTGTTTAAGTCAGTTACAGAAAAATAAGATCATACGTGATAATATTTGCCAAAAGACATTTTGCAACGAAGTTGTTTTTCTAATATTGAAATGGTGACAAAGCAGCCACTTTATAGGCAGTTAAGGCTGATTTTGGTTTGTAAGAAGACTTATGTTACAGATCGCGCGGCGAGAGTTTGGCTTTGACCTTCGGGTGGAGGGGATTACTGCGCATGGGTACTGTCACGCACACAATACTTTTCCTTTTTTATGTACCAGGTTGGATATTTGAGTGGGTCAAAATTCATGTACAGTGGTAATAATGCTAGAAAATAATACGAAATAGATAAACTTCTTCATTTATTAAAACTATTGATAGTTATTTTACTTATATAAAATGTTTATTTCCTTTTAAAGTTTACAGAGACAGCGATGAAAATTCTAAATAATTGTTTTTTAATAAAATTATTTATTCCAAGATACACGTAAAATTGGTACATACAAACAAAAGAAAACTTAAAATAATTATTAAATACAAAAGTTAACATTAAAAAAAAGTCTTAGCAGCAGTGCTATTCAGATTCTTATATAATAAACAATTAACGAGAATAGCAATTCACTTGTGAACGTGATTGTACAAACAGAGGCAGGGAACGACTGGAGCAGTGGAGCGCCAATCAGAGCACCGCGTGCGCCTACACACCCGCCCCGCACCCCACTAATTGCCCGTTGATACCCAATTTCTGATTTCTGCGCAATAACGGTCAAAGCCAAACTCTCGCCGCGCGTACAATACCGCTTCTGTTGATTTTGTACGCTCATAGAGCATTTACGCAATGGATGTTGAAACTGTGGCAACGTGCGCGCTACGCATAGATAATAAGTAATTGGTAACTACATAATTAAAAAGAAATACCTATAAGAAATTTTAATCGGAGGACGCTTTACTACTGAGCCCAAATCAATTTTTTTTCTTAAAAAGAAATATACGTTGTGATGTTTCCTGAGCTCAAAACATTTAATTTTTAATTTTATGTCTCAAGGGATGAATGAAAAATCAAAACCTCTCTGCTGCGTGGCAGGGCGGTAAGTGAGAGGAAATGACTAGCGTCACCATTTTCGATTCGTTTCTTTATACACGAGCCATACATGACTCTAATCCGCACTGGGCCAGCAGCGTGGCAGACTATGGCCTAAACCCTTCTCATTCTCCCGAGAGGAAACCCGTCTCAGTAGTGGACCGGCAATGATGATACCCTTTTACTCACCGAAACTAACTGTTCTCGCCATTCTTGGTGCCAAGTTCTAGATCCTTGAGTATCAATTTTGAGGAAACGAAACCCTTGTACTGTTATTCTGAACTTTTTCTGTCAAAAAATCTGATAAACAAGAACTTTTTAATTTGTCCGCTAGGGGCGCTATTCTCAAATTGGCTTTACGGCTCTGGGTTCAAGCCCTTTTGAGTCTACTAAAATTTAACACTAACTTTAGTAATAGATAAATACCGGGGAGTTTGAGTTACGCAAAAAATTACTCAAGGATAGATTAATACCAAATTTAAAGATTTTCTTAGCTAACTAACTTACTTTATGTTGAAATCGTGCTATAAATAATACTGAAAATAATTTAGTACAAAATCATTTTTATAATCATATTGTGACCATATTATATTGTTATAGTAGCAACTTAGATATTAAATTAGTATATATTAAGCTACTTATCTGTTTTATTAACGATCTATGTAATAGTTTTTATAGCATTAAATCAAACAGCTATTTTTTCAATTATTAAATTAAATAATATTATTTATGCCGAATTATAATTAATTAATTGTAACTTATTCTATTAATATTTAATTGTAATCATTTAATTATTTATAAGTTGTAAGTGTTCGAGTGAAGATCTGAAAAATAAAAACATAAAGTACACTAATATTTGTAATACATTTTTTACCATAATTAAGATTAATTAGAGTATTTAATGAGTGAAACTTTTTATAGCTAAGTGCTCGACCATAGCTGATCTTATAAGTATGTTCTTATTAAAACAGTTAATAGTATAAATGTCGCTAATTCGATTGTCTAGTCTCTAAATTGACAGCTCTAAATATATTGCCACCTTTTTCACAATATTCTAAACCGAAAAGAATGGAACAACATTTAAGACCTGTCACCTTCGTTATGAAACTTACGTGGCACACAAGTACAATCGATTTATCTTCATTATATACTCATAACACTTCAATAATGGAGGACATGTATGTTAAAATATTACATTGAAATGAATACTGAAATACAGAATTACAGAATTACAGAAGTCAGAACTTTTTACACGTTTTTAATAATACGTTGTAGTTTTTGACATGGCGCGATGTGGTAATGACGTGTTTAACACCTACTTTCAGTGAATTAAAGGCCGCGCGCGGTTTCTTATGAATGGAATTATTTAGCTTCTTAATGTCTTGACTAGAATATTAATAGTATACATCGTCGCTTGGTCGTGTGACGTCACAATCACACCAATCCATTCTGTCAAAAACATTGAATGGAAAAGCGCATTTTAATTTTTCTGAAATCAATCATTTTAAAAGATATTAACGTTTTTACTATAAACTAACAACCAAGAACAGCGCATCGCGGGCGTCTTTTTCCTAGATCGAACCTGCGATTTGTGCAATTTTAGTAAGCTAAGAATAAAATTTCCTTCTAACCAAACTTGGTTTTCAATTTTATAACGAATATTTTATTTTAGTACAAAATCGCCACATTCCATACGCAGGTTTCATTATCTGCTTAGCACTAATTTTGTAACAAAAAAAATATTGTAAAACCATAGGGTCTAGACAGACGGTCTGCTACCAGACTACAAAAGTACAGTAACCCCCCGTTCCCAATTATTGTCTGTCAGGCCCGGATTTAAATCGGATGTTCCAGTGGCAGAACATTTTATATGAAGCTATTCACACTTGTCGGAAACAGATTTTGTGTCAAAACGTACTGCCACTTGAACGTCAAGTAACAAACGACAAGTGGGAACGGGGGGGGGGGGGGGTACAGGGTGCTATTTTCATAGGCACAACATTGTGAATCCGCATATGAACTGTACAGTCGACGGACAGTTGAGATGCAATTATATCAACTGTAATAAAACTGCATCCATATTGCAGTCCCGAGTGCAGACCGTCTGTGTAGACTTGGGTATTTGCCTACTTTTGAATTTGATAAATATTATTACTTTATTGTAAATAATGACGTACGCTTAAATTTTTTTTTTAAATCCAACAAAGATTTACAAAGTTACAGGCATTTTAATTTTGGAGTGGTAGGGTCTTCGATCCCTTTCTCGTAAAACGAAAATTTGTATGAAACCGCACGAAGCTACTATGGCATTAGTAGGTGTGACGGCAAACTGCTGTATCGCTATCTCTGTCTAATCAGAAATATTTAAATGCTTATAACATTTTTGTTATTTGATAGATTTAATTAGCTTTTTCAGTTTACGTCATTATTTTTATTCTAGTTTATAATAAATTAATAAAAAAATTGGAGTCAAATACCCACTTATAACAATAAGTATAGTACGGGACAGGTCGAAATGGCAATCGTGGTGGGGACACTACGCACACCCGCACAGCCCCCGCGCTAACCCGGTGCGGGATGCGCGGGTGACGTGCGGGTGTACGGGGCGTCCCGCCGCCTCATACTTTGATTGTCATCTCGACCTGTCACGTACTATAGATTATTATTTCTTCGTGATGTCAATTAAAGTTGTGAATACTAGGTATATGAACTTCGAACCGTCATGCTCGTGATGATATGTTACAGGTGCTAATAAAATTTGTTTAGCTAATCTATTCATTTCATGGCGAAGAAAGACTACGGAATTATTGCGGTTAATTCTGTTGTAGGTACACAATCTCTAAACTAAAATGACAAGTATATACAGGGTGTAACCAGAACGCTAGCAAAAACTTAGCGTTATCGTTATACTACCTAAACACAATCCAATACCAATAAGCATTTGCCTCATTTTTAGTTTGTGATTTAGTATCTTTCAAATGCAATGTATAGCGCGCAAAACTCGGGCTAATGCCCCGCCTATGACGCAGCATTGACACCGAGTGGCCTACATACGCAACATTCGTTGATCACTAGCGTCAGTCAGATGTTTTATTATTTGCAATATATTGTGAACTTTTCCAAAATATAGGAAAAAAATTCAAGTTCGAGATTGTGTACAACAGAATTAGTTTCCTAAATCCCTTTCTAAAGGTCGAGGTACAATATTTCCTGCCGGCTACTCTACGGTAGTTCCCATTGAGTCACACTTCACTTCGGATTTTTTCCTCATTGTGTCACTTCTATGCAACACAATGGGGGAAAAACCCTCTAAAGTCACAAGTGTGACAAGTGGGGCTGAGACTTGAGAGCGACAAATATATTATGATGCTTGTTAGATATTTTACAGATATTATTTTGATCAAGTCAAATATAAAACAACTACCTACCTACCTTAAGTTCAATAGAAAAAATGTTTGTAATAAAACTACGACTGTCAAGGGAAAACTATAAAATTAAAATTATTGTACCTAACTAATCCCTATAATTCAACGGATATTTGTGTAAAAACGATTGTAAATTAAAATAGTCAATTGATGTTAATAAATAAATTAACTTTTTATGCACATTTCATTTTTTGACCCTTTTTCTCACAGAACTTCCAAATAAAGGATTCTTGTTCTTGGGTTCGATTCCCAATTAGGAAAATCAGGGAAAATGCATTTCTATAGGTTCTCTGTCCGAGGAAGGCACATTCTGTAGAGTCAAGGCATGCGCCTTGATATCTTTATTCATGTAGTCCCGTTGTCCCCGTTAGCCGTATCCCCGTTAACGAGGACATCGGGATTTGAATAAAATTATTAAAAACTTATCCCGTTGTCCCCGTTGTCATTTCCGTTTAACGGGGACATCAGGATTTGAATAAAATTATTAAAAACTTATCCCGTTGTCCCCGTTATCAATTCCCCTTCAACGGGGACTGCGGTAAATGAACAAAATTGTTAAAAACTCTTTCCGTTGTTTCCGTACTCTGCCCCCGTTAACAGTATCCGAGAGTCAATTCCACAGTCTTATGGAATCTTGCTATGGGGTAAAGCAGCAGATATTTGAAAAAAATTCGTATTACAAAAAAGGGCAATACGTGCAATTTATAATTTAAAACCGCGCGATGTTTTTTGCGCGATTGCGAAACAATTTTATTCATTTACCGCAGTCCCCGTTGAAGGGGAATAGAGAACGGGGACAACGGGATAGATTTTCAATAATTTTATTGAAATACTGTTGTCCCCGTTAAACAGAAACGACAACGGGGACAACGGGATAAGTTTTTAATAATTTAATTCAAATCCCGATGTCCCCGTTAACGGGGATATCGATAACGGGGACAACAGGACTACACCTCTTTATTTTGGCGGCACGACCTGTTGCTCTAATTTGGTGACAAAAATGATAAAATTACAGTTTTGGTTTCAGTACCTATTCAGTAAGTAGTTATACGATGGTTATACGGCTCTCCATAATTTTTTTCCAAATATCTTCAAGATTAAAATCTTTAACGTTATACCGTATAGTCTATGGTTACACTATTTATCGATCGTAGACTGATTAAAAAAGCTAGACTAAAGTACTGTGTAACCGCGTGTGAGATTGCGATAGCACAACTTAACGATGAATAACACGACAATTACCATTGTTTAGTAGTCTATTTGCATAAACCGCTCAACAATATTTGTATTAAACGCTTTTTATGTGAAAACAAGTAAATAACTGATGAGAAATAGTTACAATGACGCCACCAATTCTCAACGTTTGTTTTGTAACTAAAGTTGTATTCCTTGAAAAAAACGGTTACACGATAAAACAGGTTAGCTGCGTCTTTGAGTGAATGAGAAAGCAAACGTTCCTTTGTCTAGATTTTTTACTCCGTCTACGTTATCGATTTATCGTTACGAGACCAAAAGACAAGTATCCAGAGTAGGAAGCTGTCAGCTGTCAAGAGAATTAAAAATTACAAAACTGATGGTGGCTGACGTTTGAGGTTGAGAAGGAACTGTCAAAACGTTTTCGGTTTTGGGTTTTACTTTGTTGAGAGAATGTAGAAACATTGATTTTACACGTTTTAGTGTTGTTTTTCTGAGATTATTTACTTTGTTTATGAAGATTTAAGCCGAAAGCCGTGTAACTGTCACAGGATGGCAGCTACGGCGGAAAGCGTTTCGATCTCCGAGCTGAAGGCGGAGATCGAGAGGTTGAGTAGGGAACTCGACCAGGCGAGCAGCGAAAAGATCCAGTCGGCGCAGCTGGGTCTGGTGCTGCTAGAGGAGAAGAGCTCCCTGCAGCTGCGATGCGATGAGCTGGAGAGCCTGTACGAGAACACGAAGCACGAGCTGGATATAACGCAGGAGGTTAGATGGCCTACATTCCGTAATATTTTCACTTTTTCATGCCTTAATGGGTACATTAACGTGCAAACGGTAACTTAAAATTTAATTTTTAGCATCTGATATTCATGTGATGAGCTACTTTCAAAAATTAATGAACATTTGTTTCATGTATGTTAACATTTGATACCTAGGCTATATTGACTTTGATTGTAAATTTTTAAGAAGCATTTTTAATAAGAATAAACATCTTTTTAAAGTAAACTTTAGGAATGTTTTTGGAATAATGAAACAAATCTATCACTGGTTTGCAATGCTCTTGTATCTAGCAAAAACAAAGTGGGCATTCTGTTTCTATTAGTATTGAAACTAACTTAAAAATTTATTTACAACTAGCTAACCTGGCGAACTTCGTACCGCCTAATAGTCGATTCAAATTTTTCTCTCCGTAAGAACCATCCTCGTTGAGATAAAGTAAAACGACCGGGCTGTGCAAACACCTGTTTATTACTGTCTCATTGCAGTTGCACTCGCGCGCCAGCGGCGGCGGTGCGTCTACGGTCGTCGTAGGTACATAAACCGTTGTGCATATACATCACTCGTACTTCAAGAAATTTTATAAAAAAAGAATTAGCGAAATCGGTTCAGCTGTTCTCGAGATTTGCGATCAGCAACACATTCAGCGATTCATTTTTATATATAGAAAATGTTTAAAATTTGAAATCTTATAGGAAGTTTACCTGTTTTCTTTGAAACATGACTGACCCTAAAACTACGGTTAAAGAACTAGATGTAACATTGCTAACATTTGTTTATAGGCATTGATGAAACTTGACACAACACAAAAAGTGACAACACAGAGTGGAATAGAACAGGAAAATGCTCTCCTCAACGAGTCTGCGGCTATGGAGAGCTCCCTCACACTACAGATTATTGAACTTGAAGGAGAAACAAAACAGGTATTTTTTTCATACTTTTAATATATATTTAAAGATTGGACTACACTCATGTTTCTGCTAGAGTATGCCTGACTAGTTTCAGACCTGTCTGTGGTCCTTATTCATGGGCCTGTCCAATTCCATGCCCAAGGTATTTCTTTCTGAATAAGTTATTCTTTAGCAAGACCTAAGAGAACTAGAACTTTTATATTTATCCCAATTTTATTGCAGTTACTAGTATTTACATTCATCATGATTAACCCATAGCCGGCTCACTACTGAGGACGAGTATGCTCTTAGAATGAGAATGGTTTGACCATAGTCCACCATGCTGATCAATTTCAAACTTCATACACCTTTGAGGACATTATGGAGAACTCTTAGACAAGCAGGTTTCCTCATGATCATTTTCTTCACGGTTAAATCAAGTGATATTTAATTGCTTAAAACGCACATAACTCAAAAAATTAGAGGCCTGGGATCGAACCCCCAATCTCCCAAAAAGAAGGCCGATTTCTTAACCACCAGGCTATGAGTCTATCCTAATTGCTCTGCCATTTAGTGGCGGAATCTTCTAAGGCATTGTGATGTGTAGTCGAGGATGGTGCTCACGGTTCCACGTATTGTGTCATGTCAGGTGTCAATGTATGAATTCTGACGCAGGGACTGTGGGAACGTTAAGCAGGCAATTCTAGGGATTCGACCTGGCTATGTCTGCGTAAAAATGTAATGTACATAATAACTTTGAAAAATAAAAAAAATTGAAATTTCAATTTTGGTTATTATTAACTTGAAAATGAATTTTCTTTTAGTGTATGCTATGTCATATTTGTGAAGTATGTTTTGTTTGTTGCTACTGGCTATCAGTAGGTACTATAAAATAACCATTCTTCTTCCTCCAAAGCCACTGTAGAGGAAGCAAACAATCATTCTGAATATGAGAGTGTTTCCTGTGTCATGACTAGCTGACCTGGGTGGCTTCGCTCAAATAGAATTTTGAAAATCTCAGAGGTTGTGGAAGTTTCAAAAATCATAAAACTTATTTCTATATTTTTAAAGCTCAAACACATTATGAATAACTAGCTTATGCTCGCGACTGCATCCATGTAGACCACAAATTTCAAACCCTTATCTCCCCCCCTAAGGGGTTGAATTTTCAAAAATCCTTTCTTAGCGGATGCCTACGTCATAATAGCTATCTGCATGCCAAATTTCAGCCCGACCATCCAATAGTTTGAGCTGTGTGTTGATAGATCAATCAGTCAGTCACCTTTTCCTTTTATATATTTAAGATTATAAAAAACATTACTCTCTTTCTGGTGCAGTCAGGCAATACTATTTTAGCTTTAGCTTAGATAGAAAGGTTTTATAAGCGTCTATAGTATGTGGCCGAAATTAGTGTACATCAACCTTAGAATGACATTTTGGTTTTGGAGAGCGTTGTCTCTGTCACTCATACCTATACTGAGACTGCGAATCGCTTCGTACGAGTCCGTGGAGTTTCGACTATGTAGAGGTGCAGACATTTATGTTGCCGCGCGGTCCGATAGTAAAAGTTATATCAACCAGACGAAGTCACATGCTTCGAAGGTATAAACAATCCCACATACATATATTTGACGACGTCTATGGCGCAGTGGTAAGCGCTGTGGTCTTATTAGTGAGAGGTCCCGGGTTCAATTTCTGGCAGGAGTTTGGAATTTCATAATTTCTTGTCTGGTCTAGTGGGAGGCTTCGGCCGTGGCTACCGGCCCTACCGGCAAAGCCGTGCCGCCAAGCGATTTAGCGTTCCGGTACGATGCCGTGTAGAAACTAAAAGGGGTATGGGTTTAATAAAAACGGCCATACATACCCCTTTCAGGTTAGCCCGCTACCATCTTAGACTGCATCATCACTTACCACCAGATGAGACTGCAGTCAAGGGTTAACTTGTATTTAAATTAAAAAATACCCAGATAGCCGTGTTTTTGCTGTCGCGTAGTCGGGTAAAAATAGCGAAACGTTATCCATACCCTTTTTATGACTTTCACACAATATTATATACCTAGTAGGTACTTACCAAAAGCGAAGTAACAACGAATGTATGCGCAAACGTAGTTTAAATTTTAAAGTTGCAATGAATGCGTTAAATGTTTATTAAAGGACTAGATTATTCCCGCGACTTTGTTCGCGTGGACTACACAAATTTCAAACCCCTATTTCACCCCCTTAATGGTTGAATTTTCAAAAATCCTTTCTGAACGGATGCCTATGTCATAATAGCTATCTGGCTGCCAAATTTCAGCCCGACTCGTCCAGTAGTTTGAGCTGTGCGTTGATAGATTAGTCAGTCAGTCAATCCTTTTATATATTTAGATTATGCAGAGCCTCGTTATCTTATTAGTGGCATGTAACCCCTGACACATCTGACGGAATGTGCCTGCGTCTAATCAAACGAGAGCAATTGGCATGACTCATCGCTGGACCCAGCATCAGTATAAACGGGACGTTCTTTTCGTGCACACTGAAAAACTGTTGATCAGGAATCAGTTAAAAAAGGAGATCTCTCTCATACTCTATTTTATTTATCAGTTATAGAATATAATATGTGATTATAAAATATAAAAGGCATATATCGCGATATATGTTTGAATTTTGTCGTCATTTCGATTCAGTTTCGAGGAACGTTATCACGACAGGACTGCGCCGGTGCGGGTTGAGTAGTTACAGACAATCTATCCACGATCCAATCGATCGATCGATACGTACCTACATATAATCGTACAGTAGTCAGTGTTTAGTCACATATGAAGAACAAACGAAAGCTATCCTATCGGACGTGATGTAAGCCACGAATGGCGTAAGCGCATCGGTATTAATCCATAACACTGCTCCAGAAATATACTTTTATTTGGCCGGCCTTGATCCATATGCTCCATGAGTTCACTTAATAGTGTGAAGATTTTAAAATGCATTCGATACGCGCCTTACGCACAGTGGAAGTGATTCTTGTGGCATGTGGGAAGTTACATTGAATAGTGCACCGTGGAATGCTGCAGTCATTCATTGAAAATGAGCGAAGGTGAAGAGGTATTGTGTGTGTATTGTATGCGTATTATACCACAGTCCCGCCCCCCAAACCGAACTTGTCATAATGTGCCAGCATGCCACTATTTACCATGCTGCATCCTGGACACGGACAGACAGACATCCCGGGAAAACAGAAGATCCTTAGATTCCGATTGTAACAATTATTTCGCACATCCGCACGTCACCCGCGCTATCCCGCACCGGCTTAACGCAGGGAGTGTGCGGGGCGTCCCCACCCCGATTGCCATCTTGATCTGTCCAGTAGATTCCATGTACAATATCCCGGGAAAACAAAAGGTCCTTAGGTTCTGATTGATAACACTTCTTTCTTTATAAAGGTCCTTAGATTCCTATCCGATAGATTACATGACGTGAATTCAATTAAGAGGATGAATAATTTCGGAGATGGAGGACGGAAATCCTCAACAAATACTTAACAGCAAATCAATATCGATCTGTAAGCTCAGTAAAAAGCAGACTTTTAGTCATAATAATGACGTGATATAATAGTTTTCTTTCTCGGTCATCCTAATGTATAATGTCGGACGTCGGCTGTGGCACTCTTGTTATAACTTTAGGTTCACAATGAAAGATTGACAGCTAATCGGAAGATATCGTTGAAACGCGACTATCGTGTTGATATTGAATCCAAACGAGACCGACCGTCTCCCATACGTCGTTGGGTCCAGAAATTGATGAACCGTTCCAAATTAGTGTGATTTGTTAATAATAATTAGACAACTGGTGAACTATTTAGAATGGTTTAGAGTGCATAAAATTATCTAAAATAAAATAATACCAAATTCTACTTAGTTTGTACCTACCCACTATACAATTACAGTAATAATCTCGACCAAAAACACAGACATATCCGTTAATATTTTTCTATATTTAGCAACTGTAAATTAAAATTATTTTTTGTGATTGTGGCTTATCGTTTTTTGTGATTTGGTATTAATAAGACTGTGCCCAAGACTGGACCCAAAACTGTTCGGTCTCCTTTGGTGATAGAGAATTGGAGTCTCGTCGATGCTGTCAAACTTTGTCTCGTATTTCACGTCGATATAGTGGTGTTTACATAAATAATGGAACATTGTTGATATACCTATCTCGTTCGCTGGACATTAGCCAAAAAAAGAAACGTGGATTCGAGCTACATTTATCAGTTTACGGCCGTTCTTCTCATATTTTCCTTTACTTTTTTAACAAGAGAAAATTTACCTACTACGAAATATCAGTTCCTTTAAAGTCTTAATTGACCATGAAGAAGTCCAACTACATTACGTGTCAATGTTATTTTTAGCTACCAGATTCTCGGGATTTGTTGACCGTTGTTGTTTCAAATTCAAATATAGTATCCATCCATACATACTTTTCAACCGCGAAATGTTCGTCTCAATCCAAAGAAAAGATGTATCAATGTCTCAAATCTCAACATAAAATTATTACCTTTAGTATTACTTACTAAGTTTCTGTATTTTTATCGGTCGTATGTTGTGATTTAGGTATGCATAAAAACGACTAAACTGACAAACGAACAATTAAAGATATAGAGTAATATCCTCATTTTCATACTATAAATGTAAAGTTTGGATGTTTATTACTCCTTCATGCCACGATGATTGAACCGATTTCGCTGAAATTTAGAATACCTTATACCCTTAAATAAAACATATACTAATTTTATCCGGAAAATCAAAGAGCTCTCGCGAGATTTTTGCGGATGTAGTCGCGTGAATGTTAGACTTTTTTTTAATTAACTTTGCTATTAAAATTGTTATGCAAATAGATTGTACCTGTCTAGTGTCTCGTTGTTACTAGATTATGCACAGGTACGGCGCTAGGGGTCCATTAATTTTGAACAGCTTAGCGATCCGGAGCACACGTCTGGGAAAGGTCTGCTACATTTTGGCCAACTCATTAAAACTTTGCTCATCACGCACCTTTGCCTTGTTTCGTATTAAGTCCATTCATATTAATTATTCTTACCTGAGATCCCTACACTGACATGTGGTTCTAATTATACTCCTGCTTTACCATTCGATATCGCAAGTGCCAGCACAACTGTACAAAGTTTCATCACTATCGAATGAATGGTATAGAAACGCATAAAAAACAAACAAACATTCGTTTTTTTACATTAAACTTATTTCTTTCCCTATTGTTAAAAAAACCGGAATTGCGCGTAAGTAGTGTGTTTATAGTAGATAGTTATTGATGAGATTTTAATTTTTTGTGATGTAACCACAAATTCACGGTTTTCGAATTCTTCCCATTAGGTACTTATGCTATAAGATATTAGGGAAGTACCCTGTAGGTATTGATTGCCTTGACGGGTCTTGACACGCAGAGAACACAACGAAGTTATCCTATATTATCAAGTAAAAACCGGTCAAGTGCGAGTCAGGCTCGCACACGAAGGGTTCCGACCATCGTACAAGGTATACCTATCTTACACGTTTATATAGAACACTGCAAGTTAATGACAGACTGCGCCATGTGCGCGTATATTAGGTATGTGATTTAGTAAATTACTTTTTCGTAAACTTATTGTTTTTCTTTGTAATGTAACCATAAATTCACAGTTTTCGGATTCTTTGTTATACTTTACTTATGTTATAAGACCTATCTACCTACCAGACGTTCATGATTCTAGTCTAGGTCCACGGGAAGTACCCTATAGGTATTCTTGACAGACACGACGAACAGTCAGATAGACAACATAGTGATTCTAAAAAGGTTCCTTTTTCCTTTTGAGGTACGGAACCCTAAAAAGTAATTTCTCTATCTCCAGTCCAAAGAATTGGGTGGAATGATTAATTAATGTACGCTAACGATCTATTAGCGCAATGTAATGTGCAAGGCTTCGTAAAATCCAGGCCATTTCGGTTATCGTGAACAGAATTGTTTTCGGCCGAGTCACTGTTGATGCATATTCTATTAACATACGACTAGCTTCTGCCCCCGGCTTGCCTAGTAGAAATATAAGCTTACTAGCTGATGCCCGCGACTTCATCCGCGTGGATTTTCGTTTTTCAAAATCCTCCGGGAACTCTTCTATTATCCGGGATTAAAGTAGGCTATATGTTAATCCAGGATATAATCTATCTCCATTCCAAATTTCAGCCAAATCCGTCCAGTAGTTTTTGCGTGAAAGAGTAACAAACATACACACACACATATAATATACACACAATCTTTCGCCTTTATAATATTAGTGTAAGTAGCATCACACTAATATTATAAAGGCGAAAGATTGTGTGTATATATATGTGTGTATGTGTATGTTTGCTAAGACTTCGTTTGTCTACATTTAAATTTTATTGAAGATCTAGTCAGAATTTCTCAAATTCCTTTCTTAATGGCGGTCTAATTTATAAAGAGAACTTCTTGAGGCCATACTAGCTACTCCTAGACAAAAATTCACGTGAGTTTAGTAAAAACTAGGTATTAAAAATGTAGAAACACTCGACTAAAAACGTGAGTAAAGCCGGTTTCTTCTACATTTATAATGGAAATCACTCACGATGGTTTAAACGTTAGAATAGCCACTAGGCCTGTTCCTGAAATGCAAGCTATTCTGTACCTTTTGTCAAAGTCGATAAAATGGATGTGCTTTTAAAAATCCCGTTGAGACTCCTTGATTTTTCTGTAATAAAAAGTTGTCTGTCAGCCTCCGGGAGGAAAGATATCCCCATACTCCCCATACCACGTCAAAATCGGTCAAACGGATGGCTCGTGAAAAGGTAACAGACATGCAAGCACAATTCCGTTTAACTTTGTTTTATAGTCGCTAAGATCACATCATTTACCGCCTTCTCAATTTTGAATTCAGATGTAGTTTGAATAAAATATTTGGGCTCCGGATTCGTTTTTGTGGCTGTTGAATAAACAATTGGCGCATCCATTTGAATAATTCTTTGCTTCATTTACTTGTCCAAATTGTCGTAATGTATAAGTACGCGACAGGTCGAGATGACAATCGGGCTGGGAACGCACCGCACACCCGCACAGCCCCCGAGCTAACCCGGTGCGGGCGAGCCCGGGCGCTTTACGGGTGTGCGGGGCGTCCCCCCGCCTCACACCCCGATTCATCTCTACCTGTCGCGTACTATGGGTATTAGTTTGATCTCTAGTCGAGCTTTAATTCAGTCATTCGATGGCCAAATTCGAATATCATTAATCAAATAATCACATTGCCCAATCAACTCATCAGTCACAATTTCTGGGCAATATGTTTAGTCACTTGACCTATGACATTATTATACTTTACTAAGTCGATTAAATACCTAATTTAATAAAGGCGGCCGTCTGTGTTAAATAAAATTAGACTGCATTTAGACGTGTAAACCAAAATTTTAGTATCTTTATTTAAGTATCTGAGTCTCTAACAATCTTAGTTTTCAGTATATTCTCTGGCACTGTATGTCAAAGTACATAAAATTGAGTTTAACTTGTCATAAAGACTCACTTCCGTGTTACTCCACTTTCGCCTGCATGCGTTGACTTTTACTCGCGAAAAAGTCCTTCGAATTATTCCGTCTCAAAAGTGTATTTCGCGAAGAAAATGCATTTCTTACAAAACTGAAACCTTATCGATCTAACCTAGGTGAGAGTGAGTCAGGCGGACGGAGATAACAATGCTTGTCGAGCATTATTCAGACTTTTTATACATTTCTGATTTTATCGCTCCGCGAATCTAGCTTTTTTTGTAGCGTAACGATGTTATACTCGAGTATTTCTTCAGCACTTTGCGTTTGCCAAGAAAATTAGACTTTTTGTCCAATTTGAGTATTTTTTTCTTGTAGGGTACAAACATCGAAAGGGAAACATCGAAATAACACCTGGAAGATCTAATACCTCTGAATATTATTATCAATAGATAGAGATATCAATAGTACCATGTGGTTATGAGAGTTTGATTTCGTTGGTTTCATGTTTTGCATGCTTTTTAGGGTTTGGTTCCGTACGCGAAGGGTGCAAACGGGACCCTATTACTAAGACTCCGCCGTCCGTCCGTCCGTCCATCTGTCTGTCAGCGGGCTGTATCTCGTAAATCGTGATAGCTAGGGACCCGAATTTTTCACAGAATGTGTATTTCTATTGCCGCCATAACAAAAATACTAAAAATTTCGGCCGCGATTTAAAACATTAAAAATAGCTATTTCTTGTACGATAGTACGGAACCCTTCCTTTGCGAGTCCCACTCGCACTTAACCGGTTTTTGCCGTTTAATAAAACCCCATTCGAAAAGTCTGTTAGAAAGCTTCACTGTGAAAAAAAAAATATTATGGTCTTTCTAGTTTGCTTGTAATCTCCCGAACTAATGAGCTCACTTATAGATGCTATTATTTCCGAGTGCTATACCTAGGCTATTAATTAGATCACGCGGGCAATCATCATCATCATCATGAGTAACCCATACTACAGAGCACGGGTCTCTCAGGGTGAGAAGGGTTTTGGCCATACTCTACCACGCTGGCCAAGTTCTGATTGGTAGACTTTTGAGAATATTATGGAAAACTCTCAGGCATGCAAGTTTATTCACGATGTTTTCCTTCACAGTTAAAGAAAGTGATATTTAAGTTGGGACTTAAAACGCGCATAAAAATCCGTGGCAGAAGGTTTCTGCAAAAATATTTATAACTAACGAAGTCCACAGAATTAAATGTAATACGTATAATATTATACATACTCCCACATGCCTCTCCCGTTCGTGATTTTTAGATTGGAAACATTTCGACCTAATTTTCGAAATGATGCTTAGATATAACGAGCGTGCACGGCGCAACGCGAGCCTACAACTCTTTAACATCCATTGACACGATTTAAAAACCGCTCCCCTTTGAAATTAATTATGACGGTTGCGTATTTTTTTAATCACTACCCATATTATAAATTAAACTGTGATAGCCTAGTGGTTAGGACGTCCACCTTCTAATCGGAGGTCGGGGGTTCGATCCCGGCCACGCACCTGTAACTTTTCGGAGTTATGTGCGTTTTTTAAGTAATTAATATATCACTTGCATTGACGGTGAAGGAAAACATTGTGAGGAAACCGGCATGCCTGAGAGTTCTCCATAATGTTCTCAAAGGTGTGTGAAGTCTGCCAATCCGTACTTGGCCAGCGTGGTAGACTATGGCCAAAACCATTCTCACTCTGAGGGGAGACCTGTGCTCTGTAGTGAGCCGGTTATGGGTTGATCATGATGATGACCCATATTAAAAAATAGCGAAATTAGAGTGTATTTGTCCGTTGGTTCATTGGTTTGGTGGTTTGTCCTTCAATTTATTAGGTACTAGCTGATGCCCGCGACTTCGTCCGCGTGGAATTAGGTTTTTAAAAATCCCGTCGGAACTCTTTGCTTTTCCAGGATAAAAAGTAAAAGCCTATGTCACTCTCCAGGTCTTTATCTATACCCATGCAAAAAATCACGTCAATCGGTTGCACGTGATTGCAGGACAAACCAACAAACCAATAAACCAACAAACAAACACACTTTCGAATTTATAATTATAGGGGTACTGATAGTACCTGGATGACCTCCCTAGCGAAGTTGTGAGTGCTATGGTCTTATAAGTGGGAGGTCCCAAGTCCGATTCCCGGCAGGGGCAATTTAGGCATTTACAACTTCTAAATTGTCTCTGGTCTGATCTGGCGGAAGGCTACGGCCGTGGTTAGTTACCATCCTACCGGCAACGCCGTGCCGCCAATCAATTCAGCGTTCCGGTACGATGCCGTGTAGAAACCGATAAAGGGGTATGGGTGTAACAAAAACTGCCATACCAAGTTACTCCGCTACCACCTTCGGCCGAGATCTATAGAGCGCACTTTGACTTAGCTCAGACTTAAGTTTCAGTTAAAACGAGAAAGATTTATGCCATAACACTGTCTCGTTTTAACAGTTTCTTAAGTCTGAGCAAAGTCAAAGTGCGCTCTATAGATCTCAACTTTAGACTGCATCATCACTTACCAAGTTATCACCAAGTGAAATCGCAGTCAAGAGCTAACATGTAATGGAGTAAAAATAAATAAAAAACCAGGGTTGCCTGTTCCTATTTGCTACGCCTATAGGTATTATTTATAGGTCTCAATTAAAGCGACATAAATCGTCTGCCTCCCGCCACGGCACCGTCAGCGCCACACCTAGCGTCTGTTTTAGACACCAATCAACTAAGTGCTAGCGAACCTCGTTTAGGGCTAAACAGACCTACGATTTTGGTTAGTCACCAATTAAATTTAGTCGTCAGACATCGAGGCTGATTCTTTTGTGGATAAACAACATTATCGACCCATCGCCGCGGCGGCTCACTATTGACCACGGGTCTCCTCTTGGAATGAGAATGCTTTGGCCACATTACACCTCAGTACAGATCGCTATTTAACGATAAAACCGCCTTTTTGTATTATACATACATACACCAAGCTGGTCAAGTGCGGATTAGCAGACTTCACACACCTTTGAGAACATAGGGTATGGGTTTAATAAAAACTGCCATACCCCTTCCAGGTTAGCCCGCTTCCATCTTAGACTACATGATCGCTTACCACCAGGAGAGATTGCAGTCAAGGGCTAACTTGTATCTGAAAACATTATGGACAACTCTCAGACAAGTCGGTTTCCTTACGTTGTTTTCCTTCACCAAGTTTTGTAGGACCCTTGCGGTTTCCGTGCTCTTTATTTCAACGCGTACGAATAATAATTCATTAATGTCTAACCATCGATATAAATGACAAGATATGCCCAAGCGAACAAAATTTTTCACGGATTTGGAACCAAATAAATCAGCGCCACCTCTTAGATACTAATGAACGACCCGTTTGAAATCCAGACGTCACTGAGGTTGCATTGGTGCTAAATAAACATTTTAGGACCAATGAGTCGGTGACATTATGCTTGTTCAATGGCCCTGTCCTTACGAAGTAATATATAAGGCAATGTGTCTAACGTCTTTTTTACCAATTCTATAAAATCGATTACAGTCGTTAGTCTGCCTTAGGCCTCAGCTTACTCATAAATGAATGACCCGCCTGCTCGGTCCTTCTATCTATTACTATATGCCTACAGCAGATGTTACTAACTTTAGCTTCGTACTTACAAATTACAAATTAGAACGTACAAAATATATTGACTGAAATAATTTCATCGTTTGAAAATGTTTCTGGATTTACTGTTTTGTACGAATAGGAGTTTTGCGCAAATTTTTTTTTAATCTTTTTTTAAAGAATATTAGCCATGTTAAATGACTAATATTTCCCTTTCCTCTCCAATTAAGCGTCAGGCTTGTGCTAGGAGTAGTTACGACAATAGTGCAACGGGCGGGGTTTGAAGCGTCGACCTTTCGGTTTTCAGTCCACTCCTATATCGGTTGAGCTATTGAGGCTCAAAAAATTGATTAGTTTTTGCGAAACAAATCGTAATTTTTAGGGTTCCACATTTTTTTGAATCGTCAAATAATTTAATTTACCACGTAATCGCCATAAAACGCCATTCACGTAATAAATAAAAGACATGGTATAGATAGTGGCTCGATTGCAGTAAAATCACTGCCACGATGTCCTGATCGCAATCACTTCTGATTGGTTGATGCTCGCTCACTATTGGTTATAATGTATTGTTGCAACAAGAATACCATAAATTCAGCCAATCACAACGATTGCGATTGTAATAATGATTGATGCAGTTTTCCTACAATCGAGCAGCTGGTCAAAAATGTATTTATATCTCTGTCATAATGTTCCCCGCGGAAAAGCTTTGCACTAGCCTAACAACTTAGTTGTGAGATTGTGCACAACACAGTTGGCCACAGTCTAATATAGACAGCTGTTTTACATGACCATGACAAAACATGTTTGTTGTATATTTTGAAGCAAATTTTCTGAAAAGCGTAACTATCTAATTCGTCACGATATTGATTGTGATTCTTGTAAAGCCAAAAATATGCCAGGAATTCATATTACACGTTTGCAACGCGAATTGCTGACATATTTTGTTTAGCAGCGTCTAAAATACGCGCGGCATGCTGGCTCCATAATATTCGCTTTTGACTTAACATACGTAGAGTATATTTTATAAAAAAAAATCATAGAATACCCATGTTTTATCAAATGTGCTTGTGTTTGCTAAGTTGTGTAAAAAGACCGACGAAAAGTGCGAGTCGGACTCACACACGAAGGGTTCCGTACCATCGTACAAGATTTAACACTGTACATTTTTTAATTTGTACCTAGGTATTAGGTTGGTATAACGGGAATAGAAATACCCACTCTGTGAAAATTTTAGTCTCTACACCTATTACGGTTCATGAACCAGCCCGCCTGATAGACAGATCTAAGATAGACGGGTGGACAGCGGAGGCTTAGCAATAGGGGCCCACTGGCACCCTTCAGATACGGAACCCTGAAACTGTAATTTTTTCTAAAGCTAACTGTCCCTTTCACAGTTACGGCACGAGCTAGAGCGTGTGATAAGCGAACGGGATCGACTGTTGGCAGAGAGTTCGGAACTAGGAGCTGACAAGGCGACACGGGAGTCTGAGAGAGCTGCCCTTCGAGCGGAGTTGAGGGAAGCGAGGCAAAGGGAGCAACGGCTCTTGCTGGACATAGGGGACTTGGAGGACGAGAATATATCATTGCAGAAGCAGGTCTCCGCACTAAGGTCGTCACAGGTATGTTTTTATATTTCTGGATCATTGTACTATCATGTACGATAAGTGATCAGATAATAATTCTTTGAAACTTTATGTCTTTACTGGTGGGCTCAAGCGCCCGGGACTTTGTCCGTGTGGACCACATACATTTCGATCTCCTATTTTACCCCCTTAAGGGTTGAATTTTCAAAAAACCTTTCTTAGCGGATGTCTATCTCATAGTAGCTATCTACATCACAAATTTCCATCCGTCCATTAGTTTGAGCTGTGCGTTGATAGATCAGTCAGTCAGTTAGCTTTTCCATTTATATACCTATGTATAATAGAAATCGTATTTATACCTCATATTACTACTAATAAACATTAGTTCGCTTGCACTTAGCGGTAGAGTAAATTTAAGAATACCAGTTGAATAAAATTTCTGAACTATTAAATCCTGAAGATGTTTTTCAAAAGTAGAGAACTTTATCTATTCCATTTGAAGCAACTATTAAAGTTGGGTTAAAAGTATTTGTGACTGTGGGATTCAGTGGAAACTTTTTTCAAAAGTAATTGTGACATTTATCGTCTTATTCAGGTTGAATTTGAGGGTCTAAAACATGAAGTTCGTCAACTTAGAGAAGAAGCAGAAAATGCGCGCGCGGCCGCTGACGAAACTGCAGCGCTGCGCCGCATCGCTGAACGACAGCTCGCCGAAGCGCTGGAAGCGCTGCAAGCGGAAAGAGAAGCCAAGTTCGCTGCCAAGAAGGAACTTGACGCGCATATTAGCAGAGAAGCACAGTTCAACATTACCAACTTGGCGTATAGCATACGAGGTAAGTATCTTATCGCACTACCAGCGCCGCATCGCTGAACGACAGCTCGCTGAAGCGCTGCAAGCAGAGAGGAAGGACAAGATGGCTGCCAAGAACGCACTTGACACATTGTCTGTAGAAAAGCAGAGTTCAACATTACCAACAGTATATGTGGTAAGTACAATTTACATCTAACAGCGTTGAAGCTGATGAGACCACAGCATTTCAAAGCAACCCGCCGGAGCACTAGGAAATTCGTTGCGCACCTAGTAGAGGCGAAGTTTTGTCCCTAGTTTTCGAGGACTAAATTACCCTAATAAAGTGTTTCATCTAAGTTTGTGCTTGTCAGGTATGCCCGAGGAGGGAACGGAGTCTGAGGGTGAGGCGGGCGCGTCGGGCGCAGGCGAGCTGGGCGCCGACCACCACGCGGACTTGTTCTCCGAGGTGCACCTGCACGAGATCAGCCGCCTCGAGAAGCAGCTCGAGCAGGCGCACAACGAGAACGTGAGTCCAACATCACAAACTGTATAATAGAGTAAGTGATCTAGGTGCAGACTACCCAAAGGTGGATCTTCCAGGTTAACCCGCTTCCATCTTAGACTGCATCATCACTTACCACCAGGTGAGATTGCAGTCAAGGGCTAACTTGTATCTAAATTAAAAAAAAAAACAGATTCATAACAGTGATATAAATGATGAATCCACATCGTTTTAGCTAACTCAAAACACGCTCTATTCTCTATAGACCTGTCTTAAACGCTGAAACTTTGGTGTTCTATATTCCAACTACAGTTGTACAGACTTGAATAGTTCTTTGAACTTGATTTGCAAAACTCTTTTTTAACCGACTCCACAAAAGGAGGAGGTTCTCAATTCGCCTGTATGGTTTTTTTGTATGTCTGTTACGCTTTTACACTTTTTGGAGTCAGTGCCAATGTGAAGTCACAAAACAATATATATATATAGAGATAATATGAAGAGTAGATAATTGGCACCGACTCCAAAAAATATTATTATGGAACTACTATAACTCTTGTACAAAATACAAAATGTATTTGATAATAAATTAAATTATTTTATACTTTTTAGTGTTTGATGTTATTGAAGTCTGTTTTAATTTTTTTTGAAATTTTTTTACTGTCTCAAAAGTCGTATGTCGTATATTACAGTCGCAGCTGTCCTCTTCACTTCGACTGGCTCAGAACACGGCGGAGAGCGAGAGCTCAGCAGCGAGCGTCCTCCGCGCCGGCCTCACAAGAGTGTGCTCCCGCGTGTCTGCCTTACACGCGCTGCATGGCGACTGCGCACCGCTGGTAATCATTCTGCAAATATTTCATCGATGAAACTATCGTCTAATGGACGCCTTAGGGATATGTAACCCTAACCAAAGGCGAAAAACTACCAGGTTAGCCCGCTTCCATCTTGTGCATCATCACTTACCACCAGGTGAGATTGCAGTCAAGGGCTAACTTATATCTGAATTTTAAAAAGGCGTCTATTAGACGATAGTTTCATCTGCATCAGATGAATGATGAATAGCTGACAGAGCAGAGACTTATGAAGATATTGGCCATGCGAGCATCAATCATCGTATTGAAGGGTAGACTTTATCTGTCTAGTGAATACTTATATTACATAACTACTATCAGAACACCGATCTGTCCGCGCACGATTTATGCGTGTGAGTAACGGCAGAGCTGAGGTTTAAGTAAAGCCAATCGAATGAGAATATTATACGTAAGCAATATCAGTGCTTTTCTCTCGCGTGCCAACAGTGCCAGTAGCCGTGCCATTACGTTGCGGGCGACGATAAATTTGCAGGGGCGTGAGTGTCGCTTGTTTACGTAGTAAATTCTGTGGTACTACTCTCTGCTTTCGCTTGTCTCGAAAACCGTGCCAGTGTTTGTTATCACTACCCATATAAATACTTAAGTGTATTTGTTTGTTGGCTTGTCTTTCAATCACGTTGCAACGGATCGATGTGATTTTTTGCATAAGTATAGTTAAAGACCTGGAGAATTAGTTTTTTTATTTTTTTATTGCAAAAACAAAACATACAGCATTAACATAAAATTGAAATTAATACATAAGATTATTACATGAGCCAGTTAAGTTTTCAACGTTAAGTTACACATTTCATTAAGGTGGGAGTCTAATTCTAGATGCAGACAATGAGGCGTGTGCCCATCATGACGAGATGGCTCCAGTCCCTGCTATCAAGCCTTGTTTTGTGTGCATTTCTTGATAGCAGAGACGAACCCACCGCACCTATATTGGAATAGGTCCACATTTTGATATTTTTTATTGTGCATATAATATAGTTCCAGGCTAATTTTCATCCCGGACAATAAAAGAGATCTCCCGGGAAGTCGCGGGCGTCAGATAGTATTATATTTATATATTTGCAGGAGGACGACAAAGCGGAGGGTGGCGTGGCAGCTCGCGCGGCAAAATGGCTGACATGGTGGCGAGTGTCCGGCGGCGAACTGACCGCTCTGTTGGCCGCCTTGCGCGAACTGGACGCTCTCCCGGCCGACGGATCTCCCGCTGCGGTACAGCGTGCGCAGCTCGCGCAGCTCAGCGACCGAGTGGCGGACGCGGAGCTGCGCTGCGCCGCGTTGCAGGTCGATGCGGAGATACTGCGCACGCTCGCTGGAGGTATGGGCTCAAGTGACAACACTTGTATGCTGTTGGTGTCCGCTCTACCCGTAGACGGAGTAAAAAATCTAGACAAAGGAACGTTTGCTTTCTCATTCAGACTAAAAAGAGAGCACAGAAAAAGTTACTAATGTGATAAACATACGCAGCTAACCTACTTTTTGTACCTTATCGTGTAACCGTTTTTTTCAAGGAATACAACTTTAGTTGCAAAACAAACTGAGAATTCGTGGCATCATTGTATTTCTCATTAGTTATTTACTTGTTTTCACATAAAAAACGTTTAATACAAATGTTGTTGATCGGTTATTATAAATATTGGCTAAACAATGGTAATTGTCGTGTTATTCATCGTTACGTCGGGCTATCGCTATCTCAGTCGCGGTTACACAGTCTTTAATCTAGCTTTTTTATTCAGTCTACGGCTCTACCGTAATAATAGATCTTTCTCCGAACTGATGCTATGTCCGAGAACTCAGCTGGTCCGACTGTTGTGTTGTTTCGGATTGACTATGCTATATGGATAGGCCCTATTGGCCGCTACAGCGTCACCGGGGGAATCCGACTGTTCTTGGAACTTTTATATATAATGCTTATAGAAAACTTCGTAAGCGCGATTTAAGATGTATGGTAGAAGATTGAAGACCCTGTGGTGATATCTAGTTACTCGTAAGTTACTTATCTGAACCTCTATGTTGTAAGTACTACTAGCCACGGGGCCTCAAAGTCAAGACAGTGGACCCTAGCCGGTAAAATCATGGTTCGAAGAGTTTACACAGTCGTCGATGTTGTAAGTTACTATATGAAACTTATATGAAGAGTTCTATAGCCCTATAGTAATAGGGCTATATATAAAAGGAAAGGGTGACTTACTGACTGACTGACTGACTGATCTATCAACGCACAGCTCAAACTACTGGACGGATCGGGCTGAAATTTGGCATGCAGATAGCTATTATGACGTAGGCATCCGCTAAGAAAGGATTTTTAAAAATTCAACCCCTAAATATAATGGGTGAAATAGGGGTTTGAAATTTGTGAAGTCCACGCGGACGAAGTCGCGAGCATAATCTAGTAGGGCTATAGAACTCTTCATATAAGTTTCGCCTTTTGTCTGCAGACACCAAAAGTAACCAGATTTTTTCGTCCATTTAACTAAAGGCACTATGTGAAATTGTGTAATGTTGCTAGGTGCGGGCCGGGCGCTGTCGTCGGCTGCACCAGCGCTGGTGTCGGCGGCGGAGACGCTGGCCGGAGTGTACCACCACGTGTGCGCGGTCAACGGCACGCAGCCCGAGCGGCTGCTGCTCGAGCATGCTGGACAGACCGACGGTGAGTACTCCTCATTATAATTAACCCAGCGCTGGCTTACAACTGAGCACAGGTCTCTCAGAATGGAAGGGTTTGACCACATTCAGAGCCTCAATAGCTCAACCGGTAAAGGAGTGGACTGAAAACCGAAAGGTCGATGGTTCAAACCCCGCCCGTTGCACTATTGTCGTACCTACTCCTAGCACAAGCGTGACGCTTAGTTGGAGAGGAAAGGAGAATATTAGTCATTTAACATAGCTAATATTCTTTAAAAAAAAAAAAAAATCTACCTCGCGGCCAAGTGCAGATAGACAGACAAACCTTTGAGAACATTATGGAGAACTCTCAGACATGCACGTTTCCTCACAATGGTTTCCTTCACTATTAAAGCAAGTGATATTTAATTGCTGCCCAGGATCGAAACCCTTTTTGAATAAATTATTTAAAATTTATTCTAGTAACACTATTTTCTTATCAGTTAGTCATAGAAAATACTCTCTGAATTTTCCCTCTTCGGTTTGGGATCCGCCATTTTTCATTTAAAAAAAATCTTCCATGAAGTAATGATAACACTGCGCTGTTAAATTAAGATAATCAGTGTAACAAAGTGCAAAATAACATGCAGATATCGAAGTTAAATCAGTGTTTTAGTCAACCCACGACCTCCCGAACACGAGGTGGACGTGTCAACCACTAGACTATCACTGCAGGATTTTGAAACCAATTGGGTATTTTCCTAGTTTTGAATTTGATAAATATTATTACTTTAATATAAACTAGAATTTAAAAAATGACGTACGCTGAAAAAAATATTAAAATCCAACAAAGATTTACAAAGTTGCAGGCATTTTAATTTTGGAGTGGGAGAGTCTTCTATCCCTTTCTCGCAAAACGAAAATTTGTATGTCACCGCACGAAGCTTCTATGACATTAGTAAGTTGTGACGTCAAAATGCTATATCGCTATCTCTGTCTAATCAGAAATATTTAAATGCTTATAACTTTTTTGTTATTGGATCGATTTAATTAGTTTTTTCAGTTTACGTCATTATTTTTATTTTTATCCTAGTTTATAATAAAGTAATAAAAAAAATTGAGTCAAATACCCAATTGAAACCCTTTAATTTTATACCAGGTCCAGGAGGCGAAGGTCGGGGCGTGGACGAAGAAGCCCTGGCGCTTGCGGCGGGCGAGCTGGAAGGCCTGCGCGCGGCGGGGCAAGTGGCGCGCTACGCCGACACGCTGCTCGACCAGCTCACACACTTGCGCGCCGCGCTCGACACCGCGCTCGACTCCAGGCATCGACACCAACCGGGTAAGGAGAACTTCACCAACACCTCCTCTCTTACAAAAGTTCGGACACTTTATGCTTTATACACCTCAAATAAAAAAAAACCGGTCAAGTGCGAGTCAGGCTCGCGCAATGAGGGTTCCGTACTACAGTCGTATTTTTTCGACATTTTGCACGATAATTCAAAAACTATGATGCATAAAAATAAATAAAAATCTGTTTTAGAATGTATAGGTGAAGACCTTTCATATGATACCCCACTTGATATAGTCACTCACTTCGAAAGTTGAAAATACTAATTATTAGTTCATGACCACAATTTTTTTCTGTGTGATCTAACCCTAAATTCACGGTTTTCAGATTTTTCCCCAAATGTCAGCTATAAGATCTACCTACCTGCCAAATTTCATGATTCTAGGTCAACGGGAAGTACCCTGTAGGTTTCTTGACAGACAGACGGACAGACAGACAGACAACAAAGTGATCCTATAAGGGTTCCGTTTTTCCTTTTGAGGTATGGAACCCTAAAAACGCAAAAGTTGCATACACCAGTAACATAATATCGATAAAAGCACGATATAGCTAGCTCGTCTTAAAGATTTGCTATGGACCAGTGTTTTATAGATTTTTTTAAGTCACGTCAATGTGAAATTACTGATTTGGGAAAAGTGGTATAGCTCAAGAAGCACTGTTATACAACTCCTCAATAAATCTTTCTTCTATAATATAAAAATGAATCACTAAGTGTGTTGGTCATCGCAAATCTCGAGAACAGCTGAACCGATTTCGCTAAATTTTTTTTAATAATATTCCTTGAAGTACGAGGATGGTTCTTACGGAGAGAAAAATTTAAAAATTTGAATCGACTGTTAGGCGGAACGAAGTTCGCCAGGGCAGCTAGTATATTATAAAAGAACGTTAGAGAAAGCCAAAGTCTAGACATAGCTTTAGACGATAACTTAAATATGTTTTTGCTTTCAGAAGTTATCCTGTCCCTTTCCAATTTAAAGCCTCGATGTCTTATACCTACATCGATTGAGCAATCCAAAGAAAATAATTTAAATAAAAAAATATTAGACACCAAACAAAGGTTCCAAAAGTTAACTGAACAGTTAAAGGGCCTAGAAAGAATAGTTCAAATTAATGATAATGAAAATATAATATGCCCCAGACGAACGGTTAAAGAAATTACGGAGTATTTCGAGAATATGTCGAAAATGAATTCTTATGTTGACACTAATGAAAAATTTTCTTTCCAACATGCAAATTTCGCCAAAAAATCTCCATCGATTGATAAAAAAACTTCGATTACCTACATTTCCAAGTCTCTACCATATCAAAGTGTTTTAAGAAACTCCTTAAATCTAGCCAGAAAGTCGAATACCTTACGTTGCGATATCAACTTGAATTTAATATGGAAGCATGCTGCATACAAAGGAAAGAGCGTTTATTTCAAGAAATTTAATAATAATTTACATAATAAGAGGAATTCAAAGAATACTTTTAATTTTAGAGAGTCTTTAAGAGCAAGTCTAATGGCGGGGATACTTATGTTGCAATATATCATGTGAAAAGCTTGGTAAAAATCCTTGTTTCTCGTAGTTACTGGCATACAATTCGAGTGACACAATAGTAGAATCAAACAAACCAGTAGATGTTGAGTAAACATCATAGTATTTATTCTAAATATGTAGATTAGAACTTTAATCAACATTTGTTTATTAAAAATTTCTGACATTTTCTTGTGTTGTCAAAAAGACTCACTTAACTACCACCTGATGAGATTGCAGTCAAGGGCTTACTTGTATCTGAATAAAAAAATAAAAAAGACCCCATTGATTCTAAATTATCTCATAAATATATTTATATTATTCTCATAAATAGACTGAAAAAGCAGGTTTGCGACGCGACCAAAAAAGTTTATTCAACGCGACTAACGCAACATTACTGACACGACGCAATAACAGTGACAAAGGGCAAAGGGTCCTTACAAATCTTCACCTCATCATTAAATTAAACTCATTATCTACGCTCATTATAGTACATAGAAAAACCAGGACGTTCATCACCCTTACAGCGTTTTAATGCAATCCGTTCTAGAAAAAGATGGTAATATTGCCAATAATTTTGTATCTTAACATTTGACTTCTATTCCAGTAATGGAGGCGGAGGAACGCGGCGCGGAGTTGGCTGAACTTCAAGAACAAGTGATCAAACTAAAATCCCTCCTGTCCACGAAGCGGGAACAGATCGCGACTCTACGCACTGTGCTCAAGTCCAACAAGAACACCGCAGAGGTTGCGCTCGCTAACCTCAAGTCCAAATACGAGACGGAGAAGAAGATCGTCACGGAAACTATGCTGAAGCTGCGTAACGAACTGCGGCTGCTTAAGGAGGATGCCGCTACATTCTCCAGTGAGTATATTATTCATGATAAGGTGCCTCTTTAGGTGTTCAAGTTAGCAGTCTGGCAGATTTGGTCTCTCAGAGAATATTGCTGGTACATTTTTTAAGATAAAGCACAGATCTGCAATCACGCTTAGTGGCCTTTTTACGGAGTTTTTATGCCATGTCGATGAGTTAGTTCATATTATCTAAAATTTAAACAGCTCTCCTGTAAAATCGACAATTTTGTAGTAGGCCTACCTACTACTAAGTGTTTACCTACTTGATAAATTAATTAAATTTTAGGAAAAAAAATATTCTCACACATAGTCTACTGAATGTATTGTACGCAGGTCTGCGCGCAATGTTCGCGGCGCGCTGCGAAGAGTACGTGACGCAAGTGGACGAGCTGACGCAAGCCCTGTCCAGCGCGGAGGAGGAGAAGAAGACGCTCAACCAGCTGCTGCGCCTCGCCGTGCAGCAGAAGCTGTCGCTCACACAGCGCCTCGAGGAGCTGGAGGTATGTTGTTACGGCAGGTCTGCGCGCAATATCCGCTGCGCATCATGAGGAGTATGTGACGCAAGTGCAAGAAGCTATCGTAGCTTGCCAAAGCTTGCCTCCGAAGATCCCGATAGTACTGGGCCCTTCTCTTCGAATATTTTACTTTGTGATGTCATCTACGTCAGAGTCAACTAGAGTGAGGAAACTCTTGGTTTGATCCTGAATCGACATCTGTTAAATATTAGACTAGGGGTGACGTGAAATCAAAGATACCTTCTCGTTTCTTAGCCTAGTAGGTGACATTTAACGCTTGCCGTTGTAGGTGAAGCCTCGATGTATTGTTCGAAGTTTATAACTGTCGTGAAGTGTCTATACCCCAGTGTCGCTGGTTGCAGGTGGACCGCGAGATGCGCACGCGGCGCGTACCAAAGCCTAGCGGCGGAACGCGCGCGCGCGGACGGGATTTCTAGCGGCTCGTGCGCGCGCTCAAGGCGGCCGCCGCCGCCCTGCGCGCGCTGCTGTCCCGTCCCGCGCCCTCCACCCTCGCCACACACAACACGCTCGCGCTGTGAGCGCCACACGAATTTACACTTGCACTACCCCCGCGGGTTCGATGGGCCGACACCCGCATCGCCACATCTACCTAGACTGACACGCGATAAGCGACACCAAGTATCGCACGTTTGTAAGGCTGCGGATACACCTGTGAGTTTTACACACGTAAGTAGCTTACGTATTTAACTTACGTCAAATTTACCAATGTAAACACTTATAAGTACATTTACATTAGTAAATTTGCTGTCAGTTACTTAAGCTACTTACGTGAGTAAAACTTGAGGTATAATCGCGGCCTAACCTCAAGACTAAAATAACTAATGAGAATGCAGACTGCAGATAACAAGGATCGATAATAATGATTTGATCTGTTGTGTGTGTTATTTGTTTTATTTATGTTTTTGTTGTATTATCTAGTAAACGCACTACGGATTTAAGGTAAATTTATAAGATCCTTGTTACTTGTTAGAGCCCTACATACTTACATGAAATTGTCAATATAAAATAGGTCTGGCGATGCGGGATCTCTCAATAAACTACCGCGTTGTGACGATACGCTATTTTAAAAAAAAAAAACAATTTTCTCTAAACTCTTCTTACCCCAAAAAAGAATAGAGTTTCGTCGCGGCGCAGTGCCGCGCGCCGCGGGTGCGCTCGCGCTGTGAACTCGACTAGTGAACTTTTTTATAATCGTCGTTTTTAGAATACTAAATTATTTATACGTTTTATAAAGTTGAATGTAATGTGAAGCTGCGCGAAGGGTGTAAGTCATAGATATATAATAATACCATTACATCATGCGATTGATAACGTGTTTTTGAAGCTTGATTATCGCCATTTTGGCGCTGATAGCAGCAGTGAGCGTCATGTGAGGATACTCGAAAGTATAGTCCATATAAAATGACTTCTCACGCGCTATTTTAACTCAGTGTCAACTGTCATGTCAAAAGTATGGTTCAACTTTAAAATCAAGGACTAGAATCATAGTTTTGATATGAAATTTGACACATAAAATTAAAATGGCGTGTGACGAGTTAAATTTTACGCGTTATAAAGTCCGTATAAAATGACTTCTCTTCTCATTTTAACTCTGTCTCAACTGTCATGTCAAAAGTACGGTTCACGTTTAAAATAAGGACTAAAATCGTACTTTAGACATGACAAAATAAAGTTAAAATGGCGCGTGAGAAGTCATTTTGTACGCATAATTACCATTTGACACAAAGTTTAAATTTTAATTCCCGGTACGATTGAATCGTTACAAAAAATAACTGTCATATTGTACGGCTCGCCATATCGAGCGGATCGACTATGTATTTAGTAGATATTATTATATATGTATGGCGTTAGTTAATTGTTGCGACTGACCCGCGATCTCTATTTACGTACGTTACGCCCTCGGCCGAACCGATATTTTGATATTGTATTGCCCCCTATATGTTGCACCCCAGAGATCGATTTCGACTCGTATTTTTGTACTTGGTCGGTGTATTTTATTACGCAGATGGTTTCTCTATTTATCGGGTCGACGCTCGAGCCGACGTTATTTTTTATTATATACATGTTTAATATGGAATTTCGAGATTGCATATATGTAAATATTATAGGATCCTTACTCGTTACGAATGTTTAGAACGTCCAATTTGAAAAAGAAATAAATTTTCATCGATGTCCATCCATTGTGCGCAAAAAGACTATGTAATCTGTTCTCTAGTTGATACGTTTGTTGTGTTGTTGGCGCCCTCCGCCGCCCTCTTTCGTCCATCTTGTTCTAGTTGTATTGTAGTTCTTCCGCGTTTGTTTCGTTACCTACAGTACTACCACTTTTGTAAGTTACGCCGATGTACCTGCGCAGAAATCGTGTTTTTGAGTGGCGCGAAAATATCTCAGCCGATCATAAGTGAGATCTATAAAGCGCACTTTGACTTTTCTTAGACTTAAGATTGAGTTAAAATGAGACAGATTTGTGTGAGAGATATACATCTGTCTTGTTTTAACTCCGTCTTAAGTCTAAGCTAAGTCAGAGTGTGCTCTATAGATTTCATCCATAGTGCGCGTCCGTCCACTATTGTTCAGCCTACGTGCCATGTATTGTATGCGCGAATTATGAGCGAGATAGCACGAGTCTTTGTATTTGTGTTTTCAATCTTAACATCAAGCAATAAGGTCTGGATTTCATTGGTGTACATTCGGTTTTCGACTTATAAAAATGGTAGTACTATAAAGCTGACACCGGCGGCGCTTTGGAGCTGCTTCCCTGTTCCGTTCGAAGGATATGATCCTTCCGAGAGCGATCGGTTCTAAGGTTTCAGCCGTCTTGCTCCGTGCCGCAGTGCAGCACCGTCCAGCTCCTGTCCAGCGCCGGTCTGTCCCCGCTCCCCGACCGATCCGACAACAGATCGCGCGATCGTTCCTAATAGAGAAAGAGCCTGTGAGAATAATCACGTCATTCCAATACTATAAAAAAACACTTGATACTTTGACGGAAGATTTCATACACCTTTGTTTCCTGTCATCTGCCACGATGCTCCACACTTCACAATTTCTGATCGTCCTTCCCTGTGTTGAGGACAATGCGCATAGAAACTTTAAAATAAAATAACGAAGGTCTGGCCCTCACGGGCTCTTAATCCATAGTTGCTCAACAATTTGCTCACGGGACGCGACCGGCGCTCTATTGATAAGTCATAAGACAAAATTTTACAAAAGATTTATTGAAAGTTTAACGATAAATTGTTTCCGTTGTCGGATGTGATGTTCAGCTTCCCGCGTCATGGAGACGTAGCGTTTCTCTCCGTAGTGTGTCGGGCCTTAGGCCGTATTGGACCGTTCCACGTAGCGGGCGCTCGCCCGGTAGCTATTTTTACCGGTTTAGGTGTAGACTAGACGAATACGTTAACCTTCATATTTATATTCTTAGTAGACGACGTCGGAACTCCGTTGCGCCAGGTCGGTAGCTATCGACTTTGGCGTAACTAGTTCCTTTGATGTGGTCGCGAGCTCGTCTGTACTCTATCCACGGAAAGAAGTTATTATAGTGCTCTCTCTGTTACGTAATCCCATACAAATGATAGAGACAAAAATATCAGTGGGCATTAACCATTTTGAGGCACCAACCAATCACAAACGAAATTCAATTTGAATTGAATTTCGAATGTGTTTTGACAACATGTTTGTGTTTGGTTGGTGACTCAAAACGGTTACCGCTGACTGAGATTTTGTCTCTGTCATTTATATGGGATTACATAACAGAGAGAGCTCATACTGACTTCTTTTCGTGGATAGAGTATATTGTCTCGCGTCGCGAGGACCATAGCCTTGCATTTATTGTTTTTAGATTAATCAATTGGCTAGCTTTTATCTTAGATCATTCTTCGTGTACTTAAAAGTTGAACTTACCATTATATAGATGTAGCGCATAATATTTTTCAAGTATTAGTTTTGTTTCGTAGCTTAGCAGCAGACATCCGTTTTCGAATCGTTTGCATCTAGTCACCGTCAGTCGCATAGAGGTCACTCCGCGAAGGGTAAGTCCCATTTGTTCTATAGAACTTGACGTGAGATGAGAAAATGAGACAATGGCACTGATTCTGAGCACAACCTAATTTTAGAGTATTCGCATGCTCTTCTTACTAATGTAATATGAAAAGGACAGACACAGTTTGACAGTTCTAAATTTAATTTTTAGATGGTAAAACCCGTGATTTAAGCACGCAGTCGCGAACCTACTGTTTACATTTCTATTGTGCACTAAAATTTAGAGTCTTTAAATGTGAAAGTCATGTTCCGTTCCTTTTTTAGCATTAGTAAAAAGAAAAGGATGCAGATACTCTAAATTTAGTTTAGAGAGAGACTAGAGAATCGGGGCCATTTTTATCCTAATCTGTTCCATAGAACAATTGAGATTTTTCTTTCTTTAATTGTTCTATATAACAAAGTAAACAAACATTTCTTTTGTGGCGGACATTTCGCCACGAAAAGTTTTTATGACGTCAAATAAAGCAAGTTCGAGGTGAAATGCTTGTACGTAGTTCTATGAAACAAATTAGTTTAAAATTGTCTAATTTTGTCCGATGACGTCAAGTTCTATGGAACAAATGGGACTTACCATTGGCGAACGTTGTGGTGACGCCTACGCGTTGTAGGTATTCATTGTCATAATGTCATGGGTTGTAGAAGCACCTTTAATGCATACATTTTAAGATCTCACTCGCCATTTTAACTCTGTGTCAACTGTCATGTCAAAAACAGTTCACCTTTAAATTAAGGATTAAAATCGTACTTTTGGCATGACAGTTGACACATAGAGCTACCTACAATGGCGAGTGGCAATCTCAAAATGTATGTGTCCTGTATTATCTCTTGCGTCCAATTTTGATTCACAGTATGTACTAGTATTTTTGACGTTGTTAATTATTATGTTTACCTTATTTATGATGTTCTTGACATGGTTTACACTTATTTATTGTTAAGTATTGAGCTCATTTCACACTACGGGATATAAATTGTAACACAGTCCGGTCACAATTTACATTCAAGGTTACAATAATTCGCATAGGGCTAAAAATTGGTATGAATGTTGGGAACACCAATATACAAATGAATTGTGCAAAGTATATTGGCGTTCCCAACATTCGTACCAATTTTTAGCCCTATGCGATATTATTTGTAACCTTGAATATCTATTTTGACCGGACTATAATATAATTTATATCCCGTAATGTTAAATAGGCTTTGTTAGTTGACTCGTGCGGGGCGCGCGACGCCTCGCACACGAAGAGCTCGATGTCTGCTGCCACTGGCCGGTGGTGGTGTTAACGAGCGATTAACCAAATATTATTTTCTTTTTATATATACTGTTTATATAACTCTTTAGATGGTTTATTTTTGCCTAGACATACATAGATATTATTTTATAACATAGAGAGGAGATAACCTTTTTATTATTTAATTATGAAAGTATACACAATATGCCTGCTACTTTGTTGTATTGCAACATGATTGTGTTCTCGGACTCTATGCATGGTTGTTCCCACTGCTGGGTACTCTTATATGATGACGTAATGAGGAGATTTCAGTTTGCACTTTACATTTAGTACATTTTTATACTTGTAATTTTTATAACAAGATGGCCACATTCCTTTTTGTTTTTATACTACAGTGAAACCTGGTTAATTGGGATCTCAAGTGTTAGCGACATTGCTTTGCCTACAGTTGAATTTAAAAATAGAATTATGAGGAGAGGTAAAAATGGCGGCCATAAGAGCGGGAGCTATTGATTTGAAGCAGGGAAAATTAGAATTTATAATTATGTCTTGAAGAAGTTAATAGTTTAGAACTAAGATTGAAGTTTATTAAGTATTGTCTAAATGGAATAAAGTCAGTTCCTATAAGTTGAGGATATTCTTATTACAAGGGACCAAGACATATGTACCAATTATTGAGGGTTTCCAATAATCCAGTTTTCAAAATTATATCTCATTTACAAAGGCCACTGCTTACAAAGCTCGAAATGTGCCGTTATTCCATTTTTAGAGGTGGTAATGTTAATAAAAATGCGTCAATCGTCAGCGTACAATCATAATCTGATAGAAGTTTTAATTTTTCAGATACTGATAACGTTTTATATTTACGTTTGGAAATTTTGTACACTTTTATTCCCTTGTTTTTAGGTCAAAATCTGAGATAGTATAACTACTGACAAAGCATGCGCAAAAGACGACGCGAAATGTAAACAAACATGTCAAAACGTGTTAAAACTTGATTAATTTGTCTCACTTATACAGGTAATTGAGCTACAGAGTCTCAATTATAGAGGTAAACATCGAAAGTCTTCTTTAACCATCAAAATCTCATTTAACCATGTTCAAAAAGTCCCATTAACAGAGGTAATTTAATGAAAAAGAACCGGGACCTCATTGCAACTCTCAATAATAGAGATTTCTCACTTATCCAGGTCCCACTTAACCAGGTTTCACTGTATAACGCACTACGATTAACCGCGGGCGGCTTTATCCCGATAAATAAGTTCTAACTAGCGGATTTTTTTTTGCCGAGCATTGGTTCTAAAACGTAACATACTCGGCGTAAGTCCGCAAAAGTAATCTATCTAACTCCACCGCCTGCCAAAAAATCGTAGTTCGTTTTAGCACAGATAAAAACCAAGCATCAGATTACATATTGTCTTTGTCTATTTGAATCTCATCGAAAGCTCAAAATATAGCTCATCGATCAAAAAGCGGACCGACGTCATGTTAAAGATCAATGGTTCAAACCCAGGTGGGGTTCGAACTATTATTATCGTACTAACTCCTAACAAAGCTTAGAGGTAAATAGGGAATATTATAGTCAGTTTAAGATGGCTTTATGTATTCTTGCGTATGACCTATTTATCCTGGCGTAAGAACCTGTTTAGGGCAACAGTGAACAAAATCCAGTTAGCCTTAATGATTGCGAAACGTCCGACAGGAGAAGGTACTAGAAAATGATTCTTACAAGCGGTCAAGTGCGAAGGATTCCGTACCATTGTACTAAAAATAACCAATAACACTAAAAAGAGCTTACGAGATAAAAAAATATCTCGATTATCGTGAGATTCAAATACATGTCACACTTGTATATTCGCTATCAATGTCCGTTGGAAGCAGATGATGCCGTGAGTGAGAGAGTGGGAACATATCATGCCAGAGGTTTATATTCAAGGCACTCCGTGTTGTCGCAATGACTGATATGAATCAAGTATGAGAATATTAAATGATATATTTAAAAATGTGTTGTTTCATTTCATAGAATTGAAATATTAATTGTTGATGACTACCGCGACTTGTCTTAATAAGTTTAGGAGGTTGGTGTAATAATAAACAAAATGCAAAAGGAAAATCAATCTTTTTATGTAGGTAAATGCACATGGATTACACAATACTATATAATACACAATTATCGTTATTAGATCTGCTGACTATAATTTTTATATCACAGTAATCCCTTAAAAAAATATTACTTGTAATATTTACATACTAAAAACGAAAACTAAATTACGTCAATACAATCCTTACGTATGCGTATAAGCTTTCTTTATATAGCCCGTACAAGATGGGTTCTCACGCGCCATTGTAACTTTGTGTCAACTGTCATCTAAAAAACGGTTCACCTTCAAAATATAGACTAAAATCGTACTTTTGTCATGACAGTTGACACAAAGTTAAAATGGCGGGTTAAAACTCATTTGTATGCATTATACCTATTTTAGAGCGGCCATAAACGGGCAACTTGAAATAGTCATGACTCTGTCACAAAGTACTTTGTAATAATGTCAATTTACTTTACTTACTAGTTACTACATAGTTACTACTACTTTAGTACTTTGTAGTAATGTCATGAGTCATGAGTCACAGTTTGAAGCGATCGATTATGACAGAGTGAACTAGAGTGAGGGAGCTCACAGTGTGATCCTGAATCGACGATAATATGTCAAATACAAATATTAGGCTATGGGTGACGTGGAATAAAATTGGCCATTCATAGGTTACCTAGCGTCAAATGTAGGGACATTTGACGCCTGCTAGCGACGTCGAAGCCTCGACATCTTGTTAGAAGTTCTTTAACTGTGTGGTTCTTGTACAATGGGCAATTACGATAAGAATGCGTACATACATATGCGTATATACAGTACATACATATATTCGTCCTCGTGTTTCTAATGCTTTCATCATGGTTTGTTTATTATATGATCAGCAAACCCTGATAAAAAAATTTGAAGATGCATGGATTGATAAAATCTGACACAGAGGCGCGCTTAAGCTGTTTGAATACCTCTTAAAACATTTAAGTTGTGAGCACATACTAATTAGGTGACAAAACTTTGAACAAATACAATAATAAGGGCCGAATTTTCAATCGCCACATAGTTTTAGCAGTTTTTACTTTTTATAAAGGGAATCTTTTATTTATTGCTTAGGTTATATAATAAAATGATTGAAAAATCAGCCCATAAAATAAAAACGTGATATTATTGCATAGACAATTCCTTATAATCAAATGATGTATAAAAGTTAAAAAGTAACAATAAATGCAAATATTTGTCTGTTTGTTAATGATAAACAAAAGGGATAAACAACCACAAAATTGGACATAGGATTAAAAGTGTAGAGAACCTACTTAGTAAACTACTTAGTACTAGTAAAAAATATGTCCTATGCAGGTTGTAAACAGAACGCTAACAAAAACGAAGACAGGTGATAGTACTTATGATTACTGATAATGATACCACAAAAAAAAAACGCGAAAAAATTAATAAAAAGATATCTTATATTTTGTAAAAGTTCACAATATATTGCAAATAAAACTTCTGACTGACGCTACAGGTCAAGGAACGTTGCGTAAGTAGGCCCCTCAGAGTCAATGCCACGGCGTAGGTGGAGCATTGATCCTAGTTTTGAGCGCTATACATTGCGGGTTTGAAAAATACTACATCACTAAAACTACAAAATGAAGCAAATGGTTATTGGTATTAGATTGTGTTTAGATAGTACAACAATAATGCTACTTTTTGATAGCGCTCTGGTTACATCCTGTATATATCTACAATATTTATGATTAAATTATGTGATACATACAAAATAAAACCTACGTTTAATTTTTTAATTGTATTAGTTTTTATTTTATTTTAATAGTATTAATAGTTTAATTACGTAATTTTTACACTTTGACATGTTACATTAATTTCTAAAAACTATCTTACGTACTATTGAGTATTGACCGTTCACTATAATGGCACCATTTGCATTGGTATGTTTTCTGTTTTCCTTAGAACTTAGGGTTTATTATTGTGTGATTTGATTTGCAATGGTGCCAACATAACGTCAGGCGTCAAGTTATAGTGAACGGTCAATATAAACGATCTTACGTCTTTTACATTAGCATTATTATCTCGGGTTCTATAAACTTTTGACGTTTAACTGTCATGATGACACTTGATCGCCGCCGTCATTATAACACAGAGAGATAAGAAACACATGAAGGCGCCATACCTACGAAAACAGGGTGCATATAAGTCCCGCAAATTGCTATTGCGCTGGAACCATGTCTCATTAACATCGAAATGGCGGCCACGCGCATTAGCAATTGCCGGGACTTATACCTACAGTAAAAAATCTTATAAAATGGCTGCCCATTAGGGAGTGCGCGCCTGTGAAGTACTATCAAGAGTCAAGACTAAACTCACAAAATGGCGGATGGCACCCGGCCTACACAGCATTATAGTCTATTCCGGCATCTCCATATATATTCCTATCCTATGTTATAGCATAAATGACAGTTTTGTATGGGATGGCAAAACAGGATGGCAAGCTCGCGACTGTTTGTTTTCTTTAGTAAAAATCAAGTGATGAAAATGATTGTGATGTTTTGCATTGGACTAATAGAATGTCACTTTTAAAAATTATTAACTAGAATACATTTATTTCTAGAGCTTAAGTAAAAATCCGTTATCAAATCAGTCTACAAGTGCACCAGGTCTGTGACGTCAGCACTGGGCGGCACGGTGGAGGGTCGGAAGTACTGGCACAGCTGATCGTATAGCTTCATACGGTTGCTGCGCTCGTCCCACTCGGTGGAGTCGGGCGCGTCGTCCTCGTCGTTGCCCACGTCCCACGTGTCGGGCGTGGGCGACGACGACTCCTCGAACGGTTCCGTGGGCTCGAACGATGTATCATCCGCACCTAATACCTGGGGAAAACAAAAAGAGAAGGTTTGAAAACAGCACTATGACCCGTCTTGTAAAGAGCGTGCGCACTGCTTTTTAGCTTTTCACTGCCCGCAAACAACACTATCTCTCTCTGTCTCATTTACTTTAATATATCCTTCTCTCTCATACATGTACCTATTACAGTGCGTACCTGTGCCACTTGCCGCAAGGCCGCATGTCGCTGTGCCACACATCCCCAGAGAGCGCGAGTACTGCTCTTTGCAACAAACACTAGCTGCCTCTCTCTGACTCGTGTACAATCATATTGTATCTCTTTCTATCTTATATACTTACCGCAGCGAGCGCCTGCGCCATGTCCCCAGATTGTGCAATTTGCCGCAAAGCCGCGCGTCGCCGCGCCAGCGCGCGCACGCGACGCGCCGACAGCGCGCGCGCACTGCTCTCAGGCTTCTCACTGCCCGCGAAGAGAACAGTTGCTAGCTTTTGGAAGTGCTCCACCTAAAATCAATTTTGACTTAATAAAAAATGAACATTTTACATCACACTTTTAGACCAAAGCACTAGATAAAATCTGAGACTGGTGTTTGCAATTTGCAGCCCAAATAGACCGTAGTCTGTACTAGCGCAGACATACATTCCTCGATAGGGACGTTTACACAGAGCAATATAGCGGGGTGACAGGATCGAGACTATACCGACCGACAGAACATATTTAGTAGGGGACCACTCATTCAGGTATGAGCGTAAGGGTGCCTGTCCACTGAAGCGGTGCGGAGCGGAGATGTGTATAGTTGACCAATCAGAAAATTGTCAGATGACGGAATAAAATTATCACGTTATTTACCGACAATCTGATTGGTCTGTTCATCACATCTCCGCTCCACTCCGCTTCAGTGGACAGGCACCCTAAAAACGGGCCGGTACCTCTACAAACAACAAGTATATCGTCTTACTAAAGAGAAAACCAAACACAGTACCAGTTGAGGTGGCTATGGTCGGTGACGGCGCGTAGATCATTCCTCAAGTACGCAACCCGCTGGGCGCTAGTTACGGCGACGCGGCCTGCCCTATATCGCGCCTCTTTTAGCGCTACACGCGCGGAGTCTACCGCGCGTTTCTACCCCAACGGCTATCATAAATTGAGTATTTTCCTACTTTGGAATTTGATAAATATTATTACTTTATTATAAACTAGGATAAAAATAATGATGTACGCTGAAAAAAAAATTAAAATCCAACAAAGATTTACAAAGTTACAGGCATTTTAATTTTGGAGTGGGAGCTGGTCTACTATCCCTTTCTTGCAAAACGAAAATTTGTATGAAACCGCACGAAGGTACTATGGCATTAGTAAGGTGTGACGTCAAAAAGCTATATCGCTATCTCTGTCCAATCAGAAATATTTAAATGCTTATAACTTTGTTGTTATTTGATAGATTTAATTAGTTTTTTCAGTTTACGTCATTATTTTTATCCTAGTTTATAATAAAGGAACAAAAAAATTGAGTCAAATACCCAATTGTGCGATTCTTTGGCAATCGGTTAGCTCGCTTCCGGAATGGACAAAAATATTAAAGCAGCGGAACCATAAATTCCCCCAAGCAACATACCTGTTGAGGGTCGCTATGGTCGGTGACGGCGCGTACATCATTCCTCAAGTACTGCAACGCGCTGGGCGCTAGTTGCGGCGACGCGGCCAGCTCCCTGTACCGCGCCTCCCTTAGCGCCGCGCGCGCGGAGTCAACCACCCGTTGTACAGACGCACGGCGCAACCGCAGCGACCAGAAGTCGTCCAGCCGCAGCCGGGGATTGGCTGCTGTACCAGGGTTACCGCCGAATAGATAGTGGATCTGTAAAATCGTAAAAAATCTAACAGTGCACACACATCAGTAATAAGTTGGAGAAAATGGTGCCAATACCCACTTCATTTAATTTTCTACAATTTTCTAGATCCGTCGCTTTTGTGCCATACGACAACCTACTAATAGGAATAAACACATCTAAAAAGTGATAGCATTACAAAATTGAACTAAGCACCAACCTTTTTACTGAACCAGATTCAGACGTTTGGTACAAGTGGGCCAAAAAGTACCTACCCTTTTAACAGGCAACCAAAAAAAATTTGATTTTTTCAGACCTTACGAATATCTTACCTTTCTGACGGGGTCATAAACAAGTTGGTGCGCGAAGCGTGGACGGGGCTCGCTGGGCGTGATGCAGTCGTTTCTATACACGCACGTCCACGTCATGCGCCGCAGAGAGAATACCCATAGTGTGTTGTACACTCGCTTGTCTTTCTCTTTGCTCATTCCCTAGTAAAATACACCATTTATTTAAAAACCTTTTCTTAGGAAATCTTTGATTCTCTGGAATACACAGTATCTTATACCCGACTACAAGATGCTATATTTGTATCCGATTCGGTCAAGATCGGTAAAGCGACTATCCTATTGACCCATGAAAATATAACAGACAGTCACACTTTCACAATTATTTATAATACTTATTAGTATGGATATAGCAAGTAAGATTAATGTTTATTTTGACATTGCGGAGTACATAACCCAATAGTATGCGACAACGGTACACAATTCGACTGTGTGTTCATGTTATCTTTTTCTATTGGGAGCGGTGTGAAAAGGATAGCCAGTGACGTTGTTTATAAAATCGCCGTCGCAGTATTTCCACGCTAGGCGTTATGCAGTTATTTCTATACAGCCATGTCCATGTCATGCACCGTTGAGAGTAGACCCATACACAGTATTGCCCCTTCCCTTTGCTTAATCTCTGGTAAATCCCACAGCTGCTCTTACCGAGAGAACATGTATCTCGTCCGTGTCCGGGTCGAGTGTGGCGCGCTGCGTGAAGCCCTGGGGCAGCGGGGCACGCGGGGGCGCTGCACACAGAGCGCGCGCGCCGCCGCCACCGCGCTCGCAGTCCCACCACCACAGGTCCACCAGCTGCTCCTTGTTGCGCTGCCCCGCGAACATGTACAAGCGACGCTGCACCTGCTCACAAACAAACTAGAAATTAGGGCAGAGCTAATTAGTGTGAGGGAACTCTCGGTTTTGATCCTGCTGCGCGATTGCGGTAGAATGACAGCTACAATGTCACGACCGCAATCACCTCTGCTTGGTTGGCGCTCGCTTCCTATTGGCTACAATGCATTGTTGCACCAAGAATAGCACAAATTCAGCCAATCACAACAATTGAGATTGTAGTAATAATGATTGATGCAGATTTCACGAAATCGCCCTGCTGAATGAAGAATCTGCGAAATATTCTAGGGGTGAAGGAGGTAGTCGTTTCAAAAACTAATGACAAATGTAGGTGAAGCCTCACAGTTTTGTTACAAATTTCCTAACTGTCGTGAACTGCGATTAGGGTCTATACTATCTGAATTTGGATTGTAAGCCATCTGCTTGGATGCAGTTGTAGTGCAGTTAATATAACCATGATTGCAGCTGATAAAACAGGAACCCTCCAAACTAAGGAGCAACCGAACAGGTATGGTTAGGATTTAGGATACCCACAAGTCATGCGTCCCGAATTTGCTACACCTTTTTTTAGAGTAGCTTAATTTATTTGCTTGCTTTATCTTGCAAAATATTTTTTTTCCAAGCACGACAGCAGTGGCGTGCAGGTCATAGAGGCATAAATGCACTGCTTACCCTAGTTGTAATGGCTCAATGCATATTTTTGATTATGACTTGCCAGTGAACAGGTTCCTAATAACTAATGCCTACCCTGGCTTCAAACACTCTGCACGCCACTGCACGACAGTTAGCCATATTTTCGAAAGTATCTTATTTTGTAATTTTTTTTTTATTTTAAAAATTATTTTACCATTAGAACGCTACTTTATCCAGAAGTATATCAATCAATTAATCTTTAGGCCGATGATTTTTGTCAGCTCAGACTACGGTTTATTTTGGCTGCAAATTGCAAACACCAGTCTCAGATTTTATTTAGTGCGTGTACATCAAGTCTATGTATTCATTGAATTAATAATAAAATTAAGTAACATAGGCTATAAATTACAATTATATACCGCGATACGATGTCGCGAACAAAAGCTAGTAAGTAGTAAAGTATGCAGAAAGTGTTAGTTGTTGATGCGTACCGGATGGAACAGCATAGAGTGCGAGACCCTGGGCTGCGGCGCCGCCAGGTCGTGCTTGTCCGGCAGCAGCAGTTGCCACGTGTTGCGCGCGATGTAGTACGCGTACAGGCCCGAGTACTGCGGGCTGGCCAGCTCTTCCCTGCAACAACACTACGAGCTGATTGCATACCATATTGCTTACAGGTCTGATTGCAGCCAAGCACTAGTCTATAAAGTCTATCAAGCACTAGTCGCAACCGCGATGCAGCACACTTTGCACGCCTCTGCCCTGTGCCTCGACTCCGATGTCGGGGTCCAGGCACATCTAGTGGTCGAACACGAGGCGCGGACCGCCCGCCGCCGCCATGTCGCCGCACACTAGCGACCACGCGCCAGAGCTCACGGCCAATGATTGTGTGTAACTCACGTGTTAGCGGGCAGCACCCTGCCTCCAAACACGTATATCGTCTGTGTGTCGGGGTCGAGGCACATCTGGTGGTCGAACACGAGGCGCGGGCCGCCCGCCGCCGCCGTGTCGCCGCACACTAGCGACCACGCGCCAGAGCTCACGGCCAATGATTGTGTGTAACTCACGTGTTAGCGGGCAGCACCCTGCCTCCAAACACGTATATCGTCTGTGTGTCGGGGTCGAGGCACATCTGGTGGTCGAACACGAGGCGCGGGCCGCCCGCCGCCGCCGTGTCGCCGCACACTAGCGACCACGCGCCAGAGCTCACGGCCAATGATTGTGTGTAACTCACGTGTTAGCGGGCAGCACCCTGCCTCCAAACACGTATATCGTCTGTGTGTCGGGGTCGAGGCACATCTGGTGGTCGAACACGAGGCGCGGGCCGCCCGCCGCCGCCGTGTCGCCGCACACTAGCGACCACGCGCCAGAGCTCACGGCCAATGATTGTGTGTAACTCACGTGTTAGCGGGCAGCACCCTGCCTCCAAACACGTATATCGTCTGTGTGTCGGGGTCGAGGCACATCTGGTGGTCGAACACGAGGCGCGGGCCGCCCGCCGCCGCCGTGTCGCCGCACACTAGCGACCACGCGCCAGAGCTCACGGCCAATGATTGTGTGTAACTCACGTGTTAGCGGGCAGCACCCTGCCTCCAAACACGTATATCGTCTGTGTGTCGGGGTCGAGGCACATCTGGTGGTCGAACACGAGGCGCGGGCCGCCCGCCGCCGCCGTGTCGCCGCACACTAGCGACCACGCGCCAGAGCTCACGGCCAATGATTGTGTGTAACTCACGTGTTAGCGGGCAGCACCCTGCCTCCAAACACGTATATCGTCTGTGTGTCGGGGTCGAGGCACATCTGGTGGTCGAACACGAGGCGCGGACCGCCCGCCGCCGCCATGTCGCCGCACACTAGCGACCACGCGCCAGAGCTCACGGCCAATGATTGTGTGTAACTCACGTGTTAGCGGGCAGCACCCTGCCTCCAAACACGTATATCGTCTGTGTGTCGGGGTCGAGGCACATCTGGTGGTCGAACACGAGGCGCGGGCCGCCCGCCGCCGCCGTGTCGCCGCACACTAGCGACCACGCGCCAGAGCTCACGGCCAATGATTGTGTGTAACTCACGTGTTAGCGGGCAGCACCCTGCCTCCAAACACGTATATCGTCTGTGTGTCGGGGTCGAGGCACATCTGGTGGTCGAACACGAGGCGCGGGCCGCCCGCCGCCGCCGTGTCGCCGCACACTAGCGACCACGCGCCAGAGCTCACGGCCAATGATTGTGTGTAACTCACGTGTTAGCGGGCAGCACCCTGCCTCCAAACACGTATATCGTCTGTGTGTCGGGGTCGAGGCACATCTGGTGGTCGAACACGAGGCGCGGGCCGCCCGCCGCCGCCGTGTCGCCGCACACTAGCGACCACGCGCCAGAGCTCACGTCGTACATGTACAGGTCACTCTGAAACAATTATTATTTATTGATGCGATAATTCATCCAGCTAAGAGCAGCACCACCACTGCCACATTAGGCAGGCACCATCATTTCACAGCTACAGTGTGATGATTGCAATCACTTTTAATTCCAAAGTGAAGTCCATTTTTCGGAAGCCGATTATGAAAATGACGTATATTTTGCAGTCAAAGATGGTCGACGTATTTATTTTAATTATTTGGTATTGTTTTCGACGAAATAGTTACAGTCGTTTCTTTTCAATTTTAGAACAATTGACTCACATCTGTAAAAATATTTTTAATAAAGACCTATTTTAATTACATTCATATTGCTGGGCACCCGTTGCGCGTTGTCCAAATATCTTCCCAGCGTGTAAAGCCTTTCGTGCACCGGGTCGAACACCATTTTGTGGCACGAACGCGGCGTGGGGCCGCCGACCATGCCACTATGTCGACACAACAGCGTCCATCTCTCCGTCGTCGTGTTGAAACTCCACAGGTCATCCAGGTCTTCGCTGCCATTCCAGCCGCCGAAGAGGTAAAGTGTACCTGTCAAAAACGAGCTTCAATAGTTATTTGTGTCACAAGTGGCCAAAGCGATATCTAGCGATAGCGAATTTGCCTTCAGAGCGAAGCGAACGATTCTAATGTATAATCCTGAACGTAGCGAGGAATTCAATATACGCAAAATATTTTGGCCCCGAGAGACATGTACACTTTTATTTTTCATCACTACCTATGAGAAAAACAAAACACATACTAAAGCACGAACGCAAACCAATCAGAAGAGAGAAATTTCAAACTGGGAACAAAATTAACGCCAATTTTCATTTTTCGAATATGAGTGATGAAAAATAATTTGAAAGAGGTTCAGCGTGTAACGGTTGGTAGTGCTGCGGGACTCGGGGGCACTCCACTAATGCATTGCTGAGTCAGGCTGAAATCTATAGACTATAGAGCATTACGCTCTCTTGACTTAAGTTTCAGTTAAAACAAGACAACTATATATCGCTGTCTCGTTTTAATACCTGAGGTGGGGTCGACGACAAGCTGGTGTCCGCCGCGCGGGCCCGGCCGGCTGCCGCAGTTGCTGCACGACGTAACACAAGGCTCCGGCGCCTCCGCCCCATTCACGCACACCTCCTGTACACAAACACTGTATTACATGCCCTGACAGGTATTTCAAAGGATAAAAGGGATTGTTCTGTACTTTTTAGTATGGATGTAATGATTCGCCATCGCCGATTATAATACAACCGATATCTATCAATTTAATCGATTTTGATGGGTACAGAGTTAGCTTACATACCGGGGACAGATATAGGCCTCTTTTAATCCCAAAACATCAAAGAGTTCCCGCGGGATTTTTAAAAACCTAAGTCCTCGCAGACGAAGTCGTTATCATCAAATTAATAATCAGTTATTTCCTCAAATATGGTACACAATAATAAAACTTACCGGTAAGTCATGTCTTAGGTCTCTGTCTGCACAAGATAGGTCTGCGGGATGCGACCTTCGAGCGGGAGGTATGGGTGTAGCCTCGTCACAACACAGGCGCTCCTCTACTTCGGCAGAGCAGCCGCAAAGCTGCTGCCATTCCGGCGTGTAGGGCTGCCATGACATGTACCAGTCCAGTTCACCATCTGTAATGCAATAGGTATTTTAGCTTAACTTTATCCGATTACGGTAAAGTAAGGGAAGTGGTGTGTCTTATGATACGATTACACCTACGGAGTAGTGAATAGACAGTAAAGTGTCACTCGGCCGAGACAGTGCTGTGGCTGAGAAATTGTGGCGAAATTGCACTCGTTAAAGTGTTTATACCAACCGAGTACTCGGCCGAGGACACTGACTCGCCACTGTACTCGTTAGGTGTAATCGTACCATTATTACAGCCAAAATTATGATGTCACCATGCACAGCTATTTTGTTCATGTGCGTCAAGTCAAAACGCAATTTTAACACCAAACACACGTTGGGATGACACACCAATACGCCTACGAATCAAATATTTCTGTTAAGAGAGAGCTATAAGCTAGAGCCGTAAAGATTACCCTTAGCAGCCTCGTCGAATATCGTGCTCGGCGCGCTCGTAGTCCCCGTGCTCCACCAGCGCGTTCCAGAGCCGCGCCTGCGCCGCGCCCTCCAGCCGCACGCCGCTCTCCCGCGACAGAGCCTCGAACGCGTCCTTGTAGCGACGACGACGCAAATGTTTGAGCAGTATTCGAACCGCTTCTTCTTCTTTGCGCTAAAATAATACAATTTTCAGTTTCGTGTGTATTTTTATACCAGACTAGCTGATGCCCGCGACTTCGTGGATTTACGTTTTTCAAAATCCCGCGGGAACTCTTTGATTTTCCGGGCTAAAAAGTAGCCTATGTGTTAATCCAGGGTATAATCTATCTCCATTCCTAGCCAAATCCGTCCGGTAGTTTTTGCGTGAAGGAGTAACAAACATACACACACACACACACACACATAACTTTCGCCTTTATAATATTAGTCGGGACTAGCTGATGCCCGCGACTTTGTCCGCGTGGATTTACGTTTTTCTAAATCCCGCGGGAACTCTTTGATTTTCCGGGATAAAAAGTAGCCTATGTGTTAATCCAAATCCGTTCAGCCGTTTTTGCGTGATTGAGTAACAAACATCCAAACATCCACACTTTCACATTTACAATATTATTAGGAGTAGGATGATCCCCGCGACTTCAAAGGGTTCAGGTTTTTTCAAAAATCCCATAGGAACTGTTTGATTTTTCGCGATAAAAAGTAGCCTATATCCCTTTCCGCGATGCAAGCAATCTCCGTATTAAACAGCCCATCTATTTAACTGATTTTGATAAAATGTGGTACAGGAACCGCTTGCATCCCGGGAATGGACACAGACTACTTTTATCCCGGAAAATCAAAGAATTCCTATGGATTTTTTAAAAAACATAAATCCACGCGAAAGAAGTCGTATGCATGTATGTATGTATATTCTTTATTGCACCACATAACACAAATGACAGGAGCATCATCAGTAAATAAATAAAAATTGAAATATAAAGGCAAGTGGAAACCATAACCATTGTTTGTACTGTATTTAATTATAGTATTATAGTTGTAAAAATAAAATGATTATACTAACATAGTTTTTAAGCATTGTCTATACTAACAAAATATGGGTCTCTGTTGCCTTAATAAAGAATTTATTTATTTATTATTATAACCTTATAAATTATGCTTCTCATTGTTATCTGAACGGAGTATAAAATATAAATACATATTAAGTACTCTCAAGTTTATTGACTGTCCAACTGATAAAGAATCAATTTGTTGTGGATGAGCTTTTCACTGCCCATCCGTGTAACTATTTTTGATTTTGATGAAAGCTTCAGCGATAGCTTGCATCCCGGAGAAGCACATAGGCTAATTTTGATCCCGGAAAAATAAAGAGTTCCCACAGAATTTTAAAAAACCTACATCCACATCTTTACATGGACTAAAAAGTTGTTGGAACCATCACATCAAACTCCGCCGGGTATTATTTTTACTATCACCATGATACAAAATCACATACAAATAGAAATATAAAGGCAAGTGGAACCAATAACCCTATAAATTATATTATAATTCTCATTGTTATCTTAGGAGTATAGTTAGTATCAATAACCTTAGGAGTACAAATACATTGTAAGTAATTGTGGTATGTACCCGTTTTATACAATACTATAATATCACACAGATGAATTCGAAAATGAACAATATTTTCATATAAATAAAAACCAGCCAAGTGCGAGTCAGTCTCGCGCAACGAAGGTTCCGTACTACAGTCGTATTTTTTCGACATTTTGCACGATAATTCAAAAACTATGATGCATAAAAATAAATAAAAATCTGTTTTAGAATGCACAGGTGAAGAACTTTTATATGATACCCCACTTGATATAGTGATCTTACTTATAAATTGAAAATATAAATTATTAATTCATAACCACAATTTAATTTTTTTTATGGAATGTAACCACAAATTCATTTTTCCCCGAATGTCTGCTATAAGACCTACCTACCTGCCAAATTTCATGATTCTAGGTCAACGGGAAGTACCCTGTAGGTTTCTTGACAGACAGACAGACAACAAAGTGATCCTATAAGGGCTCCGTCTTTCCTTTTGAGGTACGGAACCCTAAAAATTAGAAATTAATTAGTTTTTTCCAAAAGTACCCATAAGTAAATATTAGCAAAAAGTATGACATTAGATACTTACCAAATTAATTGTGTCCATGGCAGAGTTGATCAAATCGTCATGGATTTTCCCTTGCAGTTCTACATACCATATGGTATAATTATATGCAGGACCCCACGATTGAAGGGGCACAATCTTTATATATCTAACAGGCAAGTATAGGCCATCTGACGTCCTGTGTCTAAGTTTAAAAGTTTCTGCTACATGATCCATTTTTAAGCCACTGAAAAATAAGAAAATGTAAATCATAATGTTCCATCTAGAAAATCATTGCTTAACTAATGAATATAGACTTATTCATAGTATAACAACAAATTATAGTAAACTAGCTGCCCCGGCGATCTTCTTACTGCCTAACAGTCGATTCTTTTTCAGGCAATTTTTCAAATTTTTCTCTCCGTAAGAACCATCCTCATACTTCAAGGAATATTATAAAAAAAGAATTAGCAAAATCGGTTCAGCTGTTGTCGAGATTTGCGATCAGCAACATATTTAACTATTCATTTTTAAAAATAGAGATGATGAGATAGTGTAATGTAAATAATGAGTTCCTCCATGATCACAACGAGTTGAAATATTGATTATTAAAAATCATCATATTCATTGTGGTACATACCTGTTATTTACATGATAGTGTTTTACCGACACTTCAAGAAAATTTTAAATCTGTATAGTTTTATTAGGAAGGGCTTCATAACATAAGTGTGGATAAAAATAACTTACGCAGTCAATAACAATGACAAATTATTTTCATCTGTACCACCGAATATTTGAAACTTTTTGAGATCACTGACATGGCCTTTGATGTACTTTCCGAAAATTATGCTCTCTACAATTGCTGGAGCTTCTAGCTTCAGCATTATGAACTGTGAGGGAGTAGTACTGTCAGTGAACCATCTTGACATCTGGTCAGGTGGATTATTTACCACTATGTTTCTGAAAAAGAGTATAAGTTATGGGACAGACATCCACTACACATGAACAACACAGCTCTTATGCGGTGTCTTGCGTGAGCGACGAATACTACGCGTCGCGACGCTGCAAACGCGACGAACGCGATCAACTCAACTCAACGATCAAATCAACTTGCGGCCTACGCATTACGTCGCGTCGTCGTGTCGCGTCGCGTCGTGTAGTATTCGTCGCTCACGCAGGACACCGTGTTAAAGTCTATACACGATAATGCCCATGATATTGACCATTCTGATTTCTTAAAAATTCCATGGAAACTTAATTTTCCAGGGTATAAAGTAACCTGTATTACTGTCTAGGTTTTTAGTTATATCCATGCAAAAAACCACATTGATTTGTTGCTCTGTTACAGTGTGCTCATGCTTACTGGACTCATGTAGTAGTAGTAGTAGTAGGTCATGTAACAGCTTTAAAAGCATCCACCTTAATAACTGTAATTGAATGCTAATGAATAAATAAAAGAAAAACCAACAAACATACTTTTGGATTTGTAGTATTGTTAGGTATGAATAAAACGAGAAACTGGCTGGCAAATCAACATACAGGTGCCCTACCGCGGTAGTTTGACAGCTACAGTGTGACAATCGCAATCACCTCCGATTGGTTGAAGCTTGCTCACTATTGGCTACAATGCATTGTTGCAACAAGAATCGCACAAATTCAGCCAATCAGAACAAATTGAGATTGTAATAATGATTGATGCAGGTTTTAGACAATCGCCCTGCTGGTCAAACCACTGGGTCTAGAAACTTAAGGAAAATCAAGGATTTTAATGTAGAAACCCACTAAGAAAGGATTTTTAGAACTCCAACTCCTTACTCACAACCTCGAATGGGAAGCTGGAAAAAATCTCTGTTTAGAGATAAGCATTTCCACTGTAACTTAATTTATTAGTACTATGTAACTACAATTTTGGTAAGTACATGAAAAATAATAATAAAATAAATATATAAATGAGCAGTCAGGTCAGGTCATATTTGTATGAAGGTATATCTCAATTCTCACAGTTCCCTTAAGAGTTAAGTATATACAGAAATGTTATTTCTTTCCTGTGACTGGAAATAAGATTGCACACTAATTTAATTTGCACACCGTTAATTTAGGTAAAGACAACAGAATGTTAACGAGTTATTAGGAATATCCATCCATCCATCCATCAGCCTGTTTGCATCCACTGCTGGACATAGGCCTTTCCAAGAGCGCGCCACCAAACACGGTCCTATTAGGAATAGGTAAGACTTAAATCTCAACTTTTCCCAACAGTAGGTACCTACTTACTATAATAACAAAATCATCTGTAAGATTCCTTACAGGTTTAGTCGAAGTCGCCGATGTAACTACCTAAATATCTGTATTTACTTTATATTTCCTTACATCGGCGACTTCTACTAAACCAGGATTATTCTAAGATAGCCGATAGAATTATTTATTTACGTAATATGAAACTTACTCAGGTAAATAATTGGCAGAATAACTTGAATATTTATGTATGGTATACTTAAGTACAACTGTCTCGTATTTATTATCCATTTTTTTAACTAGAAATGGATCAGTTTTATATATTTTATAGTCACAAATTCCAAATTTCAGTCAGTTTTCGTAAAATTAAAAAATACCTACACATATAGCATAGAGGTGATAGAGGCATAGACACAGACCAATAACATATAGGATAGATACTATTAGTCGACTGGTGGTCGACTGTACCTATATAGTGTGTTATCTATGTGGTCGACTGTCAATGTCAAGTGTCTAATTGACATTCACATACAGACTGCTTTTTTAACTGGTTTTACGGCTCTCCATTCTAGCCTTTTTGAGCAGGTGCAAGACTCGGTGGTAAAAATCATTGGGGACTGAAAGCTAAAGGCGTCAAATCTTCGCAACTGGCACAAAGTGTGGCAGCATACGTTTCGAGCTGAACTGATGGTCTGATGGTATATTTTTACATCGGCCTTTAGAAACACATTTCAGCTTTGTAGAGCGTTGTTTTTGTCACTCATACTTATTGTACATGACGTTTTGTCGGTCTCAACAACACAGACTATATTATTTTCTGCCGCGTACTGTACTGGATTATGATTGACTATGGCCGATGGACATTGTTAAACGCGATCACTACGATGTGACTGCGATGGATGGACCCCAATGGACCCATGATGGACCTCGATCATTACTATAGTCATTTGGTGCTCAAAAAGGGGATTATAAGTCCCGCAAATTGCTATTGCCCTAGAACCATGTCTCATTAACATCGAAATGACGTCAGCCGAAATAAAAATATACCATCAGCAGCTCGAAACTTCTTATTTTTCTTTCGGTTACCCGTCTTTAGTATACAATATGTACATTCGTGGTTTGTACCTACCTTGTTAATGAGATAAGGTGTGAAAAGGGAATAGATAACTAGTTAGACAGACTAAAAAATAAAACAAAATATTTATTAGGAAAATAAATCATCAAATGCTGAATGTATTTCATTTATCATGTCTGAAGCAATCATGCTTCTGCCATATATTTGAAAAGCCTTCGAGTTGCATCCTCTCGTAATCTTAGCTGCTGCGTACGCCGCCACACTTTGTGCCAGTTGTGAAGATTTGGCGCCTTTGCATAAATTGGCCTTCAGTCCCCAATTAAAAAAAGTCCCCAACGCACCTGCCAATATATCTCCTTGATAACCAGTACGTCTATCAGAACCTCCTTCTTGGAGAGACCAGTCAAATGCGCCAGTGCTTGACAAATACATGTCCGTTTCACCTTTTTGCAAAACAGTAACATAACTGCCCCAATATTTATACCAAGGTACTTGATTTTGCGGAACAGACTGCTTCAACCAGTTTACTTCCACTGCATTAGGTGTTAGAATTGCACCAGGTCTTGGATAATCTTTCAGTATTTGTACATTTTTAGAGATCGCATACAGCCCATCAGCATCAATGACTAAGGGCTTTTGACTTTCTTTACAAAATTTTATCATCTCGTACACCAGGTTCAATGCTTCTGGTGTTCTACCTAAGCCTGGTCCAATAACAATGACATCTAAATAAAGTGAGGTACTATTCATGATAGTATGTGGAACCACGACAAGCTCTGGACTGTACGATTTGATAACGGCGACTTCATTTTCTGTTGTGATCACAGTAGCAAAATCTGCCCCAACCTGAGAAAAAATTAGAGCTAGGTATCAGTTATTGCTTACACTATACCCTATCCGCGGAAAGAAGTTAGTATAGCACTCTCTCTGGTAATCCCATACAAATGATACTATAGGCAAAAATCTCAATGGGCACTAACCATTTTGAGTCACTAACCAATCACAAACAAAATTTCTGTTTGAGTTTCTACAAAAGTTGGTTTTGTTTTGAAAGTTTTCTAATTGAATTTCGAATGTTTTTGAAAACAAGTGTGTTATTGGTTGGTGACTCATAATGATTAACGTAAACATTTGTATGGGACTATGTAACAGAGAGAGCGCTATACTTACTAACTTCTCTCCGCGGATAGGGTCATAGGTAGGTACATACTTGCTTACCTATGTATTTAAATTAATTCTAAAGAACAATCGCGTCAGTCTACAATTTTAATCAGCGTGCACGATTTGATAGCAGTACCTTAAGACGTCAATCCAGTGGATCAGTGATAGTGATTAGTGCGAACAAACTCCTATTTTGCACCCAGGGATTTATTTACAAAAATTCTTTCTTAGCGGATGTCTACGTAATAATAACTATCTGCATGCCATTTGGCATGCAGATAGTTATACGGCTGACGTTTGTCAGCCGTATCCGTCCAGTAGTTTGAGCTGTGCGTTGATAGATCAGTCAGGTAGTCAGTCAGTCTGTCAGTCAGTCAGCTTTTCCTTTATATATAGATTGTAAGTTTTCACTTCTGTCGACAGTGACCGATTTTTTTAAATTCAATTACCTTACTAATAATTTTATTTAATATCCTTCTAAAATAAGTACCTTTAAAGCTGATATAGCTGCAAAATATGGTGGTCCAGGATGTGCTACAGAACCGCCAATGACTGCAATGGCTCCAACGTCTCCCTTCCTTGTTCCCTCTAACTCGGGAACTATCTCTTTGCTTAGTTTATTTAGCAAACTTTCATCTAAATTATCCGTATCAAAGCGAAGGCATTCATCAACTATTAAAAGATCAATGCCCAAAAACTGTAAGCTTATTACTATAAAAATAATGTAAAATATCTTCATTTTTTACTTCTCAAAAATGATTAAACCTTGGTTAAGCACTTCAATAATAATGTTGGTTCTAAATAATATACTGCAATATTGCCTTGAATGCAGAGTGCCAACTGCAACTGTAGACTGCAGTCAACAATCTGTAATCAGTCTAAAGTGTGGTTAGTATGAGATTTTGCAACTAACCAATATTAAGGTAAAATGGACCTTAAATACCTCATCCTAAAGCTCAAGTTCGTCTATACTCCTATGGCCAGCGCTCGAAATGGAAATTTTGAATTTTTGATTTTAAATCGAGAGATTTGAAATGAAATTAATTTAATTAATTACTTGTCTAATGTAGGACAGCAGACAGCTCGATAAGGAGCCATTTTATTCTGACGTTGTTGTGTTTCGACGATCAAATTCTATCACGTTGCGTCGGTGAGATGTAAAATCTCAGCACACAGACATATCTGTTATTATTAAAATTAATTATTAATTATAATACCTAAGTCCCTTTTTTAGAGGCATGCCGGAACCCCAGCACGCCAACAAACTCGAGGACCATACTGTGGGCGACGAACCACCCCGTGTCCATCATCTACAGATCCTCTTGAAGGCGAGGGAGGGGCAATTCCCTCTCCACGTTCCCCATCCTGAACATCTCCGGCGAGCAATGATCTCCTTCCACCCTCGCTCGTCACAAACTGGACAAGCTAGAAACTGGCGAGACAGCCAGTGATGAATGGGCGATGAAGCACTCACCTCCAACCACCCACCACTACCACACCCTTTGTCAGGCGACAAACCAGCCCGCTCCGAATTGGCAGGAGTCCTCCGCCCAGTATCATACTTGGACAGTGCTAGTGTTCCAACTTCCGCTATAACTCACACACTTGATAGCACCTATGAGATGACCTATCACCATAATTCTTTGTTTTGTGGGTAGGTACTAGGTAGCATCAAGTCTTGTGACGAAGAAGGTGGTCAGTTGTAATTTTTTTCATTTTTTTTAATAATAACATTCAAGAGGTATCATCCTAAATTAGGTAATTAGTTATTATGTCATCAGAAATGTATGTAATCACTAATCAGTCTTTTTATACATTTCCTAAACAGCAATCGAAAATGTGCAGGTACAAATATTCGCAGACAAGGGCGATTATTTTTAAAAACAAATGCACACAATTAGGTATAATATTTTTTTTATTAGGAAAATAAATCATCAAATGCTGAATGTATTTCATTTAACATGTCTGAAGCAATCATGCTTCTGCCATGTATTTGAAAAGCCTTCGAGTTGCAACCTCTCGTAATCTTTGCTGCTGCGTACGCCGCCACACTTTGTGCCAGTTGTGAAGATTTGGCGCCTTTGCATAAATTGGCCTTCAGTCCCCAATTAAAAAAAGTCCCCAACGCACCTGCCAAAATATCTCCTTGATAACCAGTACGTCTATCAGAACCTCCTTCTTGGAGAGACCAGTCAAATGCGCCAGTGCTTGACAAATACATGTCCTTTTCACCCTTTTGCAAAACAGTAACATGACTGCCCCAATATTTATACCAAGGTTCTTGACTTTCCGGAACAGATTGCTTCAACCAGTTTACTTCCACTGCATTAGGTGTTAGAATTGCACCAGGTCTTGGATAATCTTTCAGTATTTGTACATTTTTAGAGATCGCATACAGCGCATCAGAATCAATGACTAAGGGCTTTTGACTTTCTTTACAAAATTTTATCATCTCGTACACCAGGTTCAATGCTTCTGGTGATTTACCTAAGCCTGGTCCAATAACAATGACATCTAAATAAAGTGAGGTACTATTCATGATAGTATGTGGAACCACGACAAGCTCTGGACTGTACGATTTGATAACGGGGACTTCATTTTCTGTTGTGATCACAGTAGCAAAATCTGCCCCAACCTGAGAAAAAATTAGAGCTAGGTATCAGTTATTGCTTACACTATACCCAATCCGCGGAAAGAAGTTAGTATAGCACTCTCTCTGGTAATCCCATACAATATACATATACATACTATAGGCAAAAATCTCAGTGGGCGCTAACCATTTTGAGTCACTAACCAATCACAAACAAAATTTCTGTTTGAGTTTCTAAAAAAGTTGGGTTTTGTTTTGAAAGTTTTCTAATTGAATTTCGAATGTTTTTGAAAACAAGTGTGTTATTGGTTGGTGACTCATAATGGTTAACCAAAGAATTTGCAAGTACTACTATTCCTATGTCGATGTCCTACAACAACCTCCCTGGCGCAGTCGTGAGCGCTGTGGTCTTATTAGTGGGAGGTCCCGGGTTCGATTCCTGGCAGGGGTTTGGAATTTTAGAATTTTAGAATTTCTGGTCTGGTCTGGTGGGAGGCTTCGGTCGTGGCTAGTTACCACCCTACCGGCAAAGCCGTGCCGCCAAGCGATTTAGCGTTCCGGTACGATGCCGTGTAGAAACCAAAGGGGTACGGGTTTAAAAAAAAAAAAAAAAACTGCCATACCTCTTCCAGGTTAGCCCGCTATCATCTTAGACTGCATCATCACTTACCATCTGGTGAGATTGCAGTCAAGGGCTAACTTGTATCGGAATAAATAAAAAAATGTGGTTAACGTAAACGTTTGTATGGGATTATATTTTAACAGAGAGAGCGCTACACTTACCACCTTCCCTCCGCAGATAGGGTCATAGGTAGGTACATACTTACCAATGTATTTAAATGAATCCAAAAGAACAAGCGCGTCAGTCTACAATTTTAATCAGCGTGCACGATTTGATAGCCGTACCCCAGTGGATCAGTGATAGTGCGAACAAATTTAAACTCCTATTTTACCCCCTTAGGGATTGAATTTTCAAAAATTCTTTCTTAGCGGACGTCTACGTCATAATAGCTATCTGCATGCCAAATTTCAGCCGTATCCGTCCAGTAGTTTGAGCTGTGCGTTGACAGATCAGTCAGTTAGTCAGTCAGTCTGTCAGTCAGTCAGCTTTTCCTTTTATATATATAGATTGTAAGTTTTCACTTCTGTCGACAGTCCCCTGCATTGACCGATTTTTTAAAATAAAAAAAAAAACAATTCTAAAATAAGTATCTACCTTTAAAGCTGATATAGCTGCAAAATATGGTGGTCCAGGATGTACTACAGAACCTCCAAAGACTGCAACGGCTCCAACGTCTCCCTTCCTTGTTCCCTCTAACTCGGGAACTATCTCTTTGCTTAGTTTATTTAGCAAACTTTCATCTAAATTATCCGTATCAAAGCGAAGGCATTCATCAACTGTTAAAAGATCAATGCCCAAAAACTGTAAGCTTATTACTATAAAAATAATGTAAAATATCTTCATTTTTTACTTCTCAACAATGATTAAACCTTGGTCAATAATATTGTTGGTTCTAAATGGTATACTGCAATATAGCCTTGAATGCAGAGTGCCAACTGCAACTGTAGACTGCAGTCAACTGTAATCTGTAATCAGTCTAAAGTGTGGTTAGTATGAGATTTTGCAACTCACCAATATTAAGGTAAAATGGACCTTAAATACCTCATCCTAAAGCTCAAGTTCGTCTATACTCCTATGGCCAGCGCTCGAAATGGAAATTTTGAATTTTTGATTTTAAATCGAGAGATTTGAAATGAAATTAATTTAATTAATTACTTGTCTAATGTAGGACAGCAGACAGCTCGATAAGGAGCCATTTTATTCTGACGTTGTTGTGTTTCGACGCTCAAATTCTATCACGTTGCGTCGGTGAGATGTAAAATCTCAGCACACAGACATCTGTTATTATTATCACATTAATTATTAATTATAATACCTACCTTTTTTAGAGGCATGCCGGAACCCCAGCACGCCAAACAACTCGAGGACCATACTGTGGGCGACGAACCGCCCCGTGTCCATCATCTACAGATCCTCTTGAAGGCGAGGGAGGGCAATTCCCTCTCCACGTTCCCCATCCTGAATATCTCCAGCGAGCGATGATCTCCTTCCACCCTCGCCCGTCACCAAACTGGACAAGCTAGAAACTGGCGGGACAGCCAGTGATGAATGGGCGATGAAGCACTCACCTCCAACCACCCACCACACCCTCTGTCAGGCGACAAACCAGCCCGCTCCGAATTGGCAGAAGTCCTCCGCCCAGTCTCATACTTGGACAGTGCTAGTGTTCCAACTTCCGCTATAACTCACACACTTGATAGCACCTATGAGATGACCTATCACCATGATTCTTTGTTTTGTGGGTAGGTACTAGGTAGCATCAAATCTTGTGACGAAGAAGGTGGTCAGTTGTCATTTTTTTCAATTTTTTTATAATAACATTCAAGAGGTATCATCCTATATTAGGTAATTAGTTATGATGTCATCTCGAAATGTATGTAATCACTAATCAGTCATTTCATACATTTCCTAAACAGCAATCGAAAATGTGCAGACACAAAATATTCGCAGACAAGGGCGATTATTTTTTAAAACAAATGCACACAATTAGGTATAATATATTTTTTTATTAGGAAAATAAATCATCAAATGCTGAATGTATTTCATTTAACATGTCAGAAGCAATCATGCTTCTGCCATGTATTTGAAAAGCCTTCGAGTTGCAACCTCTCGTAATCTTTGCTGCTGCGTACGCCGCCACACTTTGTGCCAGTTGTGAAGATTTGGCGCCTTTGCATAAATTGGCCTTCAGTCCCCAATGAAAAAAAGTCCCCAACGCACCTGCCAAAATATCTCCTTGATAACCATTGCGTTTACCAGAACCTCCTCCTTGGAGAGACCAGTCAAATGCGCCAGTGCTTGACAAATACATGTCCTTTTCACCCTTTTGCAAAACAGTTACATGACTGCCCCAATATTTATACCAAGGTTCATGACTTTCCGGAACAGATTGCTTCAACCAGTTTACTTCCACTGCATTAGGTGTTAGAATTGCACCAGGTCTTGGATAATCTTTCAGTATTTGTACATTTTTAGAGATCGCATACAGCCCATAAGCATCAATGACTAAGGGCTTATGATTTTCTTTACAAAATTTTATAATTTCGTAGGCCAGGTTCAATGCTTCTGGCGTTTTACCTAAGCCTGGTCCAATAACAATGACATCTAAATAAAGTGAGGTACTATTCATGAAAGTATGTGGAACCACAACAAGCTCTGGGCTGTAAGTTTTGATAACGGGTGCTTCATTTTCTGTTGTGATCACAGTAGCAAAATCTGCCCCAACCTGAGAAAAAATTACAGCCATCAGTTATTGCTTATACTATACCCTATCTGCCGAAAGAAGTTAGTATAACACTCTCTATATATCTATCTGGCTCTATATATATATATATATATATATATATATATATAATATAGCATATAGCGCTCTCTCTGTTACGTAATCCCATACAAATGATACTGTCTGCCGTGTCTGTCTGCAGTCAAGAAAACCTATAGGGTATTTCCTGTTGACCTGAAATCATTTGGTAGATTGGTAGGTCTTATAGCACAAGTAAAGAAAAAAATCCAAAAACCACGAATTTGTGGTTACATCACAAAAAAAAAAAAAAATGTGTTTACGAAATAATTAATCTACTAAATCACATATTATAGGTATGTCATTTAGTAGATTAATGGCGCAGTCCGTTATTAACTTGCAGTATATTCTACAGACTACGTAAAAGTGTTAGGTATGTGTAGGTATATATTGTACGATGGTACGGAACCCTTTGTGTGTGAGTCCGACGCGCATTTGACCTGTTTTTTTATCATTATATAATAATTAAAAGTACCTTTAAAGCCGACATAGCCGCAAAATATGGTGGTCCAGGATGTGCTACAGAACCTCCAATGACTGCAATACCTCCAGCTTCTCCCTTCCTTGTTCCATCTAACTCGGGAACTATCTGTTTGCTTAGTTTATTTAGCAAACTTTCATCTAACTTACTCGTGTCAATGCGAAGGCATTCATCAACTATTAAAAGATCAATGCCCAAAAACTGTGAGCATATTACTAAAAAAATACTGTTGAAAAACTTCATTTTTTACTTCTCAGCAATTTATTAAGAGCACTTTCTAACGTTGGTGATTATAAATGGTACTAGGTATACTATATCTCAGAATTGAGAAACTGTATTGTAACTTTGAATGCCGAATGCCAACTGCAGAGTGCCAAGTTCTGAGGGCGCAACCAAGGAGTATCTAGTGTCCACTGTCCATGTCTCCAAAATATACCACTGTGCCAAACTACTTATTTCAAGCGTCGCGTCGGCTTAAATAATTTATAATGTAGGTAGTCATAGTCATTACTAAACATGGTTTACGCGCGTATTTTTAGGGTTCCGTACCTCAAAAGGAAAAAAGAAATCCTTATAGGATCACTATGCTATCCGTCTGTCCGTCTGTCGTGTCTGTCAAGAAAACCTATAGGATAGAATGCCCGGCAAACAACTTCGGGTGTACTTAGTTTTTACTCTGATGTTTTCGTGTATCGACATGGTTTCGAGTGGTTTCGACGCTCGAGTTCTATAAAAGTCTCATACTAAGTAAGCACATCAATTAATTATGATCACAGCAATTAATTAATTATCATTTATTAAAAGGGCTAAGTACCTACCTATAACTTGCACTCGTCCTGGTTTCGCATCTAAAATCTTCTACTTCTTTAATGATTGTAAGCTTATTTCGTGGTTTAACCACATACATATAAACGTGTAGAAACAAAAGTAATTTTTTACTTTGTGGTTTTGGAAGTCGGATATTTACTTATTTTTTTCAGCTTTTTAGTGTAAATAGTCAGTGGTCGTTGGTAGTTTGGTACCTAAAATATCAATTCACCAACAAAACTTTCCAAATCCACACGGCTTAGGAATTCAGTACCTATCTTGCAGCACCAGGATTGAAGATTTGGAACTTGGAATTGAATAACAAAGTCTATGCTCGGCATTTATAATACTATTTCACCAGGAACAGTTCCTGAGTCTCTCTAGTTTAGGAGGACTATACCATGCATCATCAGGTTTGAGGAGTTCGGACTTGGAGTGTAATCATGAAGCCGTTGCTTGAAACCTAAAATATAAATTAACTATCAGAAATTCCCTATTCCCCACGGTTTAGGAGTTCAGTACCTTGCAGCATCAGGATTGAGGAGTTGGGATCCGAAGTTCAATGATATAGTCTATGCTTGGCACCAAAAATAATATTGCATGATCCACAGTTCCTGAATCCAATAGTTTAGGAGTGCTGTTCCCTACATCATCAGGGCTGAGGAGTTGGGACTTGGAGCCCAAGCATAAAGGCGTTGCTTGATACTTACAATGTTCATTCACTAAGAATACTTCCTGAATCTTGATAATGATAACTTAGGCGGGCAGTTACCCAGCAGCATCAGGATTGGATCCAGAAATTTTTATGGGACCACCACGGAAACCTCCACCTCTGTTGATTAAAATAAAATGCAAATCGAACCAAAAACCTCGAAAGAAGTCGGTGTAAGTAGGTACCTATATATATTTTTAAAAAAATGGGCCGAGTTGAGAACCACCTCCTTTTTGGAAGTCGGCTAAAACGGGTACATACCTACTTAGTACGATTAATTAGGCAATTTTTAAGATTTTTTTTTCCCACTTGTTTGTTTTGTAAGTAGCACAAAGTACCACAGTAACCGATGTGACCTATGATCGCTATTTGCTTCATTCGTACTTAGTTAAGTACATACCTACTTATATTTTTAGTGTAATGAATCGATTAATCGATTAATGAATTAGGTAGGTACCTACTTTTCCATTTGTTTTGGGGTTAATAGTTTTAAATTCGATTTTTTGAAGTGAAAACTTCTTTGGGTGCTTAGGGCGTTTTTTGCAATATTTTTATTTTAAAACAAACATACCTACATTTTAAATACCTACTAAGTACTAAGCCGGGTAATGGAACTCTACATGATCACCTGCACCCCTTCGTAACCTCGGGCCCCTAGGCACGTGCCTAGTTTGCCTAGATCGATTCTAGGATGGGTGCAGAGAAAGCTTCAAGTTTTGCGATTACCTTCTTATCGGTAGGCATTGAGAAACCGGTCAAGTGCGAGTTGAACTCGCACTAAAGGGTTCCGAACCATCGTACAACAAATACCTACTTTAGCACTTTTTAATCCATACTTAATATTATAAATGCGAAAGTGTGTCTGTCTGTCTGTCTGTCTGCTAGCTTTTCACAGCCCAACCGTTCAACCGATTTTGATGAAATGTGGTACAGAGGTAGCTCGCATCCCGGGGAAGGACATAGGCTACTTTTTATCCCAGAAAATTAAAGAGTTCCCACGGGATTTAAAAAAACTAAATAAACGCGGACGAAGTCACGGGCGTCATCTAGTTTTTCATGGTGGTTCGAAAGTTTTGGTAAGTAGGTACGGGACCCTAATACTGAGACTCCCCTGCCGTCCGTCTATTGCCGCTATAACAACAAATAATGAAAAAACAAAATGGCGGCTATGAAAATTAAAAAAAATCAAAAGTGTTATTTCTTATACCTACTATGGTACGGAACCATTCGTGTGCGAGTCCGACTCACACTTGACCGATTTTTAAGTTAATTGAATGATTCTGATAGTAATAACCAAAATCACTCGTCTCTGCAAAATCTTAATTAATACAGAATTGCCCTTGTGAAAACATAAGTAATTTAGTACCTGCCAACTTTACTTTTGAAAATAGATTTTATTTAAATAAATGTAAGTAATTATTTTTATTTAATTGTACTTAATTATCATGTTGGCATTGGTATACTTATAGGTTTATAAAAACCGGTTTTAGCAAGGCCTTTTGATTTATAATTACTATGAAACTTACATAGTACGTATACAGGTTGTAACCAGAACGCTACCGAAAAATTAGCGTTATTGTTATATTATTACCAAAACACAATCCATTTGCCTCAATTTAGTATTTTTAAAACCCGCAATGTATAACGCAAAACTCGGGTCAATGCCTTCCCCCCCCCCTCCCCCCCCCCCCCCCCCCCCCCCCTACGACGCGGCATTGGGGCCGATTCTCTAGTACACAATCTCTAAACTAAACTAAATTAACAGATCTAAATCTAATGCTATCCTTTTCCGCAAGCAACATTATGAAAGGGATAGCAATAGATTTAGACGCCATTTTAGTTTAGTTTAGAGATTGTGTACAATGGAATTAGCCACATTGACTCCGAGTGGCCTACTTACCTACGTAACGTTCGTTGACCTCTAGCGTCAATCAGATATTTTATTTGCGTGAACTATTATCGTGAACTTTTACAAAATACAGGATTTTAAAAAAAAATCTCACGTTTTTTATTTGTAGTAGGTATCAAAATAGTATCAGTAATCATCAGTAAGTACTATCACCCGTCTTCGTTTTTGCCAGCGTTCTCGTTACACCCTGTATAGTACGCGACAGGTCGAGATGGCAGTTGGGGTATGAAGCGGGGGGGACGCGCCGCACACCCGGACATCACCCGCACTATCCCGCACCGGGCTAGTGCGGGGGCTGTGCGGATGTGCGGGGTGTCCCCACCCTGATTGGCATCTCGACCTGTCGCATACTCTCCCTCCCCATTAATAGCATCTGTTTTGAAAAAAAACCGGCCAAGTGCGAGTCAGACTCGCGCACTGAGCGTTCCGTAGGTAGTAGGTACCTACCTACCACAGAAAGAGTAAAACGGTCTAAAAGAATCACTTTTGTTAATTCTCTACTTGTTTGTGAAAATCCCGTCAAAATAGGTTCAGCCGTTCCGAAGATTAGCCCGTTCAAACAGACAGACAAACAGACAGACAGACAACAATTTTAAAAACATGTGATTCAGTTATGGTAGGTACAGTTCAAATAACCATAATACGAGCTTAAAATGAGGTACCTAGTTATTTCGCAATTACAGATAGATACTTCAATTTTATTTATTAGTAAAGATTGTTGATTGGTAAACTTGGGAGATTAGGGAGGAGCCCCGATATTGTTTTCGTCATTTTGCACTATAAATAAAAAACCATTAGGTAGGTACGCATAAAAATAAATTAAAATCTGTTTTAGAATTATATACAGGTAAAGCCCCTATGGATAATAATATGTGTAATGATTTCAAAAAGTTTACTGTTATAAGTCCCGCAAATTGCTAATGCGCGTGGCCGCCATTTTAGTGGCGTGAGCACTAGACTGAAGTTTCGATCTGATGGTAGATATATTTTTAATTCAGCTGGCGTCAAAATGACGTCATTTTGATGTTAATGAGACATGGTTCCAGCGCAATAGCAATTTGCGGGACTTATATTCATCTTTTTGTTGCAAAACTTTAAAAATTGCATACTAAAAAACCAGCTATCTATTATATCAATGTTACCCGTTTCTACTGCATATAATTCAATAAAATAAAAGGTTTTAGAACGGTTGGCAAAATGTCTAAAGTCTAAAATATTAATTATAAGTAGTAGGTAGGTACGTCAGTTGTCAAGTCAAAATCTAAAATATTAAGCAAATTGTTGAATAAAATTGTACTCTCTATTTAATTGAATTTATTTTAATGTAGAAGTGATTGAGAGTATATCATAATGGAGGATGAAATTGACGAATGTATAAGGAAAAAAATACAATGGCAGCAGCTACCTGGCAATATAAGAAAGGTGTTGTTATCACTTGCGTGTTTACATTGTTTTCCTAAAAATTTATACCATCCTTGTGTTTTATCATAGTATTGAAGATAATAACCATCAATTTCGCATGTTGGGTTATTAGTTTTTGTACTTACAACCTATAAATTTGCATTCTAGATGTTGAATGAGTCTCCGAAAGAATATGAACGATACATATTCGAATTCAGTATAAAAAATCAGCTGCGATTTCGAGGAAGCTTAGGTCAGTTGTCTTTTTTATACAGTACCTTAATAGATATAAACCTATAAGATTCTTATAAGAACTGAAACAATAAGTACGTATTAATTATTATAAGCCAATTTGTTATTATGTATTGTAAATCTATTTTGTACTTTTTGTATGTGAACTCTGTGAACTGTGCGTGACTTCGTCCGCGTGGACTACACAAATTTCAAACCTCTATTTCACCCCCTTAGGGGTTGAATTTTCAAAAATCCTTTCTTAGCGGATGCCTACGTCATAATAGCTATCTGCATGCCAACTTTCAGCCCGATCCGTCCAGTAGTTGGAGCTGTGCGTTGATAGATCAGTCAGTCAGTCAGTCACCTTTTCCTTTTATTTAGACTAGCTTATGCTCGCGACTTCGTCCGCATGGACTGCAAAATTTCAAATCCCTATTTCACCCCCTTAGGAGTTGAATTTTCAAAAATCCTTTCTTAGCGGATGCCTACGTCATAATAGCTATCTGCATGCCAAATTTCAGCCCGATCCGTCCAGTAGTTTGAGCTGTGCGTTGATAGATCAGTCAGTCAGTCAGTCAGTCAGTCACCTTTTCCTTTTATATATATAGATAGAGATAGATTAAGGCATTTGAGGAACGTTAAACTTTTCATCAGGATTTAATGCCAAAATGTTGATTTTTGTTCAAGAAAAAATAATAATAGTAAATTTTCTTTCCAATTTTTGAGTTGTCTGCCTGTTTCTTTGTCATTTGGAACAAATTTTGCTCCACTTGTCTTGGCTAGTTGTATCTGGCCAGCCATCTGACAAAAGTAGGCTTGTCGGTGTACAAACTAAATACAAGGATATGATGCATAAATTTTGAGAATGCACTTGCCATATTTGCTATGTGTCGACTTTCATGTACCCTTAAAATAATGGCTAAAATCATACCTTTAAAGTATGGAGACCAAATATGGCGAGTGTATTCTCAAAATGTATGCCTACCTTACCTTACCTACGTTGGTTAAATAATAAAAACTTTAATAAGAATGTTTTTTCTATGTGACATTAGCGAAGTGCATTGTGCTCGGTGTGGCACAACTGAAAGCCATAAAGCAAAATAAGAAGAAGAAGAATGTTTTTTCCACTCACTTCATTTATTGTATATCCTTAAGTTACCAGGAAGAGATTGTTATATTAGAAATAAGGCTACCTATTATGCTTTCTATTTTATTGTATTATTTTTATGTCCTTTGGTGTAATACTTGTTAAGGGAAAAACAATACTATTTATAATGCGTAAAAAATAAGTATTAAGTTTCCACCATTTTAACTACATGTGTCAAATGTCATGTCAAAAGTACAGCTTTAGCCCTTATTTTAAAGGTGAATACTTTTGACATGATATTTTACCCATAGAGTTAAAATGGCGCATAAGAAGTCATTTTGTACGTACTATGTTTGTAGTGCGAACAGTACGGAAAGACGAGAGGAAGTATTATGAAGCCTTGGTACAGAGCAGTATACAGAGACTCATGCTCTACCCATATCACTTAGCAGATATGATTGTTAAAGGTATGCAGTTTGTATGAAATTATTTAATGTATTTAGAACTAGCTGATGCCCGCAACTTCGCCCGTGTGGAATTAGATTTTTTTAAATCCTGTGGGAACTCGTTGATTTTCCGGGATAAAAAGTAGCCATGTCACTCCAACCTTTATCTATACCCATGCAAAAAATCACGTCAATCCGTTGCGTGAAGGACTGAATTGACCGTGGGATTGAAGGACTGAATTGACCGTGGGATTGAAGGACAAACCAACAAACAAACAAATTTTCGCATATAATAAGGGTACTGATTCGGTCACGTCACGCTGTATGAAAGGTGATCAATGACGTCACATGGCGATAAACGACAATTATTTTTCAATTTTTTAACATAAAAATAGAGTAGTTTCTGCAGGAAATTATTTTTAGCATCATTTTAGTTATGTAAATAATAGGCTAAGATACTTTTCATAAAGGTCAGTGGTTCAAACCCCGCCCGTTGCACTATTGTCGTACCTACTCCTAGCACAAGCCTGACGCTTAGTGGAGAGGAAAGGGGAATATTAGTCATTTAACATGGTTAATATTCTTTTTTTTTTTAAACTTTTTTCCTATTTGGCAGGATTAAGAATAACTCCGTTCATATATTATATTGAAGTGGTGGCACTGCTGATAGAATGTGAGAAGAGCTATGACACTATGCCTAATTTTACTGCTGCTGACTGTGAGTAATTATTATGTTAAATAATACGATAATTAATTATGAGAACACGCTTATTGAGCTAAGTAGACAAGTAAAACATCAATTCAACAATTTTATCTACCCACTTGTATTATCTTTTACTAGCTTCTGCCCGCGGCTTCGCCCGCGTGGCCTACAGGAAACAAATGGCATTTTTTTCAGAAACAAACATTATAACATCAGGACACGCACTCTAAACAGCACCGAATAACACAAATATAACCTTCCAACCCCCATTTCACTCCTTTAGGGGGGGGGGGGGGGGGGGGATTTTCTCATAGTCGTTTCTTAGCTGACACCTAACCTCAAGAAAAAACCTACTTTCCAAATTTCAAGTCAATTATAATATCAATAATTAAAACTTTCCCATAAAAACTTACATCCCCTATTTTACCACCCTTATGGGCGAATTTTCCTAAAATCCTGAAACACGTATTTCTCCATTTGTAATCGAAAACCCAAATACCAATTTTCATGCAAAAAACTTGAAAAATGAGCGACTTTCATACAAACTTCCATCCCCCATTTAACCCACTTTGGGGTGAAATTTCGAAAAATCCTTTCTTAGTGGATACCTACTCTTCACAAAGAATAGACCCTCCAAATTTCATGTCTTTAGGACCAGCGGTTTAGGCTGTGCGTTGATATCTATGTCAGTCATTCAGTCAGGACTTTGAATTTTATATATTTAGAAGATTACAAAAAGGTAAGCAAATGATGTCAAAGTCTAAGTCAAAGTCAAATGATTTATTCAAAATAGGTAATAAATTACTCTTATTGATTGTCTGGTATAGTGTTAGATTTGTAAGATATAGTGGTGATAATGGGCTACTTGACTCATATCTAATTTCGTCCAATAAATCATTATTTATTATAGTATTTTGCTTAAGACAACGAAATATATCAATAACAATTATTAAAAACGCAGGATGGATATATAAATCCAATTTTAAAAAATACAGTTTTTATTTTTATTTGAAACGCAGAAAACGCTGTCAGCCATGATGTGACGTCATTAAATATGTAAACAAAGAAATGTCATCCCTATGTCACGCGGGGACTAACGTAGTATCCATATATATAAAATTTAGAGTCCTGACTAACTTATATATCAACGCACAGCCTAAACATCTAAACAGCTGGTCCTAGATACATGAAATTTGGTGGGTGTGTTCTTTGTAGGTAAAGAGAAGGTATCCACTAGGAAAGAATTTTTTGAAATTCCACCCCTGAGTGGGTTAAATGGAGGTTTGAAATTTATGAAGTCCACGCGGGCGAAGTCACGAGCATAAGCTAGTTTTTATATATTTCTAAAAACTCATAGTAAACGTAAAAAAATATCGTTTTCTCTTTATAAATTGAATAAGTTATTACAACAAAGTGATCTTTGCAAAAATAAATTTGGGTTGAAGTCGTTAGTCATATAGGATCCCTTTAAGCAAGTCTTCGCGTGTTACGTATATTTATTTCACTGGGCACTCTAATCCACAACTTTCCTGTGGTCTTTATCGATGCGTTTTTTACATTCTCGGATGATACAATAACGAAAATTACTATATTTTTCATGTACACTAGTATAGAAGTCATGTTTATTAAACTTTGGGAGGTTATGCTGTTGTTTACAAATGCATGACGTCAGAGCACAGATAATCTATCGGCCAAACATGGCCGACAGTGTTTTCACCTGTCTAAGAAAAATATATTTTTAAATGAAAGTTTTACGGTTTTTAGGGCGCAAAAAAATATAGTGTTAATTTTTTTGATATAATGGCACAAATATTAACCATTTAAGACCAACTTTAAAAAAGTGTCAAGTAGCCTATTATAACGCAAACTTAAAACTAAAGCTACGAGGGTTCCAAACGCGCCCAGGTCTGAGAAGAGCCCACAACAAACTCAGCCGGGTATTCTTTTTATTATCACCACTTTACAAAATTATTGAAACTTATTAGAACTATCACAAAGTCGTTAAGCAACTCATTCCCAAGCTTGCTTATCATTTAAATAATCCTTTACATTGTAATAGGATTTTTAGGATGTAGGTTTTTATACATGATTGTAATCTAAGACATTGTTTAATATTGTAGTTTACTTGCGATTTCATCCACTTGTATGTAACTTTTTAAACTTTTGGCTTTCCATAATAAAAAGTAGTCCATATCTAATGATCACCTGGGTTTCTGGAGCACTTCGACCACCCATTGTGCCCGATCCTTTTTTCCACGCATGCAAACACATGGAATCAACTCCCTTCAGTGGTGTTCCCATTAGATTACAACATGGGGTTATTCAAGGGGGCGGACCAACAAATTCCTGAAAGGCATTGGTGGTTCCTCTGGTACTGCAAATGTTCATGGGCGGCGGTAATCACTTAACATCAGGTGACCCTTCTGCTCGTTTGCTCGCCATTTTTATAAAAAAAATTATTTTCAGTTTATTTTGTAGTTTGACGATATATTTTAATGCAGATTACAAGTTAATAAATTTGACGACCTCTATGGCGCAGTGGTAAGCGTTGTTGTCTTATTAGTGGGAGGTCCCGGGTTTGAGTCCCGGCAGGGGTTTGTAATTTTATAATTTCTAAATGTCTGGTCTGGTCTGGTGGGAGACTTCGGCTCTGTTTAGTTACCACCCTACTGGCAAAGCCGTGCCGCCAAGCGATTTAGTGTTCCGGTACGATGCCGTGTAGGAACCAAAGGGGTGTGGGTTTAATAAAAACTGCCATACCACTTACACTACTACTACACTAGACTGCATCAGCACTTACAATCAGGTAAGATTGCAGTCAAGGGCTAACTTGTATCCGAATTTTTAAAAAAATGTGGTATGTATCTACCTGTGGCCCTACCGCGGTTGTTTGACAGCTACAATGTCACGATCGCAATCATCTCTGATTGGTTAATGCTCGCTCACTATTGGCCACAATGCATTGTTGGAACAAGAACAGCCAATCAGAACAATTGAGATTGTAATAATGATTGATGCAGGTTTTAGACAATCGCCCTAATGTTATCTGCATTAAAATAGTCTATATCTGTCTCTGGGATGCTGTGAACTGTCTGTACCAAAATTCATCGAAATTGCTTAAATGGATGGGCGTTAAGTAACTCTTAAATCTCTTAGCTTTTTCTCTCATAATGTACAGCAATGGACGTCTATCGGTTGATGATGATGATGATGATGATTAAATATGTATTTTAGGTTTACGGCTGCTAGGCGTGGGTCGTAACGAATACCTAGAGCTGGTAGCCAAAGCCCGCTCGCTGGGCCGGCGCGGGCGCTCCAGGGCCATACGCTCGCTTCTACCGCGCGTGCCCCTAAACATACCTATGCAGCCGTGGTGGAGGGTTGAATTGGGATATGTCCTTGAAGAAGATGTGAAGGTAATTTATTTTTAACTAGAGGAAAACCCACCATCCAAATTCAATTAAAGGATTAAAATCCCGTGGAAACTCTTTGACTTTCCGGGATAAAAAGTTGCCTTTGTCAATTTCCGGAATGCAAGCTACCTTTGTACCAAATCTCATATCATATCGATTCCGTTGTCTTTCTCTAAACTAAATTTAGAGTTTTTGCATCCTTTTCTTTTTAACAATGCTAAAAAGGGACATAACATGAACTTTACATTTAAATACTCTAAAATTTAGTGCACGCTACAATTTTGAACAGTAGGCTCGCGACTCTGCGCTAAAATCACGGGTTTTACCATCTAAAAATTAAATTGAAAACTGTCAAACTGCGTCTGTCCTTTTCATATTACATTAGTAAGAAGAGGATGTGAATACTCTAAAATTAGGTTGTGCTTAGAATCAGTACCATTGTTTTGTTTGTTTGCTAGCTTTGCTAAGAATTGATGCTAACGCGAACGGTACAATATGCGATTGTCTCGTGAATTATTATTATTTAAAAGATGTATGATACAGTTCACTTATGCGCCACCTGTCGGGATAAATTGGCAGTGTGGATCCTCATTGTTTTGCGATCACTGTAACTTTCGTAACTTGCTGTTTCTTTTTCTTTAGCCTCTGAGTGAGAAAGAGAAGCTTCTGATAGACTTGCTGATAGACCAGGGCTCGCAGACCGCCGGCACCCTCGACTACCACCTCGTCAAGAGGCTGTACAGGTATCATATATTAAAACCACTGCCCTCTACTTTAATGATTCCACTGCCGAGTTCGGCAACATGAGCTTGGAACAAAACGTCGAGGCTTCGACGTAACTGGCAGGCGTGAAATGGCATTTGACGCTAGGTAGCCTACCAATCGCCTATTTTTCTTTGATTTCACGTCACCCATAGCCTAATACACGCACAACAGACGGAAACGTTTAAGTGCGGAAACCAGCCCAGAGCGAAGAAAGAAAGAAAAGCCCTCACTTACGTACTCACTCAGTCTCACCTTAAGGCACGGAACCTAGAATATCTAAATCTAATTTTCATATCTCTAACTTCAAAAACATAGGACTTTCATATAACCTTTCAATCCCCATTTTACCCCTTTAGGCAGGTGAAGGGAAAAAGGGATTATTAGACATGATTAACATAGCTAATATTCTTTTTAAAAAATATGGGTGCATTATGTTATGTTTCAGGCGCGGTCTAATATATCTAGATGTGCCAATCACTTCAGCTGACAAGGTGTCAGTGCCACCTCTGAAGGGTTTCGTGATGAATCGCGTCGCCGGGGACTACTTTGAGACGCTGCTGTACAAAGTGTTCGTGTCCATCGACGAGCATACTAGCGTCGCTGAGCTGGCTGCCGTGTTACAGGTAGGTTTTGCTACGTTTACAGACATTTTAAGTCTAGTTAAGTCTGAACTAAATTAGGACAAAGTTAGGACAAGTTAGTGTCCGCCTTTCACTCAGCAGCCATTGGAGACAGTTATCCACAGAGTTATGTAATCCCATCAAAAATGGGACGAAATTTGGTAGGAGAACTGGAGTAACACACAGCTCATCGGATTGCGAAGCTGAAGTGGCAATGGGTGGGGTACATAGCTTGATGAACTATTGGCTATATAGATGTTGGGCTACCAGGCGCTGAAATGAAGACCTCGCTCCGGAAAGCACAGCGACCCCCGACTAGGTGGACAGGCAACATCAAACGAGTCACAGTGAGCCGCTGGATCCAGGCGGCGCAAGACCGTGGCATGTGGAAGGCGGCGAAGGACCGTGGTGTATGGGAGTCCCTACAAGAGACCTATATCCAGCCGTAGACGTAGGCGCGGAAAAAGCCTTCCAGCCTTCCAGCCTTCAAAAAAGGTTGTGGGCACAGCCACCCGAAAATCCGCCAAGTGAGAGTCGAAGTATGAATTCGCTCATGATCGATACATTCCTACATATTATCCAGGTTCACATCTTTGTGTTTATTTAGGAGAGCTAGCCTGGATAATCTTTTCCGTATCATTGAGGCAAGCAACAAAGATTTTACCCTGCGAAGAGTGGAAAATGATCTCTCTGCGGTAACTACGCTGACTGGGAGAGTTTTTGTATATTAATTTATTAAGGCATTGGATATAACCAGCATCATCAGCATATCTATTTGAATAGACCATGAAAGTGTGACGTCACAAATCTATTAGGGTTGTGGGCATGTCAGTTGGCCATCAATAGGCTACTTGACTCATATCTAATTTCGTCCAATAAATGATTATTTATTATAGTATTTTGCTTAAGACAACGAAATATATCAATAACAATAATTAAAAACGCAGGATGGATATATAAATCCAATTTAAAAAAATACAGTTTTTACTTTTATTTGAAACGCAGAAAACGCTGTCAGCCATGATGTGACGTCATTAAATATGTAAACAAAGAAATGTCATCCCTATGTCACGCGGGAGCTAACGTAGTATCCATATATATAAAATTTAAAGTCCTGACTAACTTATATATCAACGCACAGCCTAAACATCTAAACAGCTGGTCCTAGATACATGAAATTTGGTGGGTGTGTTCTTTGTAGGTAAAGAGAAGGTATCCACTAGGAAAGGATTTTTTGAAATTCCACCCCTGAGTGAGTTAAATGGGGGTTTGAAATTTATGAAGTCCACGCGGGCGAAGTCACGAGCATAAGCTTGTTTTTATATATTTCTAAAAACTCATAGTAAACGTAAACAATTATCGTTTTCTCTTTATAAATTGAATAAGTTATTAAGTAAGACTTACAACAAAGTGATCTTTGCAAAAATAAATTTGGGTTGAAGTCGTTAGTCATATAGGATCCCTTTAAGCAAGTCTTCGCGTGTTACGTATATTTATTTCACTGGGCACTCTAATCCACAACTTTCCTGTGGTCTTTATCGATGCGTTTTTTAGGTTCTCAGATGATACAATAACGATAATTACTATATTTTTCATGTAAACTAGTATAGAAGTCATGTTTATTAAACTTTGGGAGGTTATGCTGTTGTTTACAAATGCATGACGTCAGAGCACAGATAATCTATCGGCCAAACATGGCCGACAGTGTTTTTACCTGTCTAAGAAAAATATATTTTTAAATGAAAGTTTTATGGTTTTTAGGGTGCAAAAAAATATAGTGTTAATTTTTTTGATCTAATAGGACAAATATTAACCATTTAAGACCTACTTAAAAAAAGTGTCAACTAGCCTATTATCATCATCATGAATCAAGATTTGATTGCAGGTGGAATGTGAGCTAGTGAAGCAAGCAGTGTCGCTGTACTGTCGCCTGGGCTTCGCCAAGTGTCTGCAGCCTCAGCCCGTGTCGCCGCAGCACCCATCTTGGAGAGACGCGCTCACAACACACCACCATCAGCCGTTAGTATACAGTGGACCCCCGGTAATCCGGCCCCTGTCTAATTCGGCACCCCCTGTAATCCGACATGACAATCTTCGCTAATGCATTGATGATTGAACACGTTATAACGTGTACCATCACTATTGTGCTATTGTTTTGATTCTGATTGCTTAGTTTGAATTTGAAATTTGAAAAAGATAGCGGTGTGGTCTAGCGTTTGTTCATTATTTACTGTTTATTCATTATGTCTTAGGAACGTATTCGTACCTAGTAATATCGTCACAAGCTCAGAAGCGAAAGCACAAATGGCAAAACACTGACAATTAAAGAAAAATATGATATTTTGGATCACAAGATACTATTTTGTAAAAAATTCGGGACTATAGGGGGTCTTAGGCAGTACTCTATAATCCGACAAATTCGATAGTCCGACACTGCCCTGCAAAGTGTTTGTCGGATTACCGGGGGTCCACTGTAGATTGTTTATATAAATAGTACTAGTGAAACCTGAGTGGCTTTGCTCGGATGTAATTTCTGAAAATCTTAGGGGAATTCTACATTGAGGTAACCTACTTGCCCTACATGCAAAATCTGAAGTTTCTTGACCCAGTGGTTCCTTGTTCCAGGTTGTTGTGGTTCCAGTGGCTTGACCTCCTCCACAACTTCCCTCATACCCCGATGGCGATGTGGACCTGTATACATTATACAATATGTCGTACATGCGAAATCTAAAGTTTCTATAACCAGTGGTTTGTGCTGCGTATATCTCAGTGAATCGGTTTCAGCTTTGATATAATGAGGTATCTGTAAATAAACCTATTACATTTTATTCCAGGTACAGACAAATAGCGCCGTTAACGTTTGACCCCCACGTAGAAGACGATCTACAGATGGACCCCGTACTTATTAAAGACATACCTTCAACATCTAAACAGGTATTTATTAATCATCATCATCATCAACCGATAGTCCACTTGTTGGGACTTTCACACCCCGCGGTCTTGCGCCATCCAGTGGCTTCCAGCGACTCGTTTGATGTCGTCTGTCCACCTAGTGGGGGGGGGGGGCTTCCAACGCTGAGCTTTCCGGTGCGAAGTCCCATTCTAACACAACAAATTCCAAGCATAGCTCTCTCCATCGCCATTTATTATTATTATTTACAGGAATTTTTCTAAAATCAATTTTATCTAAAGTTCCGAAATAAAATCTGAAAGAAAAATATATTATATTTCAGCGTGTACAAATAAATGCAACATATAGTTTCAATATATAAGGAATCATAAGCTTAATTTGCTATAATCCGCTTAAACAGACAAATATTGGTGCACAAAACATGCAGCATGCGATACGCACTGCCCGCCCATCCCACTGCTAAACATAGGAGATCAGTAATGTGTAGTGTAAGCTCTACATCTCCTGAGGATGCTTCAGTGTCACATACGAGAAGTGAAACATAAGTTGAGTGAGTTTTGGAGGATTTGTGTGGTGTTGCGTTATGGTGGTGGTGCGTCTTGACGCATGGTTTTCCTGCATGTTTAACAATGGGAGGTTGGGCGATGCATACCTACGCATGCTGCATGTTACTCTGTTTCGAAATTGACTTACGCAAAGTAACGCCAGCTTATATACAACTTGATGATGCCCGCGACTTCGTACGCGTGAATTTAGGTTTTTTAAAATTCCCATGGGAACTTTTTGATTTTCCGCAATAAAAATCCCCTGGATGTAAGTTAATTTTGTACAAAATTTCAAGGAAATCGGTTAAACTGTTGGGCCGTGAAAAGCTAGCAGACAGACAGACAGGCAGACACACTTTCGCATTTATAATATTAGTAAGGATAGTTTTGATTTACGGATTTTGTAAAATTTTAGAAGTCCCAGGATATGTCGGATGCATCAACGAATAATGCAGGACAAAGGGTGGCAGTTCTATTCGATTCCACGCTCGCCGCTTACCTCATGATGGGGAATTTGTCGCCTGTAAGTATTATGTAATACATACGCGGCAGAAAGTAATGTACATCGGCCTTTAGAATGACATTTCGGCTTTGTAGAGCGTTGTCTCATACTTATATGACGTTTAGTCGGTCTCGATTATAGAGACAATGCTCTACAAATCTGGTATCTCCTTCTAAAGGTCGATGTGCATTACTTTCTGCCGCGTACTGTAACTAGGTAGGTGACCCTCCCTGACTTGGCTTGGCAGGTATTTCTGAAAATCCTTTCTTAATTGGGATCTACGTTATATAGCGCTTCTTGCTTGCTATTCTCGGTAAGAGGCATTCCGAACCAGTGGCAGATTCCCTAGACAATTCAAAAAGCACTTGTAAAATTTTTTTTTTTTTTTTTTTATAGTATTGCCTATAGAGGACCAGGTTCGTAGGTAGCAGACACGCTTCATTGGATGTCGACCACATAAGGTTGCCAACAGCATTATTTTGCCTCCATGGGACAATCCATGGGACAGCTCTTTTAAAAGTGCCCTATTAAATTGTCTTTACATCTGTAATCGCATTTGCTTCGTCAAAAACTCACCAGTTGTCCAGATAAAAAACTATATCAAATATTTACAGGACCTAAAAAGTCATGCGGTGACGCTATTCGAAGTGGGAAAACTCTGTGACGAAAGTTTGGACAGCTTGCTCATAGAATTGGACAAGGTATGATGGTAACCTTATTTTTTGTTTTAAAATGATTATGTATTGTTTACAACAATTTATTATTGTTTAAACACACCTTTTCAAATAAAGGTGGTAGGCGATCCGGAGATCGAAGGTGAAGCGAGAAGATACCTAGCTGCTGCCGCGTGTCTCCGCGTAGCGCTGCGAACGCTGCGCCCTAAGCTTCGACCGCTAGACCTATTGCGCTGTGAAGCGCTGCATGCGCTGGACGCACCAGCGCGAAATCGGCTACTTGTCACCAAGTATAGGTAAGTTGGTGTGGCAGTATTTTTTTTTTTTTTTTAAAGAATATTAGCCATGTTAAATGACTAATATTCCCCTTTCCTCTCCAACTAAGCGTCAAGCTTGTGCTAGGAGTAGGTACGACAATAGTGCAACGGGCGGGGTTTGAACCGTCGACCATACGGTTTTCAGTCCACTCCTTTACCCGTTGAGCTATTGAGGCTCACTTGCATAAAAACTTTCATCCAGTTTCGAGAAATAATATAACGATATAAATTAGCCATTATTGTGTTTGGAGTATTTTTTAAGCTGTGCTACTAGTGTAACCTAGTATTCTTATTGTTCAGATTGGCCATATCAACAGCGCCGCTGAGTAGAGAGGCTAGAGCGGGCGCGGCGGCGGGCGCGTTGCCGCACGTGGGCCCCGCGCCGCCCGAAGCTTCCTCGCCTTGGATGCGGCTCTACCTTTACCATCTCGCTGGCTATGGCCCTCCCACATTGCTACTCACCAAAGGTAAGATGTATTGTAGAATGTACATAACCTATACCAAAGAAAATCACATCGTCAGGCTGGCCGTATCAAATGCTCAGATGAGTTCGAGAAGCTGAAGAGAGTTCGTTGCTGCACGTAAACCTCGTGCAGCCCGAAGCTTTCTCGCCATGGATGCGGCTCTACCTTAACCATCTCGCTGGCTATGGCCTTCCCACATTGCTGCTGACCAAAGGTAAGATGTGTTCCATAATGCACATAACCTTACACAAAAACTGTCACATTATCAGACTGGCCGTATCAACGGTTCCGCTGAGTCAGAAAAGCTGGATTGGGCTTGTTGCAGCACGTAAGCTCCGCGCTGCCCGAAGCTTCTAGAATAGAATAGAATAGAATAGAATGTTTTTTTATTCATGTAAACTTTTTAAAAGTGCTTATGAATAGTCAGGTTTAATTTACCACTGGTTCGGAATGCCGTTCCTACCTTCGTCGCCTTAGATGCGGCTCTACCTTGACTATCTCGCTGGCTATGGCCTTCCTACATTGTAACTCACCAAAGGTAAGATGTATTGTACAATGTAGATAGCCTAATACTATCGAAATCACATTGTTAGACAACTGAACTGGATACCCTTTTTTCTTTTCTTTTGTCACATAGGCACAGTTCTCCGCGGCGTTCCTCGTTCGCTGCTCGGTTTCTCTCGGCTGGCGGTGTCGTGGTGGGGCGCAGAGTCGGAAGCCGCAGCGCTCCCGGCGGCGGCCGCTCTAGCCGCAGCTAACTCTGCCCTTAGAAGAGGGCCCGTACTTATACAGGCGGCCGGCGTGCGCGGCGTACCTACTGTGGTGCACGTGTCCTTCCCGCCCACTGCTGAGATACACGATGGTGAGTCTTAAGTTACATACTAGATGGCGCTACGTGAAATTCAATCGCGCTAACGAAGACTTCAAACAGCGGTTCCAGCGCTCGAAGTCTATCAAAGTTGGGTGAGATGTAAAATCTCAAAAGCATACAGATTTTATTGAGCGTTAAAACAGCATATCGAGTAACAATAACGGTCGTCAAAAATCTATCAAGTTGATCTGGGGTCCAAACGCCGCTTAAAGTAATAATGTTTCAATATTGTTTTGACATTTTCATGCAAGTTTTGTTGGGCCCGTGTAGACACCGTAACACTTGATTCCAGAACTACAAAGCCTATGGAGGAAGCACACCGGCTTGCGGCGGCTGTTGCGTCGACTGAGGCTGACACGCTCTGCGGGATACGTGACTCTGGCAGATATCGGAGTTCCAGATTTGGGCTGTGCGCATCCGCCCGTTGCAGTACAATTAGGTGACTATCTATAATTTTATTCCTGTAACGACTTCATATAAGCGGTAATATCCTAACCAACCTTAGGCTGCGGTTACACGATACGAAAATTTTCGTGCGGCTGTTGGACGCTCGTTCAAGAAAAGGGAGAAACCTGCATGTTAATGCCGGTTTCTTCAAAATATTTTCCTTCACCGAAAAGCGCGTAAAATTAAAATTTCCCTATAATACTAATAATCTTTCAATCTTCGTACTATTATAGCTTACTAGCTTATGCTCGCGACTTCGTCCGCGTGTATCACACAAATTTCAAACCCCTATTTCACCCCCTTAGGGGTTGAATTTTCAAAAATCCTTTCTTAGCAAATGCTTACGTCATAATTGCTATCTGCATGCCAAATTTCAACCCGATCCGTCCAGTAGTTTGCGCTGTGCGTTGATAGATCTGTCAGTCAGTCAGTCAGTCACCCTTTCCTTTTATATGTTAAGATTTTATATTTGCTTGATAATTAAATCTACATAATATACTCGTATATACAGTAGCCGGCAGTAACTATTGTACATCGACTATTAGAAAGAGGTTTCGGCTTCGTTGTCTCTGTCACTCGTACCTATGTGACGTTTTGTCGGTCTCAACGACAGAGACAATGCTCTACGAAACCGCTATCTCTTTCTAAAGGTCGATGTAAAATATTTTCTGCTGGGTATTGTAAGAGGAGAAACTGATTGGCATATAATGCAGCTCTGATGTTGGGTATAAGAATTTGAGATGTTGCATGTAAGTTCTGTCTGTAAAGTGCCCCGTAAGCGGTCAAACATGTTTGTATATTACGTGTTTGTCAAATTATTTGACCGTCTACGGTCGTGTTTGATGCGTTTGTCAAACAAACTACGTGTTTTTCAAACATGCTTGAGGGTGTACGGCTGAGTTTGTCAAACTAACTACGTGTTTGTCAAACATTTTTAACCGTTTACGGGGTACTTAACGTAGAGGGCACTAAGAAAGTATTTTAAGAAAGCCCAAAGTGATCTTTAAAACACCTTATTCCACGCGGACGTAGTCCCGAAAATAAGCTACAAAAAAATTATACGACTTTTAAATTTATAGTTGCTCCAAGAAAACGGAAGGATATTTGCGGCATGGCGAAACCAGTTAGTGAAATATCTATATCCTCCAACGAATCTGCCAAAGAAACCACAGAGTACACAAAACCTATCAGCAACCTACAGTCGCCCATAGAGTCCCACTTTGCTGTCACACCCACCACCGACAGTAAAGCCAGCTCCCCAGCAAATGGCTTCACAAGCATCGAAAGTGGAAAGTTACTCTGCGAAGAACTCGATAACCTAAACATCGATACACATCGGACTCGGAGCAAAGAATCGATTGTTAGCGATGATTTCGTACCGATACATTCCTCGATCAGTTTCGATGATTTAAAAGACAGTCGTACCCATTCCAAGGATTCCATTAGTAAGTTCATCACTACCCATATTATAAATGCGAAAGTGTGTTTGTTTGTTAGTTTATTGGTTTGTCCTTTAATCACGTCGCAACGGATCGACGTGATATTTTGCATAGGTAGAGTTTTTTTATTTATTTTTCAGATACAAGTTAGCCCTTGACTGCAATCATAGAGTGACATATTCTACTTTTTATCCCGGAAAGTCAAGGAGATATAAGTCCCGCAAATTGCTAATGTGCGTGGCCGCCATTTAAGTGACGTCAGCACTAGACTGAAGTTTTTTTTTTATTTATTCAGATACAAGTTAGCCCTTGACTGCAATCTCACCTGGTGGTAAGTGATGATGCAGCCTAAGATGATAGCGGGCTAACCTGGAAGGGATATGGCAGTTTTTATTAAACCCATACCCCCTTGGTTTCTACACGGCATCGTACCGGAACGCTAAATCGCTTGCTAAGTTTCGAGCTAATGCTATATTTTTATTACGGCTGACGTCAAAATGACGTCATTTCGATGTTAATGAGACATCGCTGGCACCTAAATCCACGCGGACGAAGTTGCGGGCAGCTAGTTTTTGTATTTTTCTTCTTTGTTTGTATTGTTCTGAGAGCTAAATAATTTTTTTTTAAAGAATCCATTTCAGATGACTTAATTCCAATTCATACGCCGACAAGCGAGAAAGACAACCGATCAATAAAATCTGAAGAGCAGCTGTGTGATTTGACAAATCAGAAGGAAAAGGTAGATTTAAATATGGATAAGTTCAGCGATTTGTCGAGTGAAAAAGATTTGGTAAGGCAGTTTAGTGAAAAGAAGAGGGATAGGAAGTTGGACGACCAGTTGAGCGATTTGTTCAGTCCGGCGGAAGAGTCGATCTCTATGTTTACCCAGTTGTCGGATAAGTTAACGGAGATTACCAATGAGGGGGACAGCGGCGTTGATACGGCACATAACAACTCTGATGACGAAACTTGTAAACCAGAGGTATGTATGTTATATAATATGTATAGAATATAATTGAATCACTACCCTTATAATCCTAATCCTAATAATATTATAAATGTGAAAGTGTGGATGTTTGGATGTTTGTTACTCAATCACGCAAAAACTACTGGACGGATTTGGCTAAAATTTGGAATGAAGATAGATTATACCCTGGATTAACACATAGGCTACTTTTTATCCCGGAAAATCAAAGAGTTCCCGCGGGATTTTGAAAAACGTAAATCCACGCGGATGAAGTCGCGGGCATCAGCTAGAAATTAATATAAATATGCGAAAATCCTTTCTCAAAATTTACGCACCCCGCACGCATTTGATCTTAAGACTGTTCGAGATGATTCTATGAACGTTCTCGACCTTATTGAAATGTAAATGTTACGTCTAAATCTATTGCTATCCTTTTCATAATGTTGCTTGCGGAAAAGGATGGCACTAGATTTAGACCTGTTAATTTAGTTTAGAGATTGTGTACCTACTAGAGAATCGGCCCCAATATTATTGTAAATTGATCACTTGAAAAGAGCAACCTCCGAGTTTCTTGCTGGTTGTTCTCCGTAGAAACGGCATTCCGCACCAGTGGTAAATCAAACTAGTTGACAATTTAAAAGCACTTATAAAAGTTTACTTGAATAAGAATGTATTCTATTCTATTCTAAAAGTGTCAAAAGTAAGGTTTATACCGTAACTTAGTATTTGTGACATGGCAGTTGACACATAGCCCTGATATGGTGTGGTGATAGCCCGCTATCATCTTAGACTGCATCATCACTTACCATCTGGTGAAATTGCAGTCAAGGGCTAACTTGTATCTGAATAAATAAAAAAATACATATGAATATTAATCAATCAAACTCAATGAAGTTATGAAGGCACGCTTTACAAATTAATATCAGTGTCTACTTTTAGATTTCCTTAAAAATATGTAGTTTCAAATCTCTGCAATTACGAGTACATATTTTTACGAAAAGGAGAAAAAAACCACAGACATTTGATTGTTACATATACAATGGAACCACTGACAAACTTTTGATTGCTTTGTTGCAGAAATGGACGATTCTAGATCTCCAATTTGGCATTCCATTGTTTGATGAGGTATTGTGCGAAAAAGTTTGCAGCAGTATAGTGGAAAGGATAGCGAAACCAGAACTGTAAGTATTTTGTGAAATACCATGAGCATTTTATCTTTCGAGAAGTATTCGAAAGTACATATTACATAGTATCTATTATGTTCTTTTCATAATTATTTATATCTTCTTTTTGTACCTATTCTACTCCCTTTACAACCTCTCGCACTGGCAAGGGTCACCGGTAGAGATCTGTCATAGAGATAAGTGTTTCCCTGTCCACATTTACTCTCTTTTTCTCTTTACTGTAAATGTTTTTGGTACAAATAAAAAAAAAAAAGTTGTGGGTTCCGAGAAAACCCAACGATCTCTTTACGTATTCCCCACTAGATTGGCCATCCGAAACAAAAATATTTTGATGCAACTTGCAGCCTTAGTAATTAACTTGATGGCCAGTGTCAATTTAATTTTCAATTTTGTTTGAAATAGCCCTTCTATAACATCTAATACAAGCTGTATTATTTTTTGGCGACAACTTGAATTACTTACCTACAATTATTTATCTTTGTCATTTGTTACAGATTAGAAAAAGTGAGAGAAGATAACGAGTTTATACGAACAGACGTATTGAGATTCGTTTCACAGTGTCAGGTGAGTCGTATGTTATAACAATGTAAAAAGTGAATTCAATTTATAAAAAAAATACATGCATATTATATTCCGTATTGTTGGATTTGTAAGAGGACATAGTGGTGTTAATTAATTACGAAAACTTAAAACTAAAGCCATAAATTTAAATTAAGTGCTATCCTTTTCCACCCTGAGAAATATGAGAGGGGTAGCAATTTATATTTAGAGACTTGTCATGTTAGTTTAGAGACGAGTACAAAAATTTGCCACAATGCTAAAAACAAGTTACCAAGTTACTGTAGCCCACAAATAATTTAATTCGGAATTTCCCATCTACTGCGTAGAAATACAAACAGATCATTGTTTTCAGTATTATCCTGGAGAAGAAATGGGCATAGTCAAACGCGGTACATTAGTACCACTGCCGAGAAAAAATCTAGTTTTCGAGAACGGCCGCATAAGCGAGTGGAACGGGAAGTGATGCTGTCTCACTCTAACATTGGAAATGAGAGTTATTAGACGCATGCTGTCTCACTTTGACATTGACTTGGTGTAATCCTGAGCCTTGATTGGCTGTCGTCGAAAAACTAAAAATGTAATATTTGTGAGATTAATAATGATTTTGCGTACCTAATATCAAACTAGGACACGTAGTTAAAATTGTTTTAAACTTTTTCAAGAAATATATACGAAGTATAGTACGCTACAGGTTGAGATGGGAATCGGGGAGGGAACGCCCCGCGCACCTGCACAGCCCCCTTGCTAACCCGTGCGGGTGTGCGGGGCGTCCCCTCGCCTCATACCCCGATTGCCAGCTCAACCTGCAGCCGACTATATGTATATTGAAATAAATAGAATGTGTTCTGTGCATAGTTTAAATGTATTTTATCGTATGACACTGAAATGGACAGACAAGTACGCTGGAAAAAGTGCCATACAAAATTACAGCTATTTTTTGTGCCGATTCGAAGCGCCCCACCGAGCGTACTGGGACTTAAAATTGACAGTTCGTGTCCTCGTGTTGACACTATGTTGACAGATATGAATCATTACTAACATTTAGTTCCGAGTACGCTCACCATCATGGTACTATTAGCGCCAAAATGACGAAAATCAGGCTGCTTCAAAAACAAGCTGGCAATCGCAAATCCAGCGTATTTGTATTAGTTTAGAGGTCAGTGAATAAATAGAATAATGTTCTATATATATTTTAAATGTATTTTATCGTGAGATGGAATTGTTTCAAAATAATGTATATATAACAGTAGTAAGATGTGCTTTAAACCTCAGAGCCACGATTTTGTAGCATGATCGAAAGTGACAAACTATAAAATTATAGAAAATCTTTGTTTTATACGCTACTAGATGATGCCCGCGACTTTGTCCGCGCAAATATTCTAAAAAACCCACGCGAACACTTTAAAAAGAAGCTTATGTATGTATATTCTTAATAGCACCACAAAACACAAAATGACAGGTTACAAAACAGAGTTCTTAAAAAGTAGGTACAAAAAGGCGGTCTTAACGCTAAATAGCGATCTCTTCCAGACAGCCTTAACGCTAGGGAGAAAACGAACAAATGGACAATGGGACGTGGTGTAAATAATAAACCTAAATACCAATAGCTAAATAAACTAAACCATATATTAAGAATAATTATGTCCGTATTCCAGACGCAAGCCATCTCTTTAGGAAAGGCATTCAGAACTAGTGGTACAGAATACAGATGCATTTGGCGATAGAAAAGTACTTGTAAAAATTTATTAGAATAAAAATATTTACATATATTTGACTAGTTATCTATCTTTACCACATTTCGTCAAAATTGGTATAACGAACGGGCTGTGAAAAGATTACATACGGACATACCTTCACATTTATAATATTAGTAGGTACTAGCACAGTTTAACGAAATACTACCAGTTGTTCGACGCCTTTGAAGTCGAGCGATGCCGCCGCTCGTGTAGGTATATGCAAGGGTTGTCACAAAATTGGAATTAAAATCGCGGGGAAATCGGTGAAACTTTAGACCCTTGTTCTGTTTAGAATTCGTATAGCATCCGTAGACAGAACAGTAATGCACCATTTTATGATAGAGCTTACTAAACGACACTTAAAATATTTAAAACCACGCTCACGTAAACCCTCGTCCATCAATCACACAGACTACGCGAATCTGTGTGCAGCGGGCCCCGCCGCCCGCGCTCTGCAACCCACCCCACCGTTGCTCTGTACAAGTACATTCGTAATTCGACTGTATATTTCATGGCTGTGGTACTAGGTATAGTGCTGCGTCGCGTTTCGCTAAAAGCTGTGGCTCTGAGGTTAGATTTTGTACGCGTTGTTAGAATCATAATACAAAAACGTCCACTGAGTTACCTAAATAAATGTATAGATGTTATTCATAGAAATAGTTTTTCGAAAATATATTGTAAGAAAGACTACAAGCTATTTTAAAAGAATTACTAAGAATAAAAGCTGATAGAGCTTGCACTGTCATCATAAAAGGCGACAAAATCGGAGAGCCCAACCTATTATTATTATCCCAAGAAAAGCCCCATTACATTAGGTTTAACCCCTAGTCAAAATAGTAGTGGTCACAATAGGGTTGATGACTATTAGTCAAATCAGCAACTTTTTTCAAACGTCAAATCGAAACGCTCACTTTATAGGGATAGTAAGGTTCACTTAGTATGGGAGCTTGTTTAAAATCATAAGCTATGTAATATACAGATGTGACGTCATAAAATTTGACGTAATTTGATTTAGTTGGATCGATAATTTTACAATGGTTAGCAAACTTAAAACTAACAGCGGACGTGGATTTTACGAATTGTGGAAGACCCTGCCTGTATCTAATAATTCCTAAGAAATAATTTATCTTTGACATCAAGGCATCATGCCAATTCAAACAACTGTTTCCATCACACAAATGTTTGTCCAGAGTGGGAATAGAACCCATGGCCGATGTATTCGAACTCAGTTATTACCCACTAGGCTAACAAATCAGTTTATATGAATTTTTATTTATCCTATCTATAGGCAGTCTGATTCAGTAATTCATATTATATCATTTAATTTAAAGCTTTGGTTTGAGTGAACTACAGGACTCTAGATGCTTAACATTTAAATGTACCATGAAACAATAATATCTTCCAAAAAGATAAAAATAGTATAGGTTAAATAATAATTATTGTTTTACCTTAGAGCTTATTTCAAACTATGGGAAATAAATAAATAAATTAATAATTATATTAATATAGTCCAGTCAATATTCACCTATAATAATATAATTTATACCCGTAGTTTGAAATAAGCCTAAAAGTAAATGAAAATATAGTAATATATTATGTTAAATTTTAATTATAATATTATTTATTTACAGTTTATTTAGAAAAAAGGTATTAATTCTTATTCAAATTCTGTAATAGTCTGCTTCACTGCTAATGGATAGAACAGAGTTTCAAATAAAATTTCATTTTTGTTTTGCGGCTAAAGGTGCAGACACACTATCGTAGTACGCGTCGATCGACCACTGAGCGCACATTGAGCAAAACACGCCAGAATGCCACAACAGACTAGTGTCGTGAGATAGATGAGAGACGTTTATTAAACTAGGCCAGAGCGCTGTGCGAGCTGAATGACACTCTACTGCGTCGTAACAAGAGTCGATATTTAGTTGCGGATTACGTCTGCGGAGTGATCCTTTTGTATTAGGAGGTACAATTAAGTATTCTGCTCTAGAGTGCACATTACTGTGCACGTCTTCACCGCCGACTGTCGCGTCACAGACAACACAATGGTGTGTTTGCACCTTTAGTGAACTGATGTTGTTCGCTATACTCTATCCGCGGAAAGAAATTAGTATAGCGCTCTCTCTGTTACGTAATCCCATACAAATGATAGAGCCTCATCTCAGTGGGCGCTAACCATTTTGAGTAACCAACCAATCAAAACCGGAACTGTTTTACCGATTTAAAATTTGGTATAGAGGTAACTTGCATCCCGGAAATTGACATTGGCAACTTTTTATCAAAGAGTTCAAACGGGATTTTAAAAACAAGTGAATCCACGCGGACGGTATCATCCAGTTTACTATAAATCTTTATCTATATTTAATTTATTATAAATCTAAAACAGTAGATATTTAAAATATACACATCCGTCCATTGCTATGTTGGCATTGTGGCTAATTCCATTGTACACAATCTCTAAACTAAACTAAAATGACACGTCTAAATCTATTGCTATCCCTTTCATAATGTTGCTTACAGAAAAGGATAGCACTAGATTAAGACCTGTTAATTTAGTTTAGTTTAGAGATTGTGTACTAGAGAATCGGCCCCATTATTTATTGAAGTAAAAAATATTTTTATATAATTACATTTTGAAGGAAAATAACCACAAATATTTTAGCAGCTAGGTATTGATTTCATTTTGTGTTATATTTCTAATTCTGATAATGTACCTACGTCTCTTTTCTTTTGAAAACTTTCTACTTTCACTTTTATTTGCAAACCTTATGAAGACCACTGTAGTGTATGTATACTTCACTTCGTTCTATCCATTAGAGTCAAGCGCGAAGGCGGCGCGCGCGTGCGAGTAGTAAAGGGCCTTATTAATGATCAATTAAAATTCATAGGCCTTACTGGGTGGACCATGAATAAGGCCCTTAACTAGATGAACACTCACTATTTCACACACAGAATACAAAATATAGTATACTAAATGTGCTTTAATTTAAAAAATAGAGTAATAATTATTTATCAATTGTATAGCCATTCCTTGATTCAAAATTTTTATTTTTATTTCACAGTTGTGATAATACTAGCATTAATATTAATTTGTTATAAGACTTTAAATAGTTAAATAAAAACGTTTGTAAATAATTTTGTTGTTTTGTATTTGTTTAGTCTTTACACATGTATATCGCATACCTTCCCTATAGTGCTTCTCTTACTGCTAGGTAGGTAGGTACCTAAATAATAATTAATTATTCTATAGTGGCAGGACCATAGATTAATCATTGGTCTCGCTCCGCTCTACTAGATACCGCCGGTGTACTACGAAGTAGTACATCCAAATTCTTTGCTTCAGTAAAGTGAAATTGTAAGGGATCGCTTCTCTATACCTAGTATCATAACTCTATGTAGGTCAGTGATTAATTTTATTACTAAGGCCACACGAGTAGCTAAGGCCACGGCCAATGTGAACTGCCCCTAGTTTAACGATATTTTGATACCCAGTCTACGTCCATACCAATCGTAGATAGAGTAATAAAGGTAGATGCAGGAACGTTTGCTTTCTCATTCGCACTAAAAAGAGAGCACAGATAAAGTTACTAATGTGATAAACAGAGACGCAGCTGACCTATTTTTTGTCCCTTATCGTGGAACTGGTTTTTTTCAAACATACATACAAGAAGTTGCAAAACAAACTTTGAGAATTCGTGGCGTAATTTTCGCTTTATCAACACTATGGTTTCTTTTTTTTAATGGTATGGACCATAGATTATCTACTATATTGGTATCGTAGATAGAAAATAGGTAGATTTAAGTATTGTGTAACCGCGTATGAGATAGCGATAGCACGACGTAACGATGAATAACACGAGAATTATTACCATTGTTTAGTTAACAATATTTGTATTAAACGCTTTTTATGTGAAAAGAAGTAAATAACTCATAAGAAATACAACTACGCCACGAATTCTCAAAGTTTGTTTTGCAACTTCTTGTATGTATTCTTGAAAAAACCAGTTACACGATAAGGGACAAAAAATAGGTTAGCTGCGTCTCTGTTTATCACATTAGTAACTTTATCTGTGCTCTCTTTTTAGTGCGAATGAGAAAGTAAACGTTCCTGCATCTACCTTTATTACTCTATCTACGGCCGAAACCCTGTTTTTATAGTTATGTTGAAATGTAGTGTTGTTTCTTACACACTTATGAAAATTTCGATAAGCTTGAGCTAGTTTCCAATCCGCTATTTTCTATAGGACCTTAGGGAAACTCTATGGTTAAACCCCAGAGCCAGAGGTATCCTACTATGGAGCTCCATGTAGTTCTCCTTTTCACAATGTTCGGTGTAGTGGAAGGGGACAGCGTTATATATAGTTGAGTCTTCGACGTTTTGTAGAAGTTCCTTGCAAATTCTAGATTATTCGTCTATTGCATAGACGAATAATCTAGAATTTGCAAGGAACTTCTGCTGTCAATTGTCAAAGTCAGTGTGACACTTTTCATTAAAAATTGAAGTAGCAAGAAAATAACACCAATTATTTCTCTTGATTTTTCTTTCGAAAGAAGTTATAAGTTACGTGGAAGGACTTCTAATTGTTACACTGGCTGCACTTGATTCGGACAAGGCTCAAACAATGGAGGTGGACGTATATACAATTGCTGAAACTTCTCGTTTACCACTCATCGACGAAACATCGGCTCTTGGGACGACGGCACCGAAAGACAGGTTCGTTATTTGCTGTAAATACAAAACATACTTGACTTCTGTACACAATTTCATACATTTAGGATGACTTCCTCGACTTTCAGCAAGTTTCGCCGTATCTCCTTGCTCTGCAGTGCTAGTAACATAGTTCTTAGTAGTGGGTACTAATTATAAAATAATATTCATTTAACACCCACGCTACCGCCTTAAGCAGTGGTTTTATTAGGACACGCTCTATAAATTTTTTACCTTGTTGTGTCAAGTAAAAAAAGCACCATCTGCTTGAGGGGTACCTAACATTTTGAATAAACGGAATATAACTGCATGAAAAGTTACTATTGTGTAGTACTATTGTAAATTCTGACTTTTTATAAGAGACCATAGAATTCTAAATACGGTAATAGAATTGGCATCTACTGTACTTTAATACCATGACAGCATACCTATAATTTTCAAGCTCTCACACATACAGAAATCCTAACAACACACAAAATACCTACAAGCATAGTTTATAGCATCTTTAAACTGGAATGCTGTGCAAATATCTCTATTTTTACAGTAGATAATGCCCAGTGATAGCCTAGTCGGTAGGATGTCCGCCTTCTGATCGATGGTCGGGGGTATGATCCCGGGCACGCACCTCTAACTTTTCAGAGTTATGTGCGTTTTAAATAATTAAATATCACTTGCTTTAATGGTGAAGGAAAACATCGTGAGGAAACCTGCATGCCTGAGAGTTCTCCATAATGTTCTCAAAGGTGTGTGAAGTCTACCAATCCGCACATGTCCAGCGTGGCAGCCTATGGCCAAAACCCTTCTCACTATGAGAGGAGACCCATGCTCTGTAGTGAGCCGGTGATGGGTTGATCATGATGATGATGAATGCCCAGTGATGGTTTACTAGTCTAGTATTAGTCTGTATGTTGAAAACCTCATGCTCTTTTACCTCTGTTCTTGTTCAGCATTATCTATTGAATATTTCGGGATAAAAGTGGCCGATGTCCTTCCCCGGGACGTAAGTTGTCTCTGCTACAAATTTCATAAAAATTGGTTAAACAGGTCAACTGTGAAAAGCTAGCCAACAGACAGAGGCGTCTCTAGCCCTTGTGGCGCCCATGTGCAACCAGTACCCTGGCGCCCTCTAGTCTAGTAGGAGCAGGGTCAAAATGGAATACTAACAGTTATATTTTCAAACGGAAATTCGGATGCAAATGGTGCAATTATAAATGATGATTTTAAATGATGGCGGCGTCGGCCATAACACGAGCGCAGGGTCTTTTTAGAGCGCCGGCATCGACGCATCTTTGGAGGTGTCGCATTAGAGGGCGCTCGGCGCTCGTGTGCGCCGACCACCCTTCACCATAGGTAAAGACGCCTCTGCCAACAGAGACAGACACATTTACAAATTTGCAGATGCCTAGGCATGTGTTATGTACAATTATCTGTTTTCCCATGGAACTGAGATACTTGCTGGAATAAAAGTGCCAAGTAATAGGTATGTTTGGAAATAAGGAATAAGCCTTAAATCAATAGGCACACACTCAAGCATTTGTCAATGTGAATGTTATCATACCATAATGACTGATAGATAACATGTTTGCAACTATAACCTTAGTAGCTTTGAATTTATAGATAAGGGCAAGTTGCATACAATCGTTCATTTTAACAATAATATCACCATACAAACTACTGAACTAATCTAGATACAGTGTACATAGTTATAAAGTACTAAGTTATGCTCGCGATCTCGTCCGCGGGGACTACACAAATTTCAAACCCCTATTACACCCCCTTAGAGATTGCATTTTCAAAAATTCTTTGTTAGCGGGTGCCTACGTCATAATAGCTATCTGCATGCCAAATTTCGAGCCAGTGCCAAATTTGAGCTGTGCGTTGATAGATCAGTCAGTCAGTCAGTCGGTCAGTCAGCCAGTCAGTCACTTTTTCCTTTTATATATTTTGACAACCTCCCTGGCGCAGTGATAAGTGCTGTGGTCTTATTAGTGGGAGGTCCCGAGTTCGATTCCTGACAGGGGTTTGGAATTTTATAGTTTCTGTTTTGGTAATTTCTGGTCTGCCCCCCAATTGTGTAAGAATAACCATTTTATGGCTATCGCAATCGTCAAGAAATTCTACCCTTTGATTGGCTGTAAAAAAATGTAAACAGCGAATCAACCAATCAAACTGCAGAATTTCTTGATGATTGCGATAGTGATGAAATGGTTATTCTTACACAATCGGGGGGCTGGTCTGGTGGGAGGCTTCGGCCGTGGCTAGTTACCACCCTACCGGCAAAGCCGTGCCGTCTATTATATATATATATAGCTATTTAGCGTTCTGGTACGATGCTGTGTAGAAACCAAAGGGGCATGGGCTTAATAAAAACTGCTGTACCCCTTCCAGGTTAGCCCGCTTATGTCTTTTAAAAGATAGACTGCATCATCACTTAACACCAGGTGAGATTGCAGTCAAGGGCTAGCTTGTATCTGTTTAAAAAAAACTAAACATTGCACCAAAATTGATTGAAACCTGATAAAGCAAGTAGGTATCATGATACACATCAAATAAATATTGTCATTTACAGTGATTGCAAAACAAGTAGTCCAATCTGAAGTCACAACATGGTGGTTTGCACAGGTACAGTTAACGGCAAGCCCAGCTGGGATCAGTTTTTGCACACTGCAATCTGAACATGAGGCATATGACTGCAGTGACCAGTCATATCCTCATGTTCAGATTAAAGTTGTTTTGTAATCACTAAACAAAGTTATTCAGTAGTTATATTGGAATTTACACAATTAAATTCTTTGTTACCAACAAATATATAAATGAATTCTTTGTTGGTAGATGTGTGTTATAAAAAATTCTTAGTAATTAGTGATACAAGTTAGTATTTAGAATGATTCATTAGTCAATTACAAACCCTTATTGGACCCAGTTAATAGCAATTCTCGAGTCTTATGTAAAGTTTATAATATGATCTTATGATGTTTAGTGTGTGATTGTTGTGTGAAGTATATTAGTGAACTGTTTTTTTAAAGTGTAATTGAAATATTATAACTGTTGTTGATTGGTTTAATGATGGAGACGTAGGTGTATACGTGTTTATTTCTTTAAGTCTTAAGATATACTCTATTATGTACTAACACTATTTATGAGGATACTAGCTGATAACCGCGACTTCGTCAGAGTGGATTTAGTTTTTAAAAATTATGTTGGAACTCTTTGATTTTCCAGCATAAAAATTAGCCTAAATAATACATAAGAAATCATGTTGTAGTTATAATCAATTAAACACACTTTCGCATTTATAATTTTAAAAATATTATGTACAAAATGTGAGCGGTTACACTTTTTATATAGTTTTCCTACAATAGATGTGTATACTTTTAAGTGGCATGTCACACAGAACAAGACTGTATTATTTATTTTTAAGTGCATTGAGAATGTGAACTTGCTGTTGGTGTACCGAAATTTAAAAAAAAAATAAAAAAAAAAACTATGATCTAACATCCTATTGTTAATAATATTGCTTAATCTGACTTACATATTATGTGTCACCTTTCTTGCAATTCAATGCGTATGCAACTTTTAGCGTAAGCACTTTTATAAGTCTCAATAGAAAAAAATACAAATGAGTTGCATTTTTATGTTACTGTTAATTTAATAGAATAGAATAGAATGTTTTTTTATTCATGTAAACTTTTTAAAAGTGCTTATGAATAGTCAGGTAGTTTTAATTTACCACTGGTTCGGAATGCCGTTCCTACCGAGAAGAACCAGCAAGAAACTCGGCGGTTGCTCTTTTTAATTTTTCAATTTACAATGTTATTATACCGTACTATACAAGCCATTTCAGCCCCGTGCATTGCTGGAGCGAGTCAAATCCAAGCTTTTTTATCGTTTTCATAGTCTGCGACTGTATAATATGCTTTTTTTAGGAGCATACTTTTAACACATTTTTAAAACTTGTGTAAAGGCAAGTCTAAAATTGCTTGTGGAATATTATTATAAAATATTACACTCATTCCCACATGTTAATTGTTATCGAACTATGAAGCATGACTTATACATTACAAGATAATGTGGTTAATTCTCTTGTGCACAATCTTTAAACTAAATTGACTTGCTTATAGGTGCAGGAAAACATCGTGAGGAAACCTGCACGCCTGTGACTTTTCCATAATGTTCTCAAAAGCTGTGTGAGAGGAGACCCGTACTCAGTAATGAGCCAGCGATGGGTTGATCATGATGATGACACTAGAAACGGATTTTAGTATAGTTCCCAGCAGTTAAATAGTCGCGTCTGACCTAAGATGGGAGTGCAAGTTTGCGCAGGTATTGTTCCATGCAGTCGTGTACTGTGTACGGGTGTATAACTCACACTAATGCAGATGGTAAATGCGGGGTGCGGTGCAGCGCGCGGGGTGGTGTGTTCCGCTTCCTCGCGTCGCGCGCCCTACTGAATCCTAAAAAATGCTATTGCGACGCGTCTTGCGTCTTAATTGGCGCGGAAGATAGTAGTGTTTGTCACATTGTAACAGGTTGATAGCCGTGCTGGACCAAGTAGAGATGCGCGTGGAGCGTCTGAGGCGAGACACGGTGCGCATAGAGGAGGAACGGGACTCCTTGTTGTCTACCCTCGACAGTGTGAAGCATTCCGAGCTGCTGGCTGAGATTACTGAATGTGAGTCATCATCTTCATCATCATTATCAACCGATAGACGTCCACTGCTGGACATAGGTCTCTTGTAGGGACTGAAACACGCCACGGTCTTGCGTCGCCTGAATCTAGCCGCTCCCTGCGACTCGTTTTATGTCGTCTGTCCACCCAGTGGGGGGTCTTCCAAGCCTGCGCTTTCCGGTGCGAAGTTGTCATTCTAGCACCTTGGGACCCCAACACTCAACAGCTATCGGTTTTTCGAACTATGTGCCCTGCTTGACACTTCAGCTTCGCAACCAGTTGAGCTATATCGGTTACTCTAGTTCTCCTACGGATCTCCTCATTTCTGATTTGATCAGATAGAGAAACTCCAAGAGATCTATCTCTTCATCGCCCGCTGTATGTAAGTCATAACTAACCGTATTATAAATACGAAAGTAAGTTTGTTTGTTGGTTTATTGAATTGTCTTTCAATGACGTCGCAACGCAACGTAGCAACGGATCGGCTTGATTTTTAACATGGGTAGTTATACATCTGGAGAGTGACATAGACTAATTTTATCCAGGAAAATCAAAGAGTACCCACATGACTTTTAAAACCTTAATCCACGCAGACGAAGACGCGGGCATCAGGTAGTCAAAAAATAAAATAAACACAACACAGTACTTATTATTGGCGACCTTATTGCTAACAGTGGTTGTTTAATTATTTTACTCTTATTTCAATAATCCATTCTTCCATACTAATATTATAAATGCGAAAGTGTCTGTCTGTCTGTCTGCCTGCTAGCTTTTCACGGCCCAACAGTTCAACCGATTTCGGTAAAATATGGTACAGAGATAGCTTACATCCCAGGGAAGGACATAGGCTACTTTTGATCCCGGAAAATCAAAGAGTTCCCACGGGATTTTAAAAAACCTAAATTCACGCGGACGGAGTCGCGGGCATCATCTAGTGATTATATAACTATTTTATCCATCTGAATTCATTTTTATTAACATTATACTTGTCATTACTATTACGATTTCATTCAAAATGAGCATTATTATACAAGAACCTCCCTGGCGCAGTGGTGAGCGCTGTGGTCTTATTAGTGGGAGGTCCCGGGTTCGATTCCTGGCAGGGGTTTGGAATTTTATAATTTCTAAATTTCTAGTCTGGTCTGGTGGGAGGCTTCGGCCGTGGCTAGTTACCACCCTACCGGCAAAGCCGTGCCGCCAAGCGATTTAGCGTTCCGGTACGATGCCGTGTAGAAACCAAAGGGGTTTGGGTTTAATAAAAACTGCCATACCCCTTCCAGGTTAGCCCGCTATCATCTTAGACTGCATCATCACTTACCACCAGGTGAGATTGCAGTCAAGGGCTAACTTGTATCTGAATAAAAAATAAAAAAAAACTGATTACACCGGCTATTGTATGTAAAACAACAACTTTAATTGAAGAGCATCTGTAATGGCATGTTACCTCATTTTTTCATAATGCATAATACAATGGAAATTGTAGTTTATTTCCAGAGGATAAAGTTGCTAATTGCTCCTTACTAGCTGTTTGTAACGACTGTGAATTATATTATCCATACTAAATAAAAAAATAAATGCGAAAGTGTGTCTGTCTGTCTGCTAGCTTTTCACGGCCTAAGAGTTTAACTGATATTGATGAAATTTGGTAGCTTACATCCCGGGGAAGGACATAGGCTACTTTGTAACCTAGAAAATTAAAGAGTTCCCACGGGATTTTAAAAAAACCTAAATCGACGCGGACGAAGTCGCGGGCATCATCTAGTTTTAAAATATAATCTTTCTAATGAAATTGCACTTTATGTGCAAGTGATAATTCTTGTGTCAAAATCTTTTAAACTAATAATAATAATAAATAAAACACGCACTCACGCATACTCTCTCACGTATTCTCTCTCTCCCACACACAAACACACACCCACACACACACAGACACACATACTCTCGCACATACACACACACATACATATGTTGAGAATCACCTACTAGGTATTTTTACTAGTTAATTGACTTTTATATTTTCATATTATTATATTATTGTAAAGCTTGTTTAAATTATCAAACGTACTGTAATAAATTTATAATCAATGGGGCCGATTCTCTTGTACACAATCTCTAAACTAAACTAAATTAACAGGTCTAAATCTAGTGCTATCCTTTTCCGCAAGCAACATTATGAAAGGGATAGCAATAGATTTAGACGTGTCGTTTTAGTTTAGTTTAGAGATTGTGTACAAGAGAATTGGCCCCATTATCTATTTAAGTAATCTGTAAAAAATTGTAATCCTATTTGGCCTTATTTTCAGTCTGTTATTATGTAAAATTATATTGTACATATCGCTGTTGATTGCAAAAAACGAATAAAATAAAATTATGATCAAAGGCAAATATGGCACCTTATTTCCAGGTGATAAGGAAGATATCACCCGGTACGCGGACCGCATCCTGGCGCGGGCTATGACCGTGGAGGTAGCGGTGCGGACTGACCGTGACCCGCAGCAAGAGGAGGCTTTGCACCAGGTATGACTTATACTAACAGACCTTTATAGATGGGTATAGATAGTTCAATCTACGATGACGCGCCCCACTCTTTGTCTCAATCGGTTACAATGCACAATAAGCTATGTGCTGAGACTGTGAGTTCTATCGTAAGTGGTAACGCACCGATCAGCGATGTGGGCACACTCACAAGAAGATAAATTAGGTAGAGATCACTCCCCAGCCGTCGTTTCCTCGCACGAAAAATATTGGGGCGCGTATTCGTGGATTAAACTATCTATAACGGGCTGCCCTGTTTTTAAAAGTGTGTCGTTTTACCCAAAGGTGTTCAGTATCTTTTCCAATCATCGATATGGCATATATTCCAAAGACTGAATATTTGAGTCTGCTACTTTTTTTTTTTAAATGAAAGCAAATCTTACGCTATATTATTTAGTCAAATATGAATTAATTATTATGATATGTGTGTGTAGTTGACTCAAAGTCAAAATACTTAGAACCTAGAGCCGTAAAGTGAGATAAAAAATATATTTGTGTAACTAGAAAACTTGAAAAAGGTTCGGTAGATTCTATAGAGCTACATCGGATTCTATGGATCGATGTCGGACAACCGCATTTGAAGTTGGAAATCTCCCTGGCCCATCTGGGATGTGTAGGTACATATTCTACTATGCTCAGTAGCCAATAATTCTGTTCCAGGTGAATTTGTTAATAGACCAGCTAGTGGTATCAGTTCACGAAGACACCGTCATAGCGCATACACGCTGTCAGACATACATGAACGCTTGTACATCCCAGCCGGATTACAGCAGTGGGACTGATAGAAACTTCGAGACGGCCATCCTGGGTTGCACGCTGGACGACCAGAAACGCGTCAAGAAACGTCTCCAAGGACTCCTAGACTACATCGCGAAGATGAATGTTACTACATGCTCGTGAGTGCGGGCTAACTTTACCAGTCTTCATTTTCAATGAAAGTTTTAATGCTTCACGTTTGCGTATACGTTTTTTGTAAGTTTCTTCGTACTCGCAAGTTCTCGGCGTCTTAACAATATTTGATAGGAACTGTCAAATATTTGTCTTAAAATGACTGCTTAAAAATATTGTGACAGTTTTTTCTGTGGTTTAATATCAGGTACAGGCTAAAGTCGCAAACTGTTTCGTTGGTCTAATGTCATTAATTGAATAATAATGATGTCTTAGACTTGAGAGTCTGTATTTAATTAGTAGCGGAATAGATAGAAAACCGACACGGCCGTACTGAGGTGTTCGCTGGATGATCAAAAGTGACTTAAGACGCCTTCAAGGACTCCTAGACTACATCGCCAAAATAAATGTTAGTACATGCTCGTGAGTGGAGGCTAATTTTACTAATCTTCATATTCAATACTTTTATGTTAGCATACACGTTTTTTGTTAGTTTTTTCGTACTCACAAGTTCTCAGCTTCTTACCAATATTTTGCAGTAACTATCAAATATTACCATAATAAGTAGATTGGTGGAAAATATTGTGACAGTTCTGTCTATAATTAATTAATACCGGGAACAGGCTACAATCGTATATTGTTTCGTCGATTATTTTGCTTAATATTAGGTCGTATACGTAAACCGGCCTAACTTAATTAATTAAATAATATTGACGTTGTCAGCGTGTTTGCATTATTCGATTAGTAGCAGAACAGATAAAAAGTCGACACGGCCATACTGATCTACACTACGAACAAAGGCGCGTCAAAGAATCCTACTACAACTAGAGCTTAGAGCTATACAGGAACTAGAGTTTAGACTAAATTGTGAAGATGAATGTTACTACAGTCTCGTGAGTGCAGGCTAACTTTACTAATCTTCATATTCAATGAAAGTTTACATGCTAGTTCAAAAATTCACGTGAGTTTACATGCATACATCAAACTATTTGACAGAAATTGTCACAATATTTAATAGACACTGTCAAATATTCGTCTTAAATGTTAAGAAGAGTACCGGGAACAGAATTAAATAGCAAATGGTTTCGTCGATTTTTTCGCTTAAAATTTACATCGCAAAAGTCGGTGATTGAATTCGTAATGGTATTGATTTTTGAACGAATTTTTTACGTGCGCCACCTCTTACTTAGTAACTAGAGTATGATCTCTGAAAAATATTTTACTATAACAGTATGGACGACTGTTACTAGGTTCGTTGGTAGAAAATAACCAATAAAACCCCATTAGCTCAATGGTAAAAAGAACTAAAATATGAAAGGTCAAGATTTTGATCTAATGGTCAAGATTCATAAAATAGCTAATTAATCGAAAATTAAAAAAAAGAAAAAAGGCATGATTTGCGACATTGCACAAAATAAACAGGATTTTTTGTACTTTATTTCACTAAAAAATTCTCAACTGTACAGTGGTGGTGGTCAACCGAATGACCGAAATAGAGTTTATTGGTTTTGTTAATATTCATCTAAATAATAAATAGGTACATTAATACTTACTACAGTACTTAAATATGTGATTCCAGATACATGTCAAGTCATTAATAAAATATTACTTGCTTTCATTTTTTTGTATTAATTTTATATTTTTGTGTGTCATTTAATTTATGCTTAGACGCAAACATGGATATTGAAATGTATATCTAAACAAGAAATTAATTGAATTTAATGATTTAAAAGTTTAGAAGGTGGCTTTTGTGTATGTAAGGTTGTATGGAAATTCCATCCATACAAATGTTTTGTAAGAGCGATCGCATATATTATATCACCCATTTAGGCACCCACATATAAATATGTGCTATAAAGAAGAATGAGTTTTTCTTATTTTCTATATTTTTTTCATCAGTGCACAATGCAAAATGTATTATTTTTGTGCTTTTATAGACATTTTTTAACGTTCAAAATAGCGATTTAATCTATCTATTGAATCATCGATAATAGTAATATACATGGTCACAGTAACACATACTTAGTTTTTTTTTTTTTCAAAGGACAAAAAGGTAAGGTGTACAGTGCGACAAGGCTCTCTTGGCACTTGAAGGACATTGACAGAGGGCGCTGTTGGAGAACCATGGCTTAGAATATCCAAACAAGAACAAAGGGGACACTTGACGGCAACGTTAGTTCCGATTTTCGCCACGCGCCAAGATAGCCTTGTCGCACTGTAAGGGTTTGTTTATATCATTGAGATCCTTAAAAAATTCGCGGTGTCATTATAGTGTCTATTTATATATTTTTTAGTACGTTTCTAAAAAGAAATGTGCACTGACAAAAAAATAACTTAGGTACTTTTCATAAAATGTGTTGTCTAGAAAGAATGTTTCACCAGTTTAATGTGTAGATAGAAGAAAACAATTAATTATTATAGAGATTTGTGATAGAGGAGGCTGTACTAGATTTGTAATCGTATCTTTGTGTGACCAATACAGAGATTCTTTTTATACTATGCGTTTCACAGAGGCCCTGTACAAGTTTTCAAGTTAACAAAACAAAAATAAGGTAAATGCAAGAACTTATACTCTACTAGCTTATGATCGCGACTTAGTCCGCGTGGACTGCACAAATTTCAAACCTCTATGTCCGCGTGGATTTAGATTTTTAACATTCTGTGGGAACTTTTTGATTTCCCGGAATAGAAAATAGCGTATATCATTCTCCAGGTCTTTAACTTTATGTAAAAATTGTGTGGTTGAAGACAAACCAACAAAGAAACGCTTGCATATTCAGTATGGGCAGAGATAATATATTAAAGAAGTACAGATTGCTAACGTCATACATTCATTTAAAGCTTACGTAAAACTCCTTTAAGTCGCCGGTACCTTTTAGTTCAACTCCTTATAGTGTGATGGCGTTATTGTGCAAGCTAAAATGTGAGTTATCGAATTTATTTAGTGCCATCTATCGAACAGCTGATGAAACTCAATTTTATTTAGAGCCAACTCAAATTTTAATTTTTTTATGACGCACATGACGTCTTCACTTCAATTCACAAACAAAATAGAGAAAAGAAATAAAAGCACTCAGAAAATAGTAACACACCGTCAAATTCAACCGTCACCAATCGAAAGGCAAAATAATAATTTTATTTTCAAGTGACAAGTCATTTTGTTACGCCATCTACTGGAATTTTGTAATACTACTTCAGCTATCCAAAGCAAAAGATAGAACTTGCTATGGATATCGTAAAGTTCAATGAGTCAATAATTAAAATTAAGAATTTGCTTTTTCCGATGGTGATGTTGTGAAAATTTTGTATTTTGTTACTAAATATAAATAAATTTGATGAACCAGACAAGTAAAATATGATATTTCGTCAAATCCATAAAAAATATATTTCATACGAACCAAGTGACGCCATTTAGTAATAGTCTTTAACTAGTTACAATTTTAAATAGAGAGTGAGCGATCTGTACTTGTTTAATATATTATCTGTGGTATGAGTAGTGATGATTTGTAAGGGTTCCTTCACAAAATAGTTGCTAATCATTCATCGATAGTTCAATAGAGACATAAGCACGATGCATAATGAAAAGCATTTCGTAGCTATTACACATATTAAGTATTTATAGAAGTTCCTAGTGTGAAAGAACCTTATGGCTTGCGCACACTGGAGGACGGGCCGGCAAAATATATAAATATATAATAAAATTAATTGAATTTAATGTTTAATATATATTTGTTTTAATATGATTGACCTCGGAGCATCGCAGCGCAGTTTTCTCTAGAGCTTCGAACATTGAAATATATTATGTTACAGTACGCGGCCGAAAGTGATGTGCATCGACCTTTAGAAGGAGATTTGTAGAGCACTGTCTATCGTTGAGACCGATGAAACGTCATATGGGTATGAGTGACAGAGACAACGCTCTACAAAGCCGAAATGTCATTCTAAAGGCCGATGTACATCACTTTCGGCCGCCTACTGTACCTAGATATTTAAACTGTGTTAGTATGGTTACTACCCAGGTATTGATGTATTTTGTATTCCAGAAAATATGTCGTGATCTCGTTTCGGCATCGCGCGTATCTATCGACAAGTGATGTGTCTCTTATATAGCCTTTACATGATATTCAGTTCTTTGATACACAATTTCATAAGTTTAATTTAAAATAAATTAGCTTCAACGATAAACATTTAATCATTTATGTGTTTTTATTCATCTCCTATTTTAAGAACTGCATAGATTCTTAATTTTTTTTTCGCCAGAGTGCAGTGATATAAACTGACCTGCGTGCGAAAATGAGAGGTCAAAAGCGCATTACTATACTCTATGCCTCTATCCGCGGAAAGAAGTTAGTATAACGCCCTCTCTGTTACGTAATCCCATACAAATGACAGAGACAAAAATCTCAGCGGGCGTTAACTAATTATTTTGATACACCAACCAATCAAAAACATGTTTTCAAAAAAATTCTGTGGGCGTTAACCATTGTGAGTCGCCAACATTTATTCAAAATACATTCAAAATTCAATTAGAAAACATACGCAGTTTCGTTTGCGATTGGTTGGTGACTCACAATGAGATTTTTGCCTGTTGTATGGTTCTTATAGAGAAGCACTATACTAACTTCTTTCCGCGGCTATAGTAACAATGTTAGGTCTCTGGTAGAGATCTCTCATAGAGATAAGTTCTTCCCTGTCCACTTTTCGTCTCTTTTTCTCTTTACTGTAAATATTTTTGGTACAAATAAAAACGTGAGAGGCACGATGATTTTCATCGAAATCAAGCGCCCGAAAAGGGTTTAGGAAAAGTGATTTTGAGACAAAAATACTAAATGTATGTTTGCAAAGTAAAGATATTTCAATTCAATTGATAAATAAATAAACTATGTCTAAAGTTGAATTGTTTTAGAATTTTCACACTCCTAATCTTATTTATTTACGCCCAAAGTTGTCATAAATTTAGTGTTAAAATAGGATTATTTAGAGGCTCGTAACTTTAAATCAATTTTTTTTGTTGTTTCAATGAACCTAGATAATAGCAAGACAAACCGATATAATACTTCGTTTTGAGCATACAATATCAAATAATGTAGTAATCAGCTTCTACGTTTATACGAAGAAAGCACATAACTGCGCCCTCTTAAGAGAAAAATGAAACTACTTGAAACAAAATATAAGTACAATGTTTAATTAATAAAATAAGGCAGTATTTACATAAACCAATAACTAATTGCAATGGTATAAAATAAAAGATTAGTTTGTGTCAAAAGATAATTAACTATAGTTTAATACATTAATCTAACATCTAATACTAAGTACTTATTTACAAACGTAAAATTTCTGAAGCACACCAGGTATTGGTTTCTCCTAAATATTTAATTTATGAAGTAAAACTTCGACTGAGGAGTAAATCCGACCTTTTTTCGGACGGAAGTCTAGTAAAGAACGATGCTTCGGCCTGAAAAAAATCATATCGTTCTATCTAACATGCTGTTGGTTTTGAGGATATAAGAAAATCTGGTTTTGAGGATGCGGATGAGGGTACGGAGGTAAGAAAATCTCATTTCAGGATGAGGATTGGATCCTGACATGATAGTGGTTCTACAAAAGAGAGAATCGCACTATGACCTCTTAACTCGACGCGTGTTTCTTAATTTGTGCGTAGACATCGTCTTAGAAACTATAACGGTACCTATACGTCTTATGTATCTTTTGAAATGTAGACAGCCGCATCCGTCATATGGATGCGGCTGTCTAAATTTCCGGATGCGCCTCAATTATAAATACGGATATCATCCGTTACAATTACAACCCTACATCAGGGTCAAAAATCTACTGTCTGGTATTCAATATCTTATAGCTATAAAATCTTCTGAGCAATCCACAGTAAATAGGTACACCTACGTCAAACCGTGTTGCCAACTGTTTTCCAAAACATGAACTAATCCAACTTCAATCGACACCTACACACGTGTCTAGACATTATGGGAAAGGATTAGATAGCAGTAAAGGTGGAACAAAGAACTATTCTCGACCGTTGGTTGTGGAGTTCCACACAAATGACCTTAGGTCAAACATAACCCTCAAAATGTCTGTGTTTTAATAACATAGTTCACAAAATCCGGCAAGCGCTCCTGAGAACGTTTTTCTTCTTCCCGCCAGACCTAAGCTTGGTCGGTCGCAGCAGGATCGTGCCGTTGCTGTTGTGGTTCGTGAATGTACCTGTGAGTAGACGTAAGTTATTAGATCATTTTGTACATCGACTAATAATAATAATCGGGACCGAATTTCGACCACAGCGACCAATCTCCTCAGAGATCTGCACTGAAGTAGGTGTACTATTTTTTCTCATAGCCCGATAGAATGGAAATCTGACCCGGGAGAGACCGGCTGTACATGCTCAGAGGCATGGGGGTTAAACCAAGCTGACTTCCTAACTCCGAGCTAGAGTATCTACTGAGAATTTCTTAACAGAAAACTCCAATGGCTATTTTCATCCGACCCAGGACCTCCGTCATCCACATCTACAAATTGTTCCACTACTATCTATGAGTGATATTAGTATGAAACTGTTCTGAGTACTTTTTTCTACAGTTTCCTCTTGCCGTTAAAGTGTATCACAGAGTATCTATTAAAGTACCTATAATATTAAATGTTAAACTATTCATTTAATAAATGAGGCTGGAACACAGTGCCCACATTTACGTCCTTTTTCACAGATGCTCGCATAAGTGGATAGAGAGAGAATATAAATTACATATGACGGGCGCAACACAAGTTGGAGGCGAATCAGTGGCGTGTTCGCGACGCAAGGCACCGCGCGTTGAGCGCTCAGCTCAGTAGAATACAGCGCCCACGTTTACGTCCTCTTCACAGACGCTCGCATCAGTCAACAGAGATATAGTATAATATTACCTATGACGGGCGCCACACAGGGCGGTGGGGAGTCGGTAGCGTGTTCGCGGCGCATGTCGGCGAGGCACCGCGCGGCGAGTGCTCGAAATACAGCGCCCACGTTCACGTCCTCCTTTACAGACGCTCGCATGAGTCGACAGCCCAGTGCCCTGGCTACCAGCTCGGCTTCATCTCTGAAACGTCAACGCCGAGTCACCACTGATGTCGGTCGTGCGTACTTCTCTACTATTATCATCAATACTTAGATATAGCGTTGTCAACATGGAACTATTCAGCCTAGCTTTGTCAACGTCGAAGTGTGATGCTCAATTGCGCAAAATGTGTGAATACACATTACACGACCGATATCAGCGTAGTAAGAAGGAATGCATAAAAGCAGAATTCTGTAGCCATGGCAGTTGCTAAATCATTATTTTTCTTAAAAATTGGCACCTATTTCAACATGAATCGTTTTGTTTGAAAGATATTTAATTAATAAATAAGAAATACTTACGGTCCGACTACACATTGATCCATTAAATCGATTTTGTTCTGAACTATAATCGTGGGAATCTCACCGCATTCATTTTCCACCTGAAACAGAAATAATATTATGATGTAAGTCGATCGGCAGTTAGTGTACGAAAGAGATGACAAACGTCAGTTCTAATGCGAAAAGAACAGCTAATCGGCTCACATTGAGTGCGTTGGGACTCTTGGGAGCATCTTCGAGCATCATCTTGTCAATAATAACAATAAAAATCCTGGGTGTCTGGTGCACTTCTATCGTCCGTTGTGCCAGATCATTATGTCCACGCACATGCAAACAAACCAACTCACGTCCGCGGTGTTCCCACTAGATTACAACATGGGCTTATTCAAGGGGCGGACCAACAAATTCCTAAAAGGCCAGCAACGCATCGGTATTTCCTCTGGTGCTGCAAATGTTCATGGGCGACGGTAATCACTTAACATCAGGTGACCCACATGCTCGTTTGCTCGATATCACTAGACGATAAGTTTAGCTGTCGGTTTTGTCCACGAATGTCGGTTCTACACTATCTTGGTTTTGCCACAGTCACTGCTGTGACTAATAGCAGCCTATATACCGTCTAATATTGTGATGATAATTTATTTGTATGACAATCTGGATAATTTTCTGTTCCATCGGTCATTCATCAGTATCGCTTATGATTAACGAAATTGAGCGATGCAGATGATTGCCTGCCTTTTGCCGAACTTGGCTGTAAACTGGCGGGCTAACAACTTAGGTAGATCTCATACTTACGGCAAAAAAACTGGTTATTGTTGACACTTTTTATTGCAAAATTATACAATAAAAATAGACAAAATACTTAACGTTTTATTAATAACAATATTTGTAGGTACAAAAAATTTCCCTGTAAGTAGGTACACAGTCATCTAATTAGCATTTATATAAGTGCTTATTTTCTTAATTATTCTATAAGTCAAATCATTAAAGTCTAGCGGGCAAGTGAACAATCAGGGCTCCCAAACCGTCCCGTCATCACTGGTATATCCTCAATAACTGACTGTAGGTCTTCGTTCGTCGGCAGGGTCTTCGCCAAAAGAATCCCGCGGCCTTCCGAGGAACAGTTAATGCCCATGACGTATCCTTCAAACAAGACTATGAATATATACTTGGAAACGCGATTACAATCACGAATTTGTTGTTTGACTTCCTCTGCGCCGTAATAAAATACCTCTCGTACTTTATCTGCACTGTTCTTGTACGTTGATTTGAGAACGGTTGATCCAAACGGCACACTAGCGGCAGCACAACCGATTTCCGATGAGCTTATTTTACTGAATTTTATTATTTCACATTTTCCCCTCTGTCTCTGCAACGGTGGCCAGTAGTAAACGGGAAACCAGTCACCGACTAACAGGTTCAAGTCGAAATCTTCACCAGTTTTGTAGTAATCGATGCACTGATCCTCACTGGTAGTCGCGACGCAGGTTAACTCGCTGGCGACGATGATAAATGCCACAAAAAACCAGTAAAACCAGCGCGACATCTTTGCAAAATATTTCGCGGTAGTTTCTGGGAACGTACCGGCTCTGAATATACGCGAAGGTGTAGGAATATAAACATTTTGTTGAATACGCGATAATATGTGAGAGTACCTACCTACGTTTTAGATTACAGCTCATGTAGCGGAAAGTGCGTCGCGGGGTCGTGACATACTCATCTATCTTCACGATTATATACTTACTTATCAGTTCACTAACATTAGTATTCAAAAGATGAGTTCCTTAATTAAATCCCCAAAATAAGTCTTCATTTTCAAAAAATCAAAATTAAAATTTATGGTTCGGGGGTTTTATGGTTTCGGGTTCACACACTTTTTAAATGGGCGAAGGGAGATATCGCGACTCAAAAACTTGCAGCAGTATTTTGGGGGCTAAAACAGGAATAGAAAGGAACTTGGCAGAAGGTACTTAGTAAGTATGTTGAGCCGCGAGCTTATGAACGAGTCCGTAACTAGTATCAGATCAAAATCGAACAAAATAAGTAGGTAGGTTAAATATAGCGGATCGATATAGGTATAACTTCGACGACCTCTCTGGCTCAGTGGTGAGCGCTGGGGTCTTAGTATACCTATTATAGTATGTACCACAGATTCTGGATTTCTGGATTTGATTTTCGCCTGGGGCAACTTCCTCCCAATAATTTACCTTGAGCTTCCAGGAGTGCAGCGCGAGGAAGGAGTCTCGGTCCGTTGTGGAGAAGGCGAGAACACAGGCGTGCGCGCCGCGGTAGTACGCCTTGGTGATCGCGTCGAACTCCTCCTGCCCCGCCGTGTCCCACAGCATCAGCCGCACCTCCTCGCCGTCGATCCTGGAAAACATGACACAAATATTAACTTTAGTAGGTACAAGGCAATTCTCATAATCGCCAACCACCTTGAACATCAAAGCAAAGATTACTTACTCGAACTTCAGGACGCAGTTAGGTACCGTAATGGACTTTTTCAGCCTCTATTGAAGTTACCGAGGCAGTATCATGTTATGACCTCTAAGTATATCGCCTACTACAATCACCTTGAAGTGCTCCCATCAAGGTATATGTACTCACTCAACTACGATGGTTTTCTTGTAGTCTCTAGTGAAGGTACCGTGGTCATGCTATACTTGAATTGAATTTGAAGGGCTTACATCAAAGCAATGATCATCAAAGATATCAACTCACTCAATCTGCCGCTCCAGGAAGTCAACCCCGATGGTCTTCTTGTAGTCTCTGGTGAAGGTGCCGCGGCAGTAGCGCTGGATCATGCTGGACTTTCCCACGCCGCCGTCGCCCACTATCACCACCTTGAGCGCCACCTCCAGCTCCTCCTCGCGCATCCTCGCCTCATCCGTGCACTCGCGCACATTAGTGATGACGATTTTGACTCTGCAAGGAGAGAATTTAACTTTTATTAAGAGTTGAGCAAAAAATAACGTATTGAAGTAACTTCAGTGCTTCGAACTATCAAAAAACCTGTTTTGCAGAGGATTATTGCTAAAGACATAGTAGTTATTTTGTCTTGCCATATTCGTATCTAACTTGCCTGACTCGTAGTCACAAGTCAGAAGGCGGTACCTAAATGCGCTTGCGGTTTTAGGGAAGATAGTCCGAGAATTTAGATGCCACGAAACCCATACAAATTATACATTGCCTGGGATGTAAGACCTGTCTATTAGTGGGCTCTATCTCGTGAACCGTAATAGGTAGAGAGTTGAAATTTTCACAGAATGTGTACCTATTTCTGTTGCCGCTATAACAACAAATAATAAAAATATCAAATGGCTGCAATGACAATCAAAAAAATTAAAAAGTGTTATTGTTTTGTACAATGGTACGGAACCCTTCCTGTGTGAGTCGATATCACGAGAGCCTCGGCGCGGCACCTTCAGGCAGGTTGAGCCGCCACATTAGTACTTAAGGATAGGTATAAACTATAAACTGAGAGTAAATACGAGCTTAGCACATTTTCTAAGGTAATAAATTTATTTTAAGACTGGGAGTAGTTGTTTGCTTGTAGAGTGTAGACGTAAGGCGACCACAACGGAACCAGTTTTTCAAGCACCTGTTTCAAACATTAAATTGCCGATCGTATTGCCCTGATTTAAATAAAGAGATGTGTTTTAGGAATAAATTAGACAATTTATACGCGAATCTCTAACGCAAATGTCGAAGCGAAATTTTTATTTGCTGGTTATTTTCCATGTTCCAACTTTTTTTGCAAAGAATCACCTTTAGAAGTTAAGGCTTTAACACACAGCGCGGGTTGGCATCGCGTCGTCATCGGTTCAACGCATTTCGTTTGAGGGTTATGGCTGAGCTCGTTTCCCTTTCGCTTTCAATTCTTTCCGTATTAAAAGTTAAAATACCAATAACAAAAAATTAAGGCGCTCGCTGCATTCGCGGTTCTGTTTAATTGAATTGAGTTCTATCTTTCTGTCAAACTGAAAGGTAAAATTCTAATGACAGGCCCCCGTCAAGTCAAGGCCGTGATAAAACCTCCCCTAAATCAATTCCCAATAATTACGGTCTTGGTTCCTTGTATTATTCAAATCGTAGGAAGTCTTTAGAATGACATTTCGGCTTTGTAGAGCGTTGTCTGTCACTCATACCTATACAACGTTTTATGGATCTCAATGACAGAGACAAGGCTCTAAAAAACCACTATCTCTTTGTAAAGGTCGATGTACATGACTTTCTGCCGCGTATGTAGGTACGTATGCGTTATGACGTGTCCTCCTTCCGTGCAGTTGCCGTCAAGAGTCCAGTACGACAACACGTAGTTAGAAACCGATTAGGGGTATGGGTTTAAATGAAACTATAACCAAACCATACCCCTTCCAAGTTAGCCCACTTGCATTACACATTTATTATTGATGACTTATTTAAATTAGGTATATATTATTGAGATTTATTGTACCTACTTACTTAATAAAATTGCACGCCAAACTTGGTTTTTCACTGCTTCCAAAAAATATTGTAACACCACGTCACGTGTATTTTTTTGCAAGAAAGAATTATGAATTATGATCACTTACCACCCAGGTGAGATCGCAATCAAGGGCTAACGTCTTGTCGAATAAAAAACGTCGCTGCTGCCAAGCGTTTTGTATGTCAGCCTTAAGAATAAGAACTGTCGATCTACTTTTCCCACTCGTATTTCGATTTCGCATTCATCGATGCAGTTGAGACTTGAGACGTGTTTTAAATAATGTATAGCAAAGTATTAATATTGATGGCAAAATGTTTAGTATGTTTTATTATATAAATAGCAACGGTAACAGGTGGAAAGTGACTGAGCACATTACTGAGACTTACCTACTTCAGAAATCAGTGTTACATCGTCACTGACCTTTGACCGTTTGATAATAATAAAATTCAAAAGAGAATGGTATTTGAATTTTATGAAATAACATATTACAATAGGTAGGTAAGTTTTAAGTACCTAGGTATGTTTTGAAATAAACTACAGCTTAATTCACACACCTCTAACATTTCGGAGTTTGTGAAAACTAAAATAAAATCCAATACATAAGTAAGACTTTTAGACATTAGGGAAGAATAAATAGCTAAATAATTATAGAAAGAAGAAAAAACTTGGGAACCTACCTAATATTGGTTTCAGATTTTTTAATTAACCTCGTGCTAGCAACTAGAGTTAAGTATTTCCACGAATTCAGAAAAAGATCTAGACACATTGACATCGCAAATCGGCAAAAACAACGCAGATGAGTCCAATCATTATAATTTTACTTTCGATTTAGACGGCGAGGTTTCTCTCCACAGAATCCGCCGCGTCATGCGAACTGATGAGCCGCGGTTATGTCAAGAAAACCGGCTAAGTGCGAGTCGGACTCGTGCACCGAGAGTTCCGTACTACATTCGTATTTTTTCGACACTTTGCACGATTACATCAAAAACTATTATGCATAAAAATAAATAAAAATCTTGCATATAAGCAGGCGTTATTTTGCGGAAATCCATGATACAATGAACCAAAAGCTTAATTTGCTATAATCCGCTGAAACAGATCAAATCTGTATGCAGCATGCGGTGCGATGCGATGGTTTCTCCTGTATGTTTAACAGTGAGAGGGCGAACGGTGAACATCGCCTGCTGCATATTGCACCATACAGATTTGATCTGTTTCGGCGGATTATAAAATAAAAGTCTTTTTAGAATGTACAGGTCAAGCCCTTTCATATGATACCCCACTTGTTATAATAATCTTACTATGAAAGTTGAAAATACTAAATATTTGTTTCACTTTTTTTTTTTGGTTTTACCCTATAGGTTTTCTTGACAAACAGACACAACAAAGTTTTCCTAAAAGGGTTCCTTTTTCCTTTTGAAACGGAACCCTAAAAAGATGCACTTTAGCTTTATTTTGCGCGATCTTTACTACGAATCGGGACTTTGCCTTTTCAAAGTGAATCAATGCATCTTTATTATGACTAACTTACCTAACTGTTCGTTTTTTGTGCTAAAAGTACAAATCAAAAAACTTGTCGAGCTTTTTGAAAGACAGAACTATTTGCCAATACTTATAATTTAGATCTTTATTAAATTAACCTACATTTTTGTAACTGTAGATTTATTAATTTCTTTCAAATTTTTTTTAAATTTCTAATGAAGAATTCTGTTTTATCGCCTTTATAATGGGGAGCTTAAAGCTGTGATAGCCTAGTGGTTTGGACGTCCGGCTTCTAATCGGAGGTCGGGGGTTCGATCCCGGGCACGCACGGCGCACCTCTAACTTTTCGGAGTTATGTGCGTTTTATGTAATTAAATATCACTTGCTTTAACGGTGAAGGAAAACATCGTGAGGAAACATGCATGCCTAATGTTCTCAAAGGTGTGTAAAGTCTACCAATCCGCACATGGCCAGCGTGGTAGACTATGGCCAAAACCCTTCTCTCTGAGATGAGACCCGTGCTCTGTAGTGAGCCGGCGATGGGTTGATCATGATGATGATGATAATGGGGAGTGCTCTGAAGAGCTGTTTGACCTCATTATCCTATCTCCTTTTTCTACAACCGCGCCGCGCGCCACCGTAAGCAATTTCACCCTCACCCTGCTTGTGGGTGCTTGGTGCACTTCGACCGCCCGTTGTGCCAGATCCTTATTTCCAAGCACATGCAAACTGCTGCTGCGGCTCCCGGTCTTGATGCTGTCTCTTTAAGACACGAGGCCAATGTGTCAACGCAATTTGCGTCCCACATTAGCACCCGTCCCCGTTCCCAGGGAACCAGCGTCAATCCATCAGGTCTCTTGCCAGAGCAGGAACGTCTATGGTGGCAAGAGCCCTTTTGATCGTATTAATACAGTTTATTATAGTTAGGTAGGTTAGTTGGTAGTTGGTACTTGATGTTGCGCAAACGTAAATAGTGATTAGTGACTAGGTAGGTTTAAAGCTATCTTCCTACGCCTTACTCGTAACAAGTTTTTAAATGTCAGGAAGTTAACTGTATAACATTTACTGTCTGTAGCAGAGTTGTTGAAGACGCCACTATTTTGACATCCGAGGACACGAAAGCGGATGCGGATTATTAGAAGTTCACATCCGCAGATGCGAATGCGGATGTCTGAATTAATGTGAATATTCCGCATTTGCGGATACGGATGCGACTAAGCGACAGGTCGATATGGCAATCGGGGAAGGAACACCCAGCACACCCGCACAGCCCCTAACCTAACCTAATCCGGTGTGGGCGAGCGCGGGTGACATGCGGGTGTGCGGGGCGTCCCCCCGCCTCATAACCCGATTGCCATCCCGCGGACTATTATACCTAAACGAACTAAACGTAAGGAATGGATAGCCGCGATCAACAGAGGTCTTTCAGTCAGGAACCCGTGCTTACGCTTTTACGGCGCGCCGGATGCTGCTGAAATTATTCCCATTCGGAGTAGGTCAGAAAAATGTGCCTCCTTACGGCTCTTGCGGCCTATGAGGTCACCAAAATACATAGGTACTTACCTGCCTACACTACGTAGGTAGTAGGTACTGATTTGAATGATAAATAAGCTGGCCTTGCCTTGTACGTGCTAAAATGTTTCTAGGTAAGTATTTTATCCTACAAAATCGAGTTGTAATTCAGCATGCAGATAGCTAGGTATTATAACGTAGACATCCGCTTAGAATCGATTTTTGAAATTTCAACCCCTTAGGGTAAAACAGGGGTTTGAGTGTAAGTAGTCTACACTGGGCGATGTCGCGGGCATAGCTAGTCATTTTATAAGAGAAAAAACATGTAATTGTAGGCCTACGTTTTCTCTCATGTATCTGGGTACCTACTTAGGTATTCGAAGTGATCGTTTTCGCCATTTGCATTTGGCTCAGGAATTCCATAAAACAGTTTGCGCCACTTGCGCAAAGCTTATGAGACGTTGAATTCAATCAAGCGAAGGTATTTGAAATTATAATTTTGCGCAAAGTAGGCGCGGCTAGTTACGTACCTAATTAATAAGAAATTAAAATGTAGGTAACTAATTAGTCATCGACATGCCGGCGTTGTGATAGGCTCCCAATGCAATTAACAAGTTTGAAATTTGAATCATTTACTTATCTAAGACATTGGTCTTACTATGTTCCATGTCGATGACTAATTAGTTACCTACATTTTAATTTCTTATTAATTAGGTACGTAACTAGGTATCTATACATTTTCTCGAAAAAAAAAATTGCGTTCACAATAATTAATCAGTTGTAACAACTAACAATCGTACAAGATTATACTATACCTACTTACATACTTATTACTTACATAATTTTTATTTATTTTTAATTTACATGGCGGCCATTTTCAAATTTTTTGTATTTGTTGTTATAGCGTAAATACATGTTAAGTGCTGCTTACCTACCTACTTATTACGGTTCATGATATATTGATAGACAGACGGACGGGCAAACGTACAACAACGGAGGCTTAGTAATATACAGAATGTAACCAGAACGCTAGCAAAAACTTAGCGCTACCTAAACACAATCTAATACCAATAACCATTTGCCTCATTTTGTAGTTTTAATGATTTAGTATTTTCAAACCTGCAATGTATAGCGTGCAAAACTCGGGTCAATGCCCAGCCTACGACGCAGCATTGACTCCGAGTGGCCTACTTACGCAAAGTTCGTTCGGTCGGTCAGATGTTTTATTTGCAATCTATAGTAAACTTTTACAAAATTATAGGATTTTTTATATATTTTTTTAGCTATTTTATGTGGTATCATATCAGTAATCATCAGTACTAGGCTCAGGTACAGTAGGGTGCCAACGGGATCCTTCGAGTAAAGATCCCTAAATAGGTATTGGCTTTAAAGTGTATAGTAGTATAGTAATCAAATATTATCCTGTTTTAGGGCAAAATGTCAATATTACCTAAAGTACGACTCTTGTATTTTAGGACCTGGGAAGTGGCAACCCTATGCGTGACGATATTTTTCAGATCTCCAGTAGGTACTGAAATGCTATAGAGTAGACGCTGCTGCGTCTAAAATGAATAAATAATTAAACAGGTAGGTAAGTTCTCATAAGTACTTACCTAGATTTTGAGCATTCACGTCACACGATGTGCTCGATATATTTTATGAAAGTAATCATCAATTTCTTGTCCGCAATCAACAGACACTAGGTTAAAGTTGTTTTATTCGACTAGTGCTAGACCACAATGTTCGATAAATTGAAATCGAATTATCGATACTGTTACAAAGACTGTAGTTACACGGCTATTGGCACGGCACGGCATCTAAGTTGGTACAGTACGCGACAGAAAGTAATGTACATCGGCCTTCAGAATGACATTTCGGCTTTGTAAAGCGTTGTGTCTGTCACTCATACCTATATGAAGTTTTGTCGGTCTCAACAGCAGAGAAATCTGTTATCTCCTTCTCATGGTCGATATACATTACTTTCTGCCGCGTACTGTACCTATGTACCGTATAAGGAATCTATAGAATTTTTTGAATGTTCTTGTTCGCAAAAGTAAAAGCATAAAGCTTCCCACCAGGTTCCCACACATTCTTTCTATCTATTAATCTATCTATTAATATTCTCCCTATTTAGATAAATAGTTTCATAGGTACCTACTTAATTACTTATATTATTTTAAAATTGAAATTTTTAATTATAGATTAAATTCAACAAAATTTAAATTTACTTAGCAATAGATCGTTAAAAAGGCATAAAATAGTGTCGTATTTAGGCAGTAGGGTAGCTAGATAATCAGGAAATGTGGGAAACGTCCTGAATTTCGTACTTTTAAATTTTTTTATTGACAAAGAAACTAAAGATTTCGTCTAAAATATCTTGTCATATTCATTGAGAATAGGTACTTAATACTTACCTACTTTGTTTTTTTATGTTGCAACAATGAAAAATAAAGAAAATCATCGAACGATTATATGGATCTTAATCAATACATCGATAGAGGCGTATAGGTATCTGTATGAGACTCAAATGAGGAGCTGACGATCAAAACGGTATAATTACTGCACGAAATAAAATTTTACAGGAGAAGCAAACAACTGAATGAAAGCTGTTGAAACTCGTTTTGATCGAAATGACGAACTTTGGACTCATTTTTGGGACAAAGTTTTAGGCCGTTTTGCTTAAAAATGAATTCAAATTTTTAACTAACTAAGTAGTCAGCGATTGAAATTGAACTTTGGACTCAAGTTCAGTGCAGTTTTAGACTGTTAAGTAGTTCAGTTTTGTATTCAGTGGGCTAAAAACCTCCGTATTAAGGAAAAACAAGAGTTTTTATCAGAACTGTACAGTGCAACAAGGCTACCTCGGCGCGTGGCGAAAATCGGAACTAACGTTGCCGTCAAGTATCCTCTTTATTTTTATTTGAATAGTCTAAGCCATAGATTAAATTATTGGTTTCGCTACGCTCTCGTCTAAGCCTTTTTTCTCCAACAGGGCCCCCTGTCAATGTTATTCAAGTGCCAAGAGAGCCTTGTCGCACTGTAAGTGCACAGTTTTGTTCGCCAGCTCCTCAAATATCACTCGATGTTTTCTTCATGGAAAGAGCTGTCCGACACATCGGTTATGGTAACAAAGCACGCAGCACAACAATGCGATCCGACCTCGATGTACGTATAACTTCCGCGCTAATGCTCGTTTGTTTTTACCACGGTACAATTATAATTTGATCGTTATCCGACCTGGAACCGAGGTTTTTGTCTAATATTTTTGAATAGAACATCTTTGAGAGTAATTTTGTTCAAATAAACAATTAAACTATGGTACTTAATTTATTTTATTGAATAAGTATAGAATTTACTATCTAGTGTCTAACTGTCTACTTGTAATAAAATTTATAAATGAAATAAGTTTATGTGTCTCAGTTTATGCATGTTTAACATGATTTATTCCAATAGAAGCAACAATTATCAATGGCTAAGAGTAGGTGCTTTATTTGCAATGCTGAATCGATATAGTATATAGAAGAAGAACGCACTTATATGAGATGCATCTTCCGGCACCATGGACTGACGATATAATGGGTGGGTATATTATGGATAACGGGTACCTACATGAGTAACAAGGATATAGCGGGAAGCGACTTAGTGAAAAAAGCTGAGGATAGGCTATGGTGGCATTTATTAGGTAGGTATGACGTCTACTGGCTGAAATTATAATAATGATATTTCAAGAGAGATTTCACAAATTCCATACAGACGAAGCCATAAATTGCTAGATCAAGATATAAGGGAAGTAAATGGCTAATAAAAAAACCTATAAGTAATCTTTTTATGAGTGTAGTCTTCAATTTAATGAGATTTATATAAGAAGCTATAAAAGCAAGATTAAAGTCATCAATCTAGGCCGAGTCCGTTGCTTTCACATGCACATAAATCATTATAGAAAAAGCTACTAGATCCTCATATATTCATAATATTATACTCTTTAATACTAGAATATCAAGCAAGACAGACGAGTAGACAGTATGCCTGGAATGTATCAAGTTTATGGTATGCCAATAATTTTCTTCGCGGTGGATGATTGTGGTAAAGAAAGTTGTACAATAATACAACGTCAATTTTGTACTTAACTGGGTATAACCCGTGATGTATGGAAATATACAATTGACAATCGGGGACGGGCGCTAATGTGGGACGCAACTTGCGTTGACACATTGGCCCCGTGTCATATCAGGAAGACAGCATCAAGACCGGGAGCCGCAGCAGAAACATCAAACAGCTGAAAACGGCAAGCGGCGCAAGTATGCCTCTCTTATAGAGAGTTACATTTTTGTGCCGTTTGCCGTGGAGACCCTGGGGCCATGGAGTCTTAGTGCAAAAAAAAATTTACAAGACATTTCACCGCGATTAATAGCCTCATCTGGTGACAGAAGGGCTGGCTCATTTTTTGCGCAACGGATCAGCCTGGATGTCCAGCGCGGAAATGCAGCCAGTATTCTTGGCACCATTCCACGCGGGCATGATTTATATAGTAATTAGATATGGCTAGCTTTAAGTTTTATTGTAATATATTCCATAATTAAAAATATCCATTGTTGATATTCTTCTTGCAGTGCTGTGAACTAGCGGAAATTGGCATTATTTTGAATATGTTGCACGATTGTAGATAGTCTGCCTCAGGGCTATTTAGAAGGACATCATTTTAATGTAACTTATTTATCTCACAGTGTTAAATGTTAATCCGAATAATATAATCACATGAAAACAGTCAGCACTATTTAATTTGGACTCTCTATTTGGGGTCCACCGACATACGAGTAAGTATAAAAAAGCAACCGGGAGTTTTAATAATTATGTTTTAGTTAATACGGTAGGTACGGTAGGGTCTTCAGCCACACGTAGAAACTATTATTCCTATCTATCTGTAATCAATCGATAAGTTATTGATTAATGTCCCATTTGTTGAAAAATACCATAACTTTTTTGTTAACTAAACGCTTTGATGTCAGAGGAATTCGACATAATATACACACAGATAGATAAATTTGAATAGTGAAAGTTAAAGTCCAACGTAGGTGGTTTCTGCCACATAAACAGAGATATTAAATTTTATGAAGCTCTTTGGCCTTGAATCATTTAGTGAGGTGCTCTAGCTAAATTGTACGGATGTGCGGACATGCACGCAAATCCGCGGTTATAAGCTAGTGATGTCTAAGAAAGGACATAATTACCACGTTGTAAACGCGGGTGGTCAATCACCTTCTAACGGAATGCTCACATCAGTCCGCTAGAGTAACCATGCAATTATAAATCGATAACTAGACTCAAATATATTTATAAGTCAATATTATGTAGAATGTAGTATGTACCTAGGTCTAGTCAAAAGGTCTAGTTTAAAACAAAAATTGTGCCTCCCAATTGCACCAATTTTTTTTCCGGTGATAAATAAATAATTATTAGTAAGTACCTACTTAATAGCGAAATTAATTTAGCTGAATTAGTTATCGCATATATAGTATATATTGTACTATATAATATATATTTAGCAATATTACTAGGTCGGTTAACCAATTAAAAATTCGTTATCCAAGTAAAAATTGGTCATATTAATAATTTTTACTACTTAATGCTCAGCCTTTATTTTCGAAGTTAGAGCATTAAGTTTACTACTTAGTACTTATACCAATCTTAAGTCAATATGCCAATCTTATAAGTAGGTACATAATAAGGTAGGCTATAGGCATCTATATTGCAAAATAATATAAGAAAGAAGCCCGCATGTTACGCTTTCGAACAATAAGTTTCAGTCCAATAGTTTTTGTGCATGTGTATAGTGATGACAAACTTTATAATAGCTGTTGTAATTACAGCACAGAACAAAAGCCTTCTCCATGTGCTGCGTTTTTAAGACTGTCCGAAAAAACTCCGAATTATATAGCTACTGTAGCCTCAATCTGTCTCACTCATGAGTGAAACACTAGTCATCTAGTCATCGTCTCGGACGGAAATCTGATTACATGCTCTTACAATGCTCATCACTTGCAAAGTATAGCAGCTAACTGTTGGGAAAACGGTTCCGAGCAGACCGACTGAGAACAATACGAGTACCTAATCAGTAGGTACCCTTATTATAAATCTGAAGTTTGAAAGTGTGTTTGTTTGTTGGTTTATTGGTTTACTGGTTTGTCCTTCAATTACGTCGCAACGGTGCAACGGAATGACGTGATTTTTAGGGTTCCGTACCTCAAAAGGAAAAACGACTGTAGTACGGAACCCTCAGTGTGCGAGCCTTACTCGCACTTGGCTGCTTTTTTTGCATGGGTATAGATCACCTGGAAAGTGACATAGACTACATTTTATCCCGAAAAATCAAAGAGTTCTCACGGTATTTTTAAAAAACCTAATTCCACGCGGACGAAGTCGCGGGCATCAGCTAGTGAGCTATAAATTGAAATTAGCGATGTAACATTCGGAATAACATTGTCTTCACAGAAATATGTGACTGTGTTGATCCATTTTTCTTTAGCTGACTAAAAAGGTAAATAAATCGAAGAAATCTTGGAGCAACGGTATTTCTGTAGACAGACGTAAATAATGCGTAGAGACGCGATGATCGATGTAGATCATACCTATTTCTCTAACATAAACACTATCTATGTCCTATTTGCATATAAACAACTAAGATTTTACTAGTGTCGTCAATGCGATGCGTTTTTTGGAACTGTAGGTAGCACGAAGGGAAAATTGCTGGATCCATCGATGGATAAAAAAGTTGCAGCCAGTAACAGTGTGACTCGATAGGAGAAAATTTCGATGAGCTCCCAAAGACACTGTGACACGATTGAGTGTGACTCATTGGGAACCCATCTAGCAAACCCCGTACCTGTAGGTAGAGAGTAGAGACCAAGGGAGCCAAGCAGAGACCAATGCCAGTGAATTGACCGAGTGGAGCCTTGGACATGAGGGTTTTTAGGCGTTTGGAGCTAGAAGGGTAACTTCTGACCGGAGAAATACGGCCTCTGCTGGAGAAGCTTTCTTGACCAAACCAAGGTCCATTTAGGGCTGTAGAGCTTTGAAGATGATGATGTTGTTGATGATGATGATGAATAGAATAGAATATATTTTATTCAAGTAGACTTACTACAAGTGCTTTTGAATCGTTAACTAGTTTAATTTACCACTGGTTCGGAATGCTGTTCCTACCGAGATGATGGTGATTTAAATACAGACTTGAGCACTGTCTCAAATTACATACAGAATCTACCTAATCTACAGAAAAAGATTTGGGGCTGCTAAAGTCGCTGTTTAAGACAAATAAAAGTCAAAGTATTTGACTGCCAGGTCTATATTTTTTAAAATCTTAAAGCGTTTCATTCTTTTTTCATCACATTCATCACAGCTTGTGATAGAACTAGAAGGGGATTCCAACATGAATGGATAGAACCAACCAGCATCTGAAAGTTGTATTGAAAACGCGTGAACCGTTTATGAATGGCATGCGTCCTTGGGGAGCGCGGGCGAGGCGGGGTGATTGTCCCGTGCCCCTTCGGAACCTCAATGTTCAATGCACATTGGCAGATGGAAAACGGGAACATTATTCTGACTGCGACTGTCTGATTTGGACCACTCGGCACTGATTTTGGCCAAGATCTTTGTATGAAAATTGTTTTTTTTTTTCACTTAAAGTTTTGTTTCATTGATTTGCAGTTTAGATATTTTTTGGTAGACATCATATTAATGCTGTTCCTGCTATTTTATTACGCACTTATCTATGTATAAACTCTTGTCTAACTGTTATTAAAATCAGTATTCTATCTAATTTTAATCTGTGCCACTGTAGTGCTTTTGAATAGTCAAAAGAATTAGCATTTAAATTAATTAAAAAAAATATCATATCAGAATCAATAAAGAAATGAAAGTTTGACTGTAAATATATTAGTGAAAAATGGACTTAATTATGTCCATTAAGTAGATACATAGTTGAAAATGAACCGCTGTAAAATCAGAATCTAATTAAAATCTTGCAAAAACAGAAATTAAAATAACGGACAAATTCATAAAACAGTTGGAAAGATTGAGTCGAGCATAGACACGGCACGGTTAAGTGCTTGTGAATAAATTAGTATTGGAATGCAAACACCCGCTGACAATATTTGCTTTACCATCAGCCTGGCATCATGGCTCAGTGGCTCTATAGACTCGAGTCGTTGCTTTATTTGTCAATCAGTTATCGTGGAAAGATTTCTGTACTAATTTGCATAAATGCGCACATTTTTCCAATTAAGTAGGTACCTATTTACTGATATTAGACGACAGGCAAGATCCAAAGAAGCTGTGATAGCCTAGTGGATAGGACGTCCGCCTTCTGATCGGAGGTCGGGGTTCGATCCCGGGCACGCACCTCTTACTTTTCGGAGTTATGTGCGTTTTAATTAATTAAATATCACTTGCTTTAACGGTGAAGGAAAACATCGTGAGGAAACCTGCATGCCTGAGAGTTCTCCATAATGTTCTCAAAGGTGTGTGAAGTCTACCAATCCGCACATGGCCAGCGTGGTAGACTATGGCCAAAAGCCTTCTCACTCTGAGAGGAGACCCGTGCTCTGTAGTGAGCCGGTGATGGGTTGATCATGATAACCTAAGCTTGCCTCAGCAGTTCGTTCCAACCTAGACCTTGATAGAATAATTAAAACATGCATAAGTCTATGTTTGCGAATGCTTTATTTTCAGATTGTCTGATATTACGATTTTTAGATTAATTTAGTAGGTCTACCTGTGGGACAAGATAGGTAGGTACATACCTAGCAACGTTGTTGTTTTTTATTTTAATAAAAATGGCGAGCAAATGACTAGGCGGGTCACCTGATGTTAAGTGATTCCCGCCGCCCATGAACATTTGCGGTACCACTTACCAGAGGAACGGTAGGTAGAATATTGATTAATTTTGGCCATTAATTACTAGATCTAATTTCTATAATCTAGTTATTTAGATAGACAGCTGATGCAGATGAGGTTTGGAGGCAAAGAGTACAATAAAGATGCGAAGTGGTCCAAGTAAGGTACCTACCTACTTTCTATGGAATATGCATCGATCTGGAGCAATAAGTGGAGCAATTTGGAGCAATTATTTCGCTTAACATTGCTGAAATTTTCAGGTATTGCTGGGTATTGTAGCAAAATGCTTCATGTGGTCGTGACTCGTGATGCCATAAATTCCGCTCAAGTGTATAATATATAGTATAATATCTGTGACGCCGCCTGGAATGCGGAATTTCAATTGCCCGTGTAAGCGTACTTTTAGGTCTCCTAGACAAATGTTTGGATAGATTTCAATGGCTTGCTGCAAAGTAACTCGAATAGGTTTTTATAGTACCTACCTACTCACTGAGAAGGAGCAAAAAATGTAAATAAAAGATTGCATATTATATGGAGAGTGTGAAAAACCACTGATCAAAACAATTACAAAAACGGTCGATAAACGATACAAGTATGTTATAAATAGTGAAAGTAACTTTTACTTTTTCTAAAAAGGCAATCAACAGAAAAAAGTTGTAAGTCGCGTGCGGCGAAGATGCCACGAGATGCCCGTAGGTAGGAATACATTTCTTAACTTTGTCGCAGTTAAAAATAAGGTTCTCTATTACGATAAATATGGTTCAGGTTGTATCTAAGACTAGGTATAGAGAATAGTTGTATATAGGTGTAGGTAGTAGGTACATACATAGACTAGGTTACCTATACTTTATTAGTACTATTTACTTATGTCGTACCTACATGTGTATAATGCACGGAAATTAGGATGGCAATGATTTTGCTAATTCCTAGGGATATCACGAATCAAGGAATCTCGGAAGAAAGCGAAACCTAATTGATTGGATTAAGTAAGTAGGTACTTCTTACCTAGTTAGGTACTAATACCTACTAGACATGTGTCCACTATAGCAAAACGTAACTGAAAACGGTTACCGTGCCTATAGCGTACCGTATTGTCGTAGCTAGCAACGGTTATCAGTTATCTATGACAATGCATTATTTGGTATTTCGGTAACTTGAAACGCAAAATAATTATGCTTTCTCTTTCTTTCTAAATGTTTTCACACACTCAAAGTCTAGAAGGAGCTAATATTGGCTACCTACCGGCTTAGTAACGACTTGAAACTTTAGCTATACAGACGGTATCGATACGGCAGCTATCTTAGTTACTACAAACGAAAACGGTGTGCGCTGCGCATATTAAATTAGTTTAAACACAGGAATCAGAGGATACCGATATTCGGCAACGGTTATCAATATCGGTATTGAAACTAAATAGCCGATAACGCTCATCTCTAATACCTACTTCATTTCTCGAAATAAATATCTATTGATATAACAAAATACTACTATTATCAGTGGTAAGTACCTACCTACTAGTTTAGTGAAATGATAATATCATTTCACTAAACTAGTACTACTAGTTACTACTACTAACTACTACTACTACTAGTACTACTACTAGTACTACTACTACTACTACTACTACTAGTACTACTAGTAGTACTAGTAACTACTAGTAGTACTAGTAGTTACTAGTTTAGTGAAATGATAATATCATTTCACTAAACTAGACTCTCCCCTTCTTGCCTTCTTCCTGGATTTCGTGATTTCCCTGGGAGACTGGGAGTTCGGGAAATCATTATTACCACTTTATTATACGACAATTTTGTATGTTTTATGTTATGGAAGATGGAATAAATCTATTGGATTTGTTAAGCTTGGTAGGTTACAGTTGGTATCGAATAAATTTCCTTATGTGTTGTACATTCCCAAAATACCTATTATAAAAGGTCGATGCTTTTTTAGAAGACTAGGTAGGTATCTAGTCGGGTTTACGTTTTATAAATCATCTTGCATATTATATTCAGTGATGTGTATATATAAAAGTGTTACCGACCTTTACGGACCTTCGGGGGCGGGCAGGTGTGCTAGCATCTGCCAACTCTTTTACCTGTTTAGTTTTTATTCGCGGAGGTCTTCAGAGTGAACGTGAACGAATGTGGAATAAAAACAATAGTGCAGGTATTTTTCTTCCTGTTTTGTTGAATCAGGTAACGGACATGTTCTTTTAATTTAAAAATGTGGTTTAATATACCAACAGTAGGTAGTTAAATACAAGAAATTTTATTTTTAAATTCTGTTTAATTTACATCATACGACTATCTTACACATCATCACACCAAAGACTGTTAATTATTATACATAGGTAGCAATGTCTTTTGATCGTGTATGGCCAGCGCCAAGGGAAAAATTCGGTAACCGTGAATTTGTGGTTACATCACAACAAAATTAAAAAGTGTTTATTCTTGTATGATGGCACGGAACCCTTCGGGTGCAAGCCCGACTCGCACTTGAAAAATTTAAATGTTTCCTTGGTTGTCTGTTTGTCCGGGACAGTCAGGGCGAAAGACTGGCTTCCCATAGCACAGGGAATCCTAGTTTGGGGGCCAGGAACTTTGCATTGCTACTACCAGAGTTATGTACTTATATATACCTTGTTGTAATTTTTTTTTTATCAAATAAAGATTATAAAAATTAGTCTTCGAAATAGTTGAACTGATTTTGAGAGGACTCTTGTCTCTTACGTGCCTATTATATAATATTGATAGATAGGTAGGGGTAGGTTGGTATATTAAATAAATAGGTAAGTATATAGGGCGTAGGTACCTAAATTTTTGAATACTTTTAATTCCGGAATCATAAGTCCAACGGGAAAACGCGCGAAATGGGAACTATGTATTAAAGTTCTTCAAGAGAACTGAGTAGCATGGCTAACTAGAAAGCAGCTCCTATGTTATGATCTGCAATAAGAAAAGCTAGGTCTATGAAAGCTATGACTTCCTAGAGTCAGTATTGACTATTGATCTAACTGGCTCGCAACCTCGTTTCATAGAAAGTCATTGTTGACTCCGAGTTTACTTCTTTTTACATTGCAAAGTCTATTAATAATTTGTTTGTTTTTTAATTTTAAATATGGGGTACGTTAGAATCCTTGCATCATCCCGATCCCGTGGGACAGTGGCTATAAGCTTTTTGAAAAAAAAAACAATATGGCAGAGTCACAAACATACTACAACAAGTACCTACCTAAATAATTTTAAATACATATCAAAAATTGCGTAACCGGCAGGAATCGAACCTGCATCTTCTGGGTGAGAGAACATACGTATCACAAATTTCGTCACTGGCAGCAAGCGAAACCGTGGCCGGAGTTGGTTAAGGCATCGGGCGCGAACCCAGAAGATGCAGGTTCGATTCCTGCCGGTTACGCAATTTTTGATATTATGTACCTATTTAAAATTATTTAGTAATTTCCTTGAAGTGTAGGTGAAACACTAAAAAATTATAAAAAATAAAGTACCTACCTACTTTGGTACAAGTTGTAGTAGGCGACAGATCGAGATAGCAGTCGGGGTATGAGGCGGGGAGACGCCCCGCACACCCACACGTCACCCGCGCTATCCCGGGCCGGATTAGCCACCGCAATTCGAAAATGTTTTACAAAAAAAAATTGGAATTCAATTAGAAAACATACTAGTTTCGTTGTAATTGGTTGGTGACTCAAAATGTTAACTAACACTGAGGTTTTTGGCTCTATCATTTCTATGGGATTCCGTAACAGAGAGAGCGCTATACCACTATACTAACTTCCGCGGATAAAGTAAGTATAGTCACAGAATAATATTATAATAGGTATAGTCAGCACTCAGCCAATGCTCAGTCAGTGGTTGGTCGAAAACTTGGCTCAACCGGGAACATTAAGGGCGTTCATCCCACTGTATATTTCTACGCTGTGGTACTAGATACCTACTCGTAGAATGTGATTTTAGTGGGAGATGCGTTGATATCACGTCGCGGTCGGTTCGCTTACCGTGACCATCTGGACAACGACCCGCGGAATACTTACTATAAACTAATTTATTTTACTTTATGAATTCCTACTTTTTGAATACTGTTACACTATAGCCGTCGCATAATCTCGCTTCCGACGGGGTAATAATCCTTCTTTTGGTGTGAGGAACAAAATCCAATCCTATATGACATCCTTTGTCTCACACTAGGTTTCCAGACTCAACCGTTCACTTCAAGCCTTTTGCCAAACAGACTTAGGTCCTTAAGGCTTAGGACTTGACACATGAGGTAGGTGTAGGTGTATAATTTTATGGTACCATGGATCTAGATTCTAGGTGTAGGTACTAGCTAGAATACATTAAAAACTGGAATAAGTACAGTCGGATTGGAGTTGGTGATTCATACCAATATCTTTTTGCCCCCACCACTATTTATTTTTCATAAAAATCTGGTAGCACTGGAAACGTGAAAAATTGTTGTTTAATTAAAAATTCGAGTATAGATAATAGACGAATGTCTCACGATGGTAATATGTAAGTATAGGTAGGTATCTATTTCTCCACGCGTTGTAACTAGTGAGTAATGGAATATTTTTAAACTTCTTATAATATTGTGATCTTATTGCGATAAAAACGCGGGCCCACGCGTCGTGCACGTCTGTTAATAAGGTGAGAAAGTAGGCAGGCGGTTACCCAAAGACATCGGATACCGTTTAGCGAGGACGGATGAAAACTTATTAATTAAGGCACTTGTTGGTGATTAAACATTCGCAATTTGGGTAGATCGAGTGCTAAGTGGCCTGCCTTGTACAACTGTATCGTACCACAGTGCACGACTGTACCGTTATGAACTATAGGTATGTTACGATATTTAAATAATTGTTTTTGATATTCATTGAAATTTAAAATTGTAGGGCGCCCATACCTTGAAGAAAAGTAAGGAATATTTTAAGTATTTTAAGCACGTGAGTGGTGATCTATCATCTAATCTAGGTATATTTCCATACTAATATTACTTAGTTTAAATTCGAAAGTGTGTCTCTGTCTGTTAGCTTTTTACGGCCCATCCGTCTGACCGATTTTGACTAAAGATAGGTATTAATAGAGAAAGCCTGCATTACGGAGACGTACCAACATATTAGGTTACTTTTTCTCTGGAAAATCATCTCATCAATCATCTGTCTGTGTTAAACCGATTTTGATGAAATTGGGTACCTACAGAGCTAGCTTAAATCCCGGGGAAGGACATATTATGTACTTTTTATCTCGGAAAATTAAAGAATTTCCACGGGATTTTTATGAACCTAAATCCACGCGGACGAAGTTGCGGGCGTCATCTCGCTTTAATTATTTTCAGATAGTTACATTACTAATGTATTTTATTTCTCAGTGGAAGTAACATGCTACATAGAAAAGAAAGCTCGTACGAGTAACTACCTGTACCTACCTATAGAAATAATTTTAAATAGAATAGAAATAAAATTTTGTTCAAATAAACTTTTAGGTACAAGTGCTTTGGAATCATCTATTAAATAGGTACCTATACCACGGATTGCTCTACCGAGAAGAACCAACAAGAAATTTACGTTGCTGGAGCGAGCTGCGAGTCAAATCCACACTCTTTTATCATTTACTTACATGACTTTCGTTTGTGTAAATATGCTTTTTTCAGGAGCATAACTACCTACTTTCAATATTATACTTTTTGTGGCAAAATATTTAACTACATCGTACATCTTATCGACTATCGTACATCTTATCGAAGCTGTGGTAGCCTAGTTAGTGGTTAGGACGTCTGCCTTCCAATCGGAGGTCGGGGGTTCGATCCCGGGCACGCACCTCTAACTTTTCGGAGTTATGTGCGTTTTTAAGTAATTAAAATATCACTTGCTTTAACGGTGAATGAAAACATCGTGAGGAAACCTGCATGCCTGAGAGTTCTCCATAATGTTCTCAAAGGTATATTGTGAAGTCTACCAATCCGCAGATGGCCAGGGGGTAGACTATGGCCAAAACCCTTCTCACTCTGAGAGGAGACCCGTGCTCTGTAATGAGCTGGCGATGGGTTGATCTTATCGATACGATATAAATTAGTGTTTAGGAGTATACATGAATTCATAATATTGAGTATCAATACAACATCAGCGTATTGTCGGTCATTATAAATTCTTCACGCATCAACTGTACGAGACGTCTCGCGGACTTCGGGAATGTAGGTATAATTCTATTGTATTCTTATTTCTTGTCATTAGGGATGTGTAACAAGTACGTAGGTATTTACGTACTGTAAACGTGCAGCTCACTTAATTATCTATTTATCTATACAGTCTTTGTTGCATCTAGGTAGTATATTATTATTCATGACTTTTACAAAAAATATTTGAAGAACTTGAAAAGTGCGTACCTACGTGAATAAAGATATAATATTATATCATCTAAAAAAAGATTCTGGTCTGATTTACAACCGCCATATTTCATACATCCTTAAAATATAAATGTATGTTTTCGTATCTAAAGAGAAGAACGGTATAAAAATAAAAATAACCGTGACTAATTCTCGACTAAAATTGGCGTTACTTAATTGCCATAGATTGCAAAAATTTGCATTCATAAAAATGGCGTAAAATTATATGATTGGAAAATATATTCGAGCGTTGGTGATTATTTTAATAACTCCAGACTTTAACAATCCAATTTCACGATTAGGCATGAAACTGTCTTGTTGGTAAAAAACAATCGGCTGTGTATAATTTGTACAGACTATTTGGTTTCCTTTTGTTCACTGACAAAAATTAGGTAGGTACCTAGGTATATTCCGTACAAAATGACTCCTCACGCGCTATAGGTCAAACGTCATGTTTCAAAAGTACGATTCACCTTCAAAATTAGGACTAAAATCGTACCTACTTTTGACATGAAATTTGACACAAAAAAAGTTGAAATGGTAGACCGTGAGGATTAAAATTTGATGCGTTATATATGCATTAATTTATCTCAATTACCTATAATATATTTAAGTATAAATAAATTGAGTAAAAAAACCTACCTAAATATACGTATTCTTTGTAACCACCTGTAACTTAATCAAAGATCAAAGTTGCACTATTTGCAAGCGAAATCATTGTCACCCTATCAAAAATTTCGTATTCCCATCCCTACCTATCCATACTAAGATTATAAATGCGAAGGTGTGTCTGTCTGTCTATCTGCTAGCTTTACACTGCCCAACAGTTAGGTATTTTGATGAAATTTGGTACAGAGTTAGCTTACATCCCGGTGAAGGACATAGGCTACTTTTTACCCCGGAATATTAAAGAGTTCCCACGGGATTTTTAAGAACCCTAAATCCATGCGGACGAAGTTGCGGGAGGCTAGCTAGCAGAATATAAAGAAGCAACTCTCTAGGTAGGAAAGCAAACGGAAAAAACCCTGTAATGTGACCACGCAACTCATCAAGAGTACAGGACAAATTCCATCATAAGTCATAACCAAAGCATGTTTTTATGAAAGCTCTTAGCTAAACTTACATTAAGCTCCCGCGCTTGCACTTCACATAGATTTACCATTCCAAAACCCTTTATTATTACACTAAAACACTGCAACATTCACCGATAACGACACACAAACTTATAAAATTTCAAATAAAAACTGTAGTTAGCAATTTTGTATAGAAAGACTACACGCGAGTTGTTTATGATTTTAAAATGTTCCACGAAACACGTTTGATGAGTGCAGCGGTTAAGCCAAGACTGGCAAATGCCTGCCGCCCGGCTGCGTCTGCGCAGGCTTCGAAGGAAAGTTCATCGAACGCCTGCGCACGTCGTTCGAGCAGTACGGATTGTTCATGATTATTATATTGACATTTTCACTGTTGTGCGATGATCATTAACGTTCATACAGACCAAGTAGTCCGCGACAGGTCGAGATGGCAAACGGGCTATGAGGCGGAGGGACGCCCCGCACACCCGCACGTAACCCGCGCTATCCCGCACCGGGTTACCGGCTGTGTGGGTGTGCGGGCCATCTCGATCCGTCGCGTACAGCACGCGGCCGAAAGTAATGTACATCGACTTTTAGAAGGAGATAGCAGATTTGTGGAGCGTCGTCCCTGTCGTTGAAACCGACAAAACGTCATATAGTTACATATGAGTGACAGAAACAACGCTCTACAAAGCCGAAATATTATTCTTAAGGCCGATGTACCTACATTACTTTCTGCCGCGTACTTTTGTAGACTTCGCTTTATCGCAAATGATTCCATTTTAAGAGCAAACCATTACCGTGCCGTTACCTCTGTGGTTACCTCATGTCATTTGTCAGAATCTGACACCATCACGAATCGCACAAAAGCGCAAGAGGAGCAAACCACGAGAGCATAGATTATCTACTATATACTAGAGAGCAAACAAAGTACGAACCACAGATGTACATCTGGTACGGACACATCTACAATGCGACAAGGCCCTCTTGGCACTTGAATGACATTGACAGAGGGGCGCTGTGGGAGAATCAAAGAATTTCTAAGGTACTTCGTACAACAAAGGCTTAGAATATTCAAATAAGAACAAAGGGGATACTTGACGGCAACGTTAGTTCCGATCAGGGTCTTTTCACTCAGTACATTTTAGCCACAGTACAAAATCGCACAGGGTACATTGACTCAGACTTAGCTCGACAGATGGCACTAGTAGTAAGTTTTGTTGCCAACCACGCGCAACAGGTGGCACTACTTGTAAATTTTGTGGCCGGTCAGCAGTGTGACCGTTTGTGGCAGATTTCTGCCATTTGGGCAGATTTGGCTCCTAAATTTTAACTCTGGCAGAAAAAGCTGACGATTTAACAAAGTGGTAGATTGTGGCAGATTTCAAGGAAATCCTTATTATTCTATCGCCCCACTTATCTAATCTTATTATTTTTCTAATCTATCGCCACACTCACACACACACAGTTTAAGTATCAATTATTAATCTTGGCAATCTATTTTCGTCCTTATTCAAGCAATTAGCAAGGAGTGAAATGTAAAAATTCTTAAATGTGATGGATGAATGCAATAAAAAAAATATATGAAAAGACATTGCTATGCTAGGAGAGTCAGACTCAGAATAATATTAATAATTAATTAAAAAGCAAATTCGTAACGTTTTTTTCTTTTTAAAAATTACACGGTAATTTACACGGTATTCTTTTAGCTCATCCACCGTAATTTAATCATGAAACACCGTATTTTTAACCTTACAACACGGTAATTCTTGAATTACATATGGAAACACTGGCACAGTCACAAATTGTCAAGTCTGTGGTCTGTGTCTATTAAAAATTATTTATTTTCAACCACTTTTTTCCGAGGTTTTCCATTATCTCAAGGTATTTATGTGATATTTTCCAACGACTTAACTTTGTTAGTTGGATTTTGGTGATTCTGTTATAGTGAAGTGACTTGTGCTTTATTTTGAACTCTGACAACTCTACCGAGAAACTTTCTTTATTTCTTTGTACCTCTTTCAAGCTATTCGAAACTGCAAAGTATGGATTTACAGTGCATTGTGCTGATCTGGATGTGATGGAAAAAGCCATAAAACAAGAAAAAAGAAGAGCTCTATAAGTACCTAACTAATATAACCCCGACTACGTTTCTCGGACTACGATTTGCTGTAATAACAGAAAAAAAGTGTGTGCCCAGTTATAAAAATAAATAAAAGATTATTACCTTATTTGTGTTTTATTGAAATTAACCATAGAAAAATAGAAATAAAAGAAAATTTAAAACCTATATATAGGTACCTACCTATCTAGGTAGCGTATGTACTGTACCTATAGGGATTAGTATATATAGCAGATCCTGTAGTTGCAACTCAGCTCAATAGATGGCGTTACCAAAAAATAGGGACTGATGACTCTATACCCGTATATTCAATGTACTCTGTGGTTCCGATTTTCGCCACGCGCCGAGGTAGCCTTGTCGCACTGTATTAAGTCTGTGACTTGGATGAATGATTACTACTATCTCTGTGGTCTGTGACTTAAAATTTTACGAAATTTCAAGTTTGACTTTGACATCTGTCAAGAATTGTCAAGAAAAAATCTAAAAATCCACGATTCACAAAGTTAATAATCGTGACTTTCAATAATTCTGTGCAATTTGTGAACCCAACAATATTGTTTACTTTCATTTCAAAACCTACTAATAATTTGGGAAAACATGCCGAAGGTTTCAGGTAATTATTATAGTTTGTGAGTTACTAAATTGCTAATTCATTCAAACTTTTTTAGGTTAGAATTGTTTTCGAAATCCGAGGTTCAAATATTATTCTCTGGTTTTTTGTAAACACACGTTCGTAGTTATTAAAATAATCTAGCCTTTTAACTTACAGTTTTTTTTGTACTGCTATGAAATGTTACTTTTTGACAAAAAAGTATCTATTTTACTTAAACGCCTTTGTCACAAATACCGGCGTTCTATAACGTCGGTTAATTATTAAAGTTTGTTTAAATTAACATTTTCCGTGTGACCTTTTGTGTTTTATCGAAGTAAAATATCTTCTGACGTCATTAGACTGACTTGTTTATTTATTGTGAGAGAGATTCTATCCTATAAAGCTAATTTTAAAAAGGTGTGTATAAGTATATGTGTTCCATTTTTACTGTAGGTATAGGTAAGAATGAAATACGTCATCATTTTGTAGTAGTATTTGATAGTAGATCAATAAACTGGCTTAGAATGAAATTAATAAATTATTGTTTATTCTGTATTTACTTGTCTTAGATTAAACATAATATTATGATGCTCATGACTGTGTTCATTTAGATAGAGGTTCTTTTAAAAGTCCTGTGGGAACTTGTTAATTATCCAGGATAAAAGCTATCTCTATACTAAATTTCATCAAAATTGGTTATGCAAAAGAGCTGTGAAAAGCAGATTGACAGACATACTTTCGTATTTTTAATATGTACTTGATATGAATTAGTAAAGCAATTGTAAACCAAAATCTATGTGGCTACAGGTAGTGGTGCAATCATAACTATTTCTTATTTACTTACTATACCTACAAGCGAGACTCAATTGCTAAGAAAAGTTCATCATCATCATCATGATCAGCCCAATGTCGTCTCACTACAAAGCATGGGTCCCGTCTCAGACTGAGAAGGGTTTTGACCATAGTCTACCACGCTGGCTATGTGCAGATTGGTAGACTTCACACACCTTAGAGAACATTATGGAGCACTCTCAGGTATGCAGGTTTTCTCACGATGTTTTCCTTCGCCTTTACAGTGTGACATTTAATTACTTAAAATGCACATAATTCTAAAACTCATAAAAATTTGAGGTGCATGCCCGGGATAAAACCCCTGACCTCCGATTAAAAGGCAGACATTCTAACCACTAGACTGTCACAGCTTTTTTTAGATGTATAGTAATAACAAATTCACTATTAGAGGTTATTTCATTACAGTAAGGTGCAATTTTAATTGTACACAATAGTGATAATAAAACATGTCCTATAGTTACAAGAGTACTTGTTATTTTGGGCACTTTTTGACCATAATTATAGGTCTTACTAGTATAGTAAATGAGTGCTATTTCTGTCTTCCTTCCTCTTACAGTGAAGGTGAAATGGGGGAAGGAGATGTACCCCGATGTGGAGGTGAACACGGAAGATGAGCCGGTTGTGTTCAAGGCACAGATATTTGCCTTGACTGGGGTTCAACCAGAGAGGCAGAAGGTTGTCTGCAAGGGAGTTACTCTGCGGGATGACAGCTGGGCTAATTTCAAGTTGTCAAATGTAAGTAGTATACTAGTACAGTATGACAAGGCTCTCTTGGCGCTTGAATGACATTGACAGGGGGCACTGTTAGAGAACAAAGGCTTAGAATATTCAAACAAGAACAAGGGGACACTTGACGGCAATGTTAGTTCCGATTTCCACGCGCCAAGATAGCCTTGACACACTATTACTACTGGATTCTTACCAAAGGTGGTTTTCTGAAAAAAGCCAGGTTTAACAACCCCAAAAAATTCAGTTCAAGATTAGCTAAAAGTGAATAAAAAAATGTACTTTATGCAAATGAGCTCAGTGGCTATCATTCAGTGTTAGACACTAAGCTAGCGAATCACCCAGCTGGAAAGTGACACTGACATAGGCTACTTTTTAGGATTCCGTACCTTAAAAGGAAAAAAGGGAAGGTGTGTCTGTCAAGAAACCTATAGGGTACTTCCCGTTGATCTAAAATCATGAAATTTGGCTGGTAGGTAGGTTTTATAGCACACGTAAAAGGAAAAATCCGAAATTCTGGTTACATCACAAAAAAAAAATTCAAATGTGTTTATGAAAAAATAATTAGTATTTTCAACTTTCAAAGTAAGATTCCTATATTAAGTGGGGTATAATATGAAAGAGCTTTAAACATATAGTCTAAAACAGATTTTTATTTATTTAAATGTTGAAAAAATCTGACTAGTACAGAACCGTCGGTGCGCGAGTCTGACTCGCACTTGGCCGATTTTTTCCTAGAAAGTTCCCACAGGATTTTTGAAAATATTAATCTATGCAACAAAGTCAGGGGCATCATCAGTAAGGAATACATACATATAGACAAAAATACGTAGAACTATAATTAGCATCTTGGTGCTAGAATGGCGACCTCGCACCGCAAGACGCAGTGTTAGAAGACCCCCCACTAGGTGGACAGACAACATCAGACGAGTCGCAGGGAGCCGCTGGATCCACACGGCGCAAGACCGTGGCGTGTGGAAGTCCCTACAAGAGACCTATGTCCAGCAGTGGACGTCTATTGGTTGATGATGATGATGATGATGATGATGATGATAATTAGCATAAATCATAGACTATAAAAAAAAACTTTTATTCCAGAATGCACTGGTACTAGTGATGGGCAGCAAAGAGGAGGATGTGCCAGCGGCTCCCGCGGAACAAACTCGCTTTGTTGAGGACATGAACGAGTCCGAGTTGGCTTCAGCTGTAAGTACTATTTTATCATTTCCAGCAACTTTATTGTTATAAGTCCCGCAAACTGCTATTGCGCTGGAACCATGTCTCATTAACATCGAAATGACTCATTTGACGTAATATTTAAGTAAAAATATACCATCAGCTCGAAACTTCAGTCTAGTGCTGACGTCACTAAAATCGCGGCCACGCGTATTAGTAATTTGTGGGACTTTTGAATTTTGGAACAAAATGACAGAGAATAAGAATACACTTAAAAAAGCAGAGAGTGTCCTTATCACTAAAATTTTTTGAAGAGAGCTTACCAATTTCATAAGGTCAATAATTAATTATTATTCTCTCATAGATAATGCAATTTTTGTTTAAATTACAGAAGATAATTCTAACCGCATAAGTTGGAGGGATTAAACTCCCTTATTTGTAAATATTTCAAGTATTTCTCTAATAGATGCCCACAACTTCTTTGTGAGCATTTAGGTTTTTAAAACTCCTAGGGGAATTATTTAATTTTCTGGGATCCTATTCTATCTTTCAGAATGTGCTTCTATCTGTGCCAAAGTGCCAAACATTCAGATTGTTTTTAATATTGGGCAATTTACTATAGATATATTTTACGATAGATATATTTTCGCATTTTTATCTATATTTTCGCCATATTTTACTGACTGACTGATCTATCAACGCACAGCTCAAACCACTGGACAGATAGGGCTGAAATTTAGCATGCAGATAGCTATTATGACGTAGGCATCAGCGCCATCAGCTAAGAAAGGATTTTTAAAAATTTAATAAAATAGGAGTTTTAAATTTGTGTAGTCCACATTAACGAACTCGCGGGAATAAGCTAGTGTTAATATAGTATGGATTTTTATGAGTATGAGAGTAGAATCTTTGAAGCTACTTTTAATAATTTAGGGTAAGCCTAACTAAATCTTTTTTTCTTCGAAACGTTTTTTTTGCAGCTTGATCTTCCAGAAGGTCTGATCAATTTGGGAAACACTTGCTACATGAATGCCACAGTACAATGCCTTAAGACGGTCCCTGAATTAAAGAATGCTCTCCTCAACTATGACAAATGTGAGTTTCTCTGACTCATAATATTATTGCTTGTCACATGTTTGTCCTTTGATTAGTGTCCAAAAACAGTGCCAAATGGGGGTGTGCTAATTGAAAGGTGATTACCTAACATACTGATTGTTCATAAAACAGATTTGGATGCAAACCAGCTATTTTTTACATGAAGGTGAATCTGGCACATTTCCGTTCCGGCAATTTCTAATGGATCTGGTGCAGATCTGCCAAGTATAAATAGTCTACCATGCTGCGCAGATTGGCAGACTTCACACACCATTGAGATCATAACCTGAGATTTCTCAGACATGCAGGTTTCCTCACCATATTTTCCATCATCGTTAATGCAAGTGATATTTAATTACTTAAAACGTACATAACTCCCAAAAGTTAGAGGTGTCCGCGATTGAACCCCTGACCTACGATTAGGAGGCGGACGTCCTAACCACTATAGGCTATCACAGCTGGATGTTTTACTCAGGCGCCTCAAATGATGTTGTCAATAGCGTCCGGCGGCGGCACCGCGGGCGGGCTGACGGCGGCGCTGAGCGAGACGATGCGCGCGCTAGAGAGCGGCGGTGCGGGTGCGTGCGCCGCGGCGGCCGCGCGCCTGCTGCACGCGCTGCACGCCGCCGCGCCACGCCTGGCTGAGCGCGGAGCGGGCGGGCAGCTCGCGCAGCAGGACGCCTCCGAGTGCTGGACGGAGATCGTGCGCGCGCTCACCATGAGGCTGCCCATCGCGCCCGAACCTGACAGGTGAATATCATCTTCAAATGATTCAATCTTTGTTGTACCTATTCTTCTTCCTTTGTAACCTCTTCAACTGTCAAAGGGTAGAGATTTTGTACAAATAAAAGAGACAGTGCGCGTGCTGCACGTCGCGGCGTCGTGCCTGTCCGAGCACGGCGTGCAGCAATACACCTTCGAGTGCTGGACGGCGCGGCGCCGAACTTGATAGATGACTAAATAGATTTTTTTGTGCTTATTAAACCCCTTTGAAAAATAATGAGCGCTTTTGATTTTTTGTTTAATAGGTAATCAGTCACTTTTACAGGGACTGATAGAATTTGATTTGATGGCGATACAAAAATCTTGAAGATAGTTTGTTCATACTTGAATGGGCATTGTCTTTTGTTGTCAATTAATTATGTAAGCTACTTGCGTGAGTGAACCTTACAGGTGTAATCGCGGCGTTACTAACCACCGCAAAATTATTTCAGTAAATCCTTGGTAGAACAATACTTTGGTGGGACATTGGACGTGGAATTGGTTTGCAGTGAGGCAGATGAGCCTCCCACAAAATCAGCAGAATCTTTCCTTCAGCTTTCTTGCTTCATCTCACAGGATGTCAAGTATTTGCAGTCTGGACTACGATCTGTAAGTACATCCTTCTTCTTTATCAATCCATCGCCGGCACACTACTGAACACGAGTCTCATCTAAGAGATAGAAGGGTTTGGCTATAGCCACCACGCTGGCCAAGTGTGGATTCGCAGACTTCGCACACCTTTGAGAACATTATGGAGAACTCTAAGGCATGCAGGTTTCCTTACATTGTCTTTAACCATTACAGCTGCAAATTATATTTAATATCTTAAAACGCACATAACTCCGCAAGTTAGACGTGCTCGGAATCGAACTTCCGATTCCGAGGAGGGAAAAGAAAAAGAGGGAGAGGGCGTTGTATTAACCACTAGGTTATTGTGGCATTACTACCATTATATACCATTGTATATTTTAGTTAATCATAATATTACTTTTGGTACAAAAACAACAATAATTTTGTTACAGAAAATGGCAGAACAAATAACAAAGATGTCAGAAACTTTAGGAAGAGATGCAGTCTACACGAAAACTGTAAATGTCACAAACCTTATTTTTTATTGCCTACTTGTTACTGACAAAGATTACATTAAAATATGATCACAAAACATTCAAATTCTTAATTTTGCAGAAAGATTTTACACATTAAGTTGTTTGCTTTAATAAGAGGTATGCAAAAACTTACTCCTACAAAATATAAACTTAAACTGCAAATCACAATATTTGATGTAGAATTTTTTTTTAATAAATATTGGTACTGATTCTGAGCACAACCTAATTTTAGAGTATTCACATCCTCTTCTTACTAATGTAACATGAACAGTTTTAAATTGAATTTTTAGATGGTAGAACCGGTGATTTAAGCGCACAGTGGCGAGCCTACTGTTTAAATTTGTAGGGTGCACTAAAATTTAGTCTTTAAATGTCAAATTCATGTTCTGTCCCTTTTTAGCATTGTTAAAAAGAAAAGGATGCAGATACTCGCAGAATAGGCGCACGCTATATAAAGTTTAGAGAAAGACAACAGAATCAGTGCCACTGTTACTTTTTACAGAGTAAAATCAGTCGCTTGCCAGCATATCTGACAGTGCAGTTCGTGCGGTTCTACTTCAAGGAAAAGGAATCCATTAACGCAAAGATCCTGAAGGATGTGAAGTTTCCACTGGAATTGGACGTCTATGAGCTATGTACGCCCGAGCTTCAGGAACGATTGACACCTATGAGAAATAAGTTTAAGGTAACCTATAGTATATATATAGTAGCGACCTCGTACTGAAATGCTCAGCGTCGGAAGACCCACCACTAGGTGCATAGACGACACCAAAAGAGTTGCAGGGAGCCACTGGATTCAGGCGGCGCAAGACCGTGGCGTGTGGAAGCCCCTACAAGAAACCTATGTCCAGCAGTGGACGTCCATTGGTTGATGATGATAGTATCTTATCCTGGGGTGCTAGAATGGCGACCTCGCACTGAAAAGCTCAGCGGTGGAAAATCCGCCACTAGGTGCATAGACGACACCAAAAAAGTTGCAGGGAGCAGTTGAATTCAGATGGCGCAAGACATGTGGAAGTCCCTGCAGGAAATCCATGTCCAGCAGTGGACGTCTATCGGTTGACGATGATTATGATCATTGTATCTCTAAAAGTAATGCGTTTAGTGTAGTAAGTATTAGTCAAGGAATGTTGTAAAAATGATAGCATCATCATATGAAAGGGACAACATGTTTAATTTGCTATATACACATATATGGTACTTATGGCCAACTTTCCTACAACTGAATATGCAAAAAAACAACCAGACTATACAAAGCAAATGAAAATTGAAATAACATAGTTTATTTTTCAATTCCAAACCTAAAAAGTATATTTAAGATACTAAGTAAGTAAGTAAGAAGATAAAGCATTGTGATAAAAATAATAATTTTATCCTTGTTTTAGGAATTAGAAGATGCATCAATTGAGTCTTCTTTAAATACAAAGAACAAGAGCCACGGTGACGGCAAAAAAGATTCCAAGAGAAAAGCTATTTTACCATATTGGTTTAGTGAAGGTAATTTCCTTTTATGAATGAAATGAAAATGAAGTGAAAATGAAAGTAAAATGAAGTGAAAGTGAAATGGAACGTAAAGTGAAAAGTAAATTGTTCACTTTTTTCACCAGATATTGGCAGCAACAATAGTGGATACTATCGTCTCCAAGCAGTGCTCACCCACAGAGGCCGCTCGTCATCCTCCGGTCACTATGTAGCGTGGGTGTCACGCGGTGACAGCTGGCTGCGCTGCGATGATGACACCGTCACGCCTGTCACTGAGGAGGAGGTGCTCAAGCTCAGCGGCGGAGGTGAGGACAATATTATACAGTGACAGTAACTGCTGAGCCAGTCATAGTGCATACTTTTCACTTCTATGCAATTGTGCAAGAGAGAGCGCCCTATGTTATCACGATAGTGCTCAGTGTAAAGCTAGTCTTAACTCGTCCGTTCCTAACTTGCAGGCGATTGGCATTGCGCGTACCTGCTTCTCTACGGACCTAAAATACTCGAGATCCCTCAGGAGGATGTTGAAGAGCCAATGGTGACAGACGTGACCAACGAGCCGGCCGGCGACCCGCCCACCGCGCTCGCGTAACCACTCTGCCCTGACCCGCGTCTCGGTACCACGCTCTAGGAATGAGGGATCAAGTCTGCCTAGTTGATGATCTACAGTTGGCGTCAGGAAAAAAGAACTCTGACCCTTCTTAGAATAGAATTTTTTAAAGATTTTTTATTTAAATAATCTTTGACAAAGTGCTTTCGTATCGTAAAGGAAATCTACCACTCGTTAATAATGCTTTAATACCGAAATAAACCTGCGCAGTGAGCGATTTGATGCATCCGCTCCAATGTGGTCTAGATTTTTTCTTGACGCAATTGTAAACTAGTTCGATACTAAAGTAATTTGCATTGATATTTATACTTTTTGGCGTGATAAAGTCTACCTAGCGTCGATGTAAGCCTCTACTTGTGATATCTCTTCAGAACATATGATTTACGAACTACCCTCATACAGATTTTCTTAAATAAGTAGAATTAACCACTCTGCTCGGAACTACGTCTCGGTACCACGCTCTAGGAATGAGGGATCAAGTCTGCCTAGTTGATGATGTACAGTTGGCATCACGTAAAAAGAACTCTGACCTAATAGAATTTTAAAGATTTTTTAAATAAACATTTGACAAAGTAAAGGCAATCCACCACTCGTTCGAATTGCCTTTACTACCGAAATAAACTTGTGCAGTGGGTGATTTGACGCATCCCCTCCAATGTGGTCTAGAACTCATTTCACTTGAAGCCAACTATTGTAAGTTAGTTCGATACGTAACTAATTTGCATTGATATTTTATACTTTTTGTCGTCCCTTCTTGTGATATTCCTTAAAAAGTTATAATTCTCAAACTACCCTCACACAGTTTAGGAAGTATTAAAAAACCACAAACTCGGTGGATCTAGTCTGCATCGGTTATTTGAAAACAATTTTTGGTCCTTGTATAAAAACTTAAGCCGTGGTTTAAACTGGCGTTAAACTGCACCTCGATTGCGGGAAACCTGCATCAATCATTATTACAATCTCAATTGTTCTGATTGGCTGAATTTGTGCAACAATGCATTGTAGCTAATAGTAAGCGAGCGTCAACCAATCAAAAGTGATTGCGATCGTGACTTTGTAGCTGTCATTCTCCCGCAATCGCGCAGCTGGTACAGTATGGGGTTCAGGCGCGCGCTAAGTCTGTCAGACTTAGCGCGCGCCTGAACCATTTGTAAAAAGCATTATGATTATAGTTCGGCTTCACCATCGGGATTTGGCAAATGGTTCGTGATATCAATCGCGTGCCGAACAGTAGCGCTAGCCCGAAAGGTTGGCGGGTGTCTATATTTCGCGACAGGTTGAGACGGCAATGGGAGTATGAGGCGGGTGGACGCCCAGCACACCCGCACGTCACCCACGCTCGCACGCGCCGAATTAGCACAGAGGCTGTGTGGGTGTGCGGGGCGTTCCCTCCCCGATTGCCATTTCAACCCGTCGCGTACTGTAACGTCTTAATAGTTATCTACATGCCGAGCCTGATCCGTCCAGTAGTTTGAACTGTGTGTTGATAGGTCAGTAGATGTGTAAACCTGATAATGTTTTTAACCTTTTTTTAGCGTTTAAACTATCGTTTTTAACCTTATTTTAATAAATATTAACTGTCCTGACCCTTATCAAAGACGCCTCACTGAACGTCAACGAACGTTGGATAGCGTTGGACTGGTAAAAATCTAAATACACTTCTTGCTCATTCCTATACAAGCCAGTTGAGATAGCTAGATATCCAGGCTAATTGAACGCGTTGGATGGTATTTCTACCGGAACATTGTGTATATTTATTGTGAAAAGAGCATTTAAAACTTTTAAGTAAAATGTTAAGGCCCTAGTACACATTGACACTGCGCACTCGGCAAACGTGACACGTGACAATTTGACAAATATGTCGATTTTGCACTGACCTATTTGTCAGACAATTTTTTATTAAATATGTAGTTGTCGGATTGTCGCCTGTGTCACCTTTTATTTTTGCGTTTATTAAATAGGCAGCAGGACAATGATATTATTTATATGTATTACAAGTAGCACATTTGTACGTCACTGCCTCAGGGTCAATTTGCCGTGTTTGACCAGAGCTGGCCGACTTACCGACTTTGAAGGTTTTCGTACAAACATCACAATATTTTAGCGCAATTCGTTGATACCGTTTACACATTGGCCGGCACTTGTAGTACGCATTTGTCCAATGTGTACTGGAGTATTTAAAGCCGCTTTAATCGGGCACTCTCAAGTAATATTGTCTAAGTTCTGTGTACTAATGTATCGAATTTTATAAGACTAATTATAATAAACAATTAACTCGAAGTTATTCTTATTAATTCTTTTTTGTACTTAGAAATAGCCTTGGATCATCATAATATCCTATATAAGTCCCGCAAATTGCTATTGCGCTGCACGAACATGTCTCATTAACATCGAAATGACTTCAGCCGAAATAAAAATATACCGCTCGAAACTTCAGTCTAGTGCTGACGTCACTAAAATGGCGGCCACGCACATTAACAATTTTCGGGACTTATATCTAAGAATTAAGCTATTATACAGTTGAGACAGCTGGATCAAGTAGACTGTGATCAAGGACCTAGATCACTAGGTATTTATTATTGAGAGCGGTTTTAACATTCGAGGAGATATTTTGAGAAACGCACGAATAGTGTAACCATAAACTCTGTACCATACTAGTACCATAGACTTAGACATCTATTCTCAATAGTCTAGGATTCATCTTCGTGGATAAATCCAAGGTCTATTTTGAAATTTTGACATGAAGATTTTTATAAATTTGACATCTACTCTAGGGGATGAAAATATAATTTATAAAAAATCGATTGATACTATGTAATAAGTGTTTCTTAATTAATGAAAGATTTAAGTGACAATAATACCAAACCAACACATTTATGACCTCATTTATGTAAATAATATTTTGGAAATATATATTATGTTTATCCACTTGTACACGCCAATGTAAATTGTAATGTTCTCAAATTGTTACGAAAATAAATTTGTTAAAAGCTTGCTAGGCTTTCTAGCAGGTTTTGCTTTGGGACATTGCTACTACAAATTATTCTTGAAGGACATATCTTTTTTGGGAGATACCGGTTATTTAATAGGCTTGATGCTAAGTATTTTGTTAGGTAAGTTTGGTGTGAAATCTTTATAACTTAACTTATTTATCGTATGTATGGAACAAGACTAGATATGCTGAAGATGCCAAACTGCGAATCCTCGCGGCTGAGTCGGCTTGGCAGGGCTAATCTAGTAAGCAGCTAGATTCGAGGCAATCTAGGATGGTATTCGCTACACACTGGTCTGCCGTGCACGGAATGCATACTTGCTCCTGCTGACTGATCTAGGATCTGACCTACAATGACCCTACACACGACATGTTTAGGAGGCAATCTATGATTCTCCCCACTTATTTTACCCTAAATCTGCTTTGCCGAAGTGTCGTGTCGCCACCATAAATTACAGATCTTTTCTTTGTTGGGCTTTTTTTTAGGTGCAATTCAATGTAATAACTCCCTGAAAAACATGAAAGCCTAGTTAATAACGTAGAGAATTTTCATAGAAAAACTTATTCTCTGTTCAAGAAACTTCGAAGGTTGTTAACATTTTTCTTTGTCAAGGTGTATGTAATGCAGTGTCAATACAAGGTCGATGTATTTCTCTTCTCCTATTTCCAATGTACTGTGGTAAGGCAGGCCGAGGGGTTTTGAAGGCTGTTGTACTGACTTATGTTGTCGCTGGTAAGAATTTTAAACCAAAATAGCTTGGCTTAAAAACGTATTCATCGTTATCGTAACGGTAGCAAATTCTGCTCCTTGATTGGCGGTGAAAAAATGTAAACAGCGAGTTCAACCAATCGAGGGGCAGGATTTGCTTTCGATTACAACAACAAAGAAAATACGTTTTCTTACACAATCGCATGCTGCTGTGATTTGAATTTCTTGTTGCTTTGATTGCTTTCCAAATTAGAGCCGGGACGAGCAAAATTGTATGGAAGCAAAGTTGAAAGTCCCACGTCTTTGCGCCTGCTTCCATGCATTTTTAATGCCTCAAGAAAAATATAGTGCACAGGGGAGCAAGCGCGAGTTTTCTCGGTCATTTAAATGTCACATTTTATCGGATCCCCGCTAAATTGGTTCCTAGCCTAAAAAGGAAGAAGTATATTACCTATCTCACAATTAATGTGCTTGTTACATAGCTAGAGAGCTCGCATGCTATAAAACGCATATTTTAAAGACTTTGCTCAGACTTACGACACTGTTAAAACGAGACAGCGTTATATTGCTGGCATAAATCTGTCTCGCTTTAACTGAAAGTCTGAGCATGCTAACAGTCCAAGTACGTCGTTCTTTAGATCCCGGCATAACTTTTGCTCAATACTTTAAGTTAAACATTTTTTCTCAGGCCCCATAACAAACATGGGTTTGAATGCGAAAGAAGTGGTACGAGTATTTGCATGCAGTACTCAACTGTCTTACAACCTCACCAAAATCAAATACGCCAGAATGTACAAACCGCTGAACAAGGCCCTGCTTAGTTTAAGGAAAGAAGTTGATGGAATAAAGGACGCTATGAGGTAAGTTTTAATGTTGTATTGCTTTTACAAAGTTTGCTAAGTGTTGAGAATTGAGACGCCTTTTAATTTTTTGCTTAAAACTTTTGGTTTCTCTAACTTGCAGACTTGTTTGCCCTCAAAATTCCTTGCTTTTTAGTAGTAATTCAGTCGCTCTGTGTTGTTTAACTAATGGCTGAGGGTTATGCTACCTTTCCATTACTTACACAATAATGTGGTTGAGTTCCACTCTTCGCACAAATTGCTCGCTAATAATTTTTTTGTTGAGAAAACCTCACAGCCATCTATGTAATACTGTAAAACTCATGAGTTTTTGTGTAAAGACGAATTTTCTCAGGGATGATCCCTTTTAAAATAATAATAATAGAAGTCACGTCAAAGCCAAGTATAAGGTTGTGATCACTTTAACTGCTCGGACAACTCTGCTAAAACGTTGGCATAAATCTTTTAACCAGTTTTAACTGAAAGTTAAGTCTGAGCAAAGTCAAAAGTTCTATAGATCTTTGACTAATGCCCCTTTGCCTGATCAACTAACCCTGATTTAACATCTATTGATCAAAATAGGTAAGTATGCATTGTAAGTAGCATATAATGAAATGGAAAATATGTCACTTCAGATCCATTCGTGATGTCATGTCTCCAATAGAGGTTGAAATCGAAGGAATGAACCACTTGCAACAGATGAAGGCAGAAAATGATTTGTCTGATGCTTTGTTTGACATTATTCAACGCTTACAAAAGGGTGCAAAGCAAAATCAGTTCGTAAAATTATACTACAAACTTTAACGTTATTGGTAGAGTAGACTAGCTGAATGCCAACTTCGCGTAGGTTTTAAAATCCCATGGGAACTCTTTGATTCTTCAGGATAAAAAGTAGTCTATCTTACTCTATAGGTCTTTAACTAGGTACCTACCTATATCCATGTAATTAATCACGATGATCTCTTGGCTGCTTGATGGCTCTTTAGCCAAAACGATTGGTTGTGTTGGGGTTTAAAGTTGATTTTCTCTTTTGTTTGGGGGAATACAAAAAAGTGAGCTTTTCATTCAAATTTCTAAAGCCAGTCATTTATTATTGTAATATGTGTTTGTCGAACATGTGGTTTTTAGTTTGGACCTAGCAACGAATGAAAGTCTGCAATATCAGAAAATGTATCTCGATAAAATGGAAATCCGTTGCGAAAACCAGCTGTCCCACACAGTCACTCTATGCTTGAACGCCTTTTCATCGGCTTTCGATGAATGTAACCAGGCGATTCCGCCATATGCTACAATGATTTGCTGGCCTTTAATGTTGCCAAGGGTGTGCAATGTTAAACAATTGCTTGGACCTGGGATATGCAATAGTACAAAACAGGTAACTGTAGTACCTTTTCATGGGTTTCTCGCCGGTTTCTTAATAATACAAGTGTTAGAGTAGGTGACTACCATCGTACAAACTTGGAAAAACCGGTTCTCGGTCAGGTTTAAATGTGTAGAGAGTTTTCTAACCAAGATAATGTCGAACGGCGTACCTTCCTGTAAATATAACTAGGCTATGATATTGATAACTTTTTGGACGTACCTAGTACCTAGTTACGTTGACGTCGTAGTTTTTTATACCAAAATATGTTTTCTTAGCTAAACCCTGGTCTTGGAATATGTTACACGTATTTGAAGAAGGCGAAAAGAGAACTAACATCAAACCTGTCGGATATAAAGCTGCAACATAAAGTAAACTATGAACGAGAGCTTCGTTATGTCCAGGTAATTTAAATGCTGAAATAAAATAGATTTTTTGTTCAAATAAACTTTTTACATGCGCTTTTGAATCGTTAAAAGAATCTAGGTATTTAGGAATTTAGGTAGATGCCACTGGTTCGGAATGCCGTTCCTACTGAGGAGAGCCAGCAAAAAACTCAGTGGTTGCTCTTTTCAAGTATTCAATTTACAATAATATTATGTCATATTGTACAAGTAGGTAATTGCCATCTCGCGTTATTTATGATTATCTTAATTTTTCGGATGCTATCCCTACGACAAACAATTACATGACACTTAAACTTTAAGGACGCAAAGGAAACTGGTGACCGCGTTCTCCACGCGTTTCATGAAAAATTCGTAACCATGGAGTTAGCCATCACGACAGTCAATTTCTGTCTTGCCTTGTTATTCCTTCGTATCGCATACTCTGCGCAGAACTACCACGACATGTACCTGACGAGTATTGATTTCGACAACGTTTACATCACGGGATATTTTAAAAGGATCGATCAAAAGCGGAGGAGGAAAGATAAAGTCACGCTTTTGCCTTTAAAAAAGGTACCCTCATTTTCTATCATTGCCAGCGTAGTAGTAAAGAAGTTAAAATAACTTTGGCAGTTGGCAATTTGGAATTGATTCGGGAGTCAAACTGAAAATCAGAGGATTCTTTGTTTTTATTCAGTAGACAAATGGTTATAGACTAGTAAAACATTCCAATGCATCAGCCTGCATCTCGTCTGCTCTTCTTTTTTGTCCTCTGCTGGACAAAGCCTTTTGCCACCAAATATGGTCCTACCGCCTACGGCCTCATCCACTCTGTTCAGATCAACTTCTTGAGGTCTTCAGTCCAGGGGGCTACAGGCCGTCCTATATTGTGCTACCTATTCATTTGACACGACTAAAATGTTCGTTCTCTTTCTTACTGAAGTGGAAAGAGAAATACATTGCTTTGTAAACGTGCTATACTTGCTAAGAACAGGTAGATAGGCGGCCACTTACCATGATTCGATTTTAGATGGAAAGAAACAGATACATAGACGTACTCTCTACTTATTACTTACTTTCGGAACGCAGCAAACTATTGTGTCAGATCCTCAAAGTTATGCTGGAAGCGGTGACGGCAACGACTTTCGTGATGCTGGACAGATTGTTCTATGAGGCTTTGGATGTCGTAAGAAAGCACGCGATGGAGAGTCAACCGTCATCTGGTGTGCAAGACCTTGATATTAAGGTGTAGTGGTCAAATACTCATTTTTTTGTGAACTAGAGCTTTAAAATAATCCGTACCGTAACTCGAAATCTTCTGATGCTAAAACCTAAGGCAGAACACCTAGACAGATCAAACTTATTGGAAAATCTTATTATGTACATACGATGTGAAGGATTATATTTATAAGTATTTTAAATGATGAGAAAGCTTGGGAATCAAACAGCTTTGGTAGTTCTAATAAGTTTAAGAGATTTTGTTTAGTAGTGATAGTAAAAAAAGGATACCCGGATGAGTTTGTTGTAGGCTCTCAGACGGCACGTTTGGAATCCTCGTAGCTTTAGTTTTTGTAATTAATTATCATCGCTACATCATTATATTACAAATGCAACAATTGACAAACGAAAAGAGTACAATAGTATCCAATTTGAATAAATGATTTGAATTTTGAGATGTAAGGACCGTTCAAGAGATGGGAGTCGCGCAAGGAAGGCACGTGGCCCCGGTACGTTAAAATATCTCTGAGCCTTCCAATAGGTACCTATTATACTGTGCGAGCGGCCGCCTCGAAGGGATTTTTGATGGATAAACTGACTGACTTACCTACATATTAATAGACAGCTGAGTCTAGAAACAGATTTTACATGTAATTTTTCTTTATAACGTAAAGTCCTCTTAAGACGTCCTGTACAACCTTCCTCAGGATATCGGACAGATTAAGGTTACCTGCTAGATTTATCGCTTGTCTACAAACAGTATTTTTGATTCACCAGGTGGAAAGCAAAGGTCTATTATCCAGCATGGTACGTAGAGTGCTCGAAGAAATTAGTTCCAACAAACAATACAAAATGGTTTCCAATGAAATGTGTCTGCCAAGGCCTAGAGCGATGCCCAGCTTGTTTTATTTTAAAATTTACGGTGGATACATATGGATACTTCTGCTGCTTTGCATTAACCCTTATACGTTGAGACTGCGAAGGTACTTACGTCTGCTCCAAAGAGTATAATAATATAGTCTGCTGGTTAATTAAACATTAAAGAAAATCTATACAAACCCCTTCAAATTTTGGTTTGCTGGAGGCATAGACCACCACCTATAGAGACGCCTAATAGCCGGACACCCCCAATCGCCAAGCTTAAGCAGTTGCTTAGTACAAAAGTCGGCCCACGCCCGTTCGGTACCCTCATACCGCACATTGTCTTGATTACGTGAGTTTTGAGTCCACCAATCACAACAAAGCACTATAACGAACCCGTGCTCAGTTAGGTATAGTGAGCCGGTGATGATCGAGATGGTTTAACTAATAAGGTTGCATGTGGCATTGGCTATAAGCTTCCTGAAAAGGCTACAAAATTTCAATAGGCCGAGTAGAATCATTAGATTACCAACTGGATAAAAGGAATATTTCAGACTTGTCTGCAGTTATTTCTACCCCGTACGCGAGAAGCAGCGAATACTACACCTCTACAACGACATTCTGAAGAAGCGTGTTAAAATTGACAAAACATTACGCAGAAAGGCGGTGCAATCTGTGCGAGCTCATTACTTGTCTGGGGAGAACTTGTTGAGTTTGAGGATAAGGTTCCCTCAGATGCTGGGATGGCTCGACGCGTTGCCATTAGCCAGGATGAAGTGTTTGATCTGTGAGGAGACCGCGCCGAAGGACTATGATCGGGGTCGTAGTAAGTTTGTTTCGCCACTTTAAATGAATAAAAGTATTATATTTACTTAAATGTATTCTTGTACCAGCTTTCTGGCACGGTGGTGTGGAAAGGCGTTTAGTTAATTTTAAGTTGTCAAGGAAATAATATTTTCAAATTGGCCTGTTGGAAGGTGCTGCGTCTGTTTGACATTACTGCCAACCGTTCGACAGAATTGGGTTTATAAAATTGCCATTAGGCATTTCCTATGTGTATTCTCTTCTTATTCTGAGAGGAGACCCGCACGCAGTGAAGATTTTCTAAGAACTGTTAGACGGATAAAAACTAGGTGATTGTATTATCTATGGCGCTGCTCTGCAGAGTAGCGAATCTATGGGAAACGTCACTCTAAAATGGCGCGTAAGAAGAGCTGTTTGCTCTTGTGTTGATATAAATAATAATTGCTATGTGAACAGTGAATAAAAAGTATATCAAACTAAAGAATATCAAAGTGGTTTTCATTCTAATAGTACCTAACCGGGTTTCCATATTTGGCCAGAAAGTAGAAAATGAATAATGAAACGTACTTATTCAACAGTCATAAATTTTTAGTTGTAGGAAGGCATGTACTGGGTGGTAGTTGGTACTATTCAAAATTAATCTGATCTTTTTCTTATAGGACCATACACGATACAAGGATGGCATTCGTGTGTGAAAACAAGGTGTCCATTTGTATACTGTGACGAGTGCTGGCACGAGGTAGGGTCACAGTGCCTCGCCTGCGACCCTGCGCTCGCCGAGCTGAGCGACATAGACTCCCTCAGCGATGATAACCCACCACGATATTAATGACTTGACTACATTAGCACTGGAATCCATAGTCAATTAATGCATTGCACACCTAAAGGTTGAATAATATACATCTGAATGATATAAAGAAGCCCCTGTCTTGACTATGAATTTCATAGTGTATGTAATTCCAGTTCAGCTTTACGGTGCTAAGTATATCGCTACTGAAATTGAACAGCGTTTTGATTCCAGTAGTAGGTACGTTACTAAACAATCAACGGAACCAATTGGAAAATTGGACCCAACTAAAAGAAAAATCGACATTCAATTTATTTTAGTAAAAATGACCTAACCCCCGTTCCCGCTTGTCGTTTATCGCTTGGTGTTCCAGTGGCAGCACATTTTGACACACACGAAATCGGTTTCCGCCAAGTATGAATAGCTTCTTATGAAATCTGCCACTGGAACATCCGATAAAAATCCGTGTCCGACAAACGACAAGTGGGAACGGGGTGTAAGACCTTTCTTTTTAACCGTGAAGTTGTCATTTGGACAGGTAGTACCTATCCTCTATCTCTCATTAGGACTTGGTGTGACCTACGTGACAGAGGTTGACACTACGACCCGCTTTCATACGATCCGAGTCCGTGAAAATACGTTCTTTTTTGTTTTGTATGGTGGCTTATGACATTGTCGTAGATAGATAATTGCTGTTAGGCTCACGGATGACGGATAGAACTCGGATGACGGAAGTGCAGTGCGTAATCGCCGTTGGGATTTCAAGGGACCCTTTTTCGTTGAGCTTTTAAGAATCAGTTTTTTTTCTGTTAATGTAAGAATAATCTGATGGAGATTTATTTCTCCGCGTTGCTTGATTTCGCTACCTAGGAAACCTACATAGGTTATACCTACCTATCTTTGATAATGATGAGTGAGATGTAGATTAAATAAAATAAAAGTTTGTTTTTGATAATGTATTTTATTTAAAACAACCCATACTCGAGCTGCTCGCCCACAGTCAAGTTGCTGACGAACTGAATGTTGTCGGCGACCTCGTTGCAGAGCTGCGCAAGGCCGCCCAGCTCGTCGCCCTCCGCTTGTGGACTGAAGTTGTACACTAGCTGAAAACGTGGGTATTTAGTTTGAGTCCCATTTGTTCCATAGAACTTGACGTCATCGGACAATATAAGACAATTTTATCCTAAAATGAAAAAGCAAAATTACCGATAAAAATTCATCGTAAGTGACCCAACCGTCGTTATCAGTGTCAGCCAAATTGAACCTCTCTTTTCTAAACTCCATGGACGTTTCGTCTCCCAAACTCTCTAAAACGGCACAGCTAAGAAACAGAAAGAACAGATAGATACATAATTACTAACTATAACCAATCTGTGACAGAAGTGAACACTAGCTGTGTTCGTTTGCTTCTCCTTGTCCGCATGTGCGCAATCCGAGCATGCGCAGTTGCTTAAACTTGAAGCAAATTTTCACTTATCAAAGACAAGTGACATTTGCTTCAAGTTTAAGCAACTGCGCATGCGCACAAAGAGAAGCAAACGAACACGGCTACTACTTACTAAGAAACGATCAACAAGAAAGCTAGCAATGCATTTGCAGTTATATCTACCAACTAAAAATGCTTAATGACTTGGGTAATTTCGGCGGTTCGATGCAACAAGCCAAGCACTAGTTTAAAAAAAATTGAAACCCTAAACTACGAGTACCTACCTAGACCCACAGACCTCTACCTACCTATCAAAGTTGTGTGTTTGCTTGCGTTAAAAATGAGGGTAGGTCCCATTTGTTCCATAGAACTTGACGTCACCGGACAAAATGAGCCAACTTCATCCTTATTTGTTCCATAGAACTACGTACCTACTAGAATTTCATCTCGAACTTGCTTTTCTTTAACGTCATAACAAACTTTTCTTTTTTCGTGGCGGAATGTCATCAGGATTATTTTTAGGATTTCGTACCCAAAGGGTGCCAACGAGTCCCTAAAAATGATCCTTATGACATTCCACCACGAAAAAAATAAAAGTTTGTTTAGTTTGAATTAAAGAAAGAAAAATCTCAATTGTTCTATGGAACAAATAAGGATAAAATTTTATTATTTTGTCCGATGACGTCAAGTTCTATAGAACAAACGGGACTTACCTAAAATGAAATAACTAACAAATCATCAAATCCAAGCATCCCATTGGACTGGTTGTCGAAGAGCAGGAACAGACTGTGCAGGTTGGCGATGGTGACCTCGTTCCAGCCGGGGAAGCGACGCACCACTTTCTGGATGCTCCACCGACGATCCTGCTCCTTCATCTCCTGGTGTTTTGGTAGGTATAGGTAATTTGTCATTATACCCTGTCAAGTGCTAGCAGGCACGGCTTCTCCTGCTAACTTCACTCACAAAATATATAATGTTGATGAAGTTTCGTAAGCATTTCAATAAGGTACAATAAGTACGCGACAAGTCGAAATGACAATCGGGGAAGGAACACATCCCCCGCGCTAACCTAACAACCTAGATCTAAAAACCTATAGATACTGGCGCATATTCTTAATACATTGACTTTTTGGTGTAAGTGGTCAAATAAGAGGTCACTGGTTGGGACTGGTACGACCACCCTAGTGAGTTTCTTCTTTGATATTTAACTAGAGCCACACGTAGGTAGCTGAATTGAAAGCTTTGAGATTAAACAGCATCACTGTACCTACTTAGTAGGTAGAGTAGAGACTAGAACATCGCATCCATCGACGTGTTCTACAGATGCAGTAGGTAACCATTTACATACTTGGTTATATTGGCGTTGTTCTGCTAGCCTCGTGTAGAACTGGTCGACTAGCTTATCGTAGTCAGTCATGGCTACCTTTTGAACATCTGAAGCTTTCCTCTGAGGTTCTCCTATAATCAATCATCATGATCAACCCATCACCGGCTCACTACAGAGGACAGGTCTCCTCTCAGAGTGAGAAGGGTTTTGGCCATAGTCTACCACGCTGGCCAAGTGCGGATTGGCAGACTTCACACACCTTTGAGAACATTATGGAGAACTCTCAAACATGCAGGTTTCCTCACGATGTTTTCCTTCACCGTTAAAGCAAGTGATATTTTAATTACTTACATAAAAACGCACATAACTCCGAAAAGTTAGAGGTGCGTGCCCGGGATCGAACCCCCGACCTCCGATTAGAAGGAGATCGTCCTAACCACTAGGCTACCACAGCTGATCACTAAAGTTCCGCTTTTGTACCTATAGTACGTGACAGGTCGACATGGCAATCGGGGTAGAAACGCCTACGCGGGTGTGCGTGGCGTCGACCGCCTCATACCCCGATTGTCATGTCGACCTGTCGCGTATTATAAGTACAGAATTTTTCTTGACTCATAAAAGTAGGCCCTCACTGCTTACCCGTGGCCGTGAAATCTTCCTGCCTATAGAAACAGATGGGTTTCCTTTTTACAGGATATTCAAAAAATCTTCCCAAACTTGAGACAAGTGCACTCACGTGGTGACCCATTTTTATTGTTTTTACTTGCTTTTCTAAGGGATTACCTACCTAAGTTATAATATGAATAATTCTATTCTATTTACTTTTGCATTAAAATTGGACAGTTAGTAATGACAAATTGTATGTCAATTTCAAGTCAACGGTCAACCGTCGCGATCAAGGTCGCGATATTCTCTTTGGATATTATTTTTCAAAGTTATATAAGTCCCGCAAATTGCTATTGCGCTGGAGCCATGTCTCACTCATTAACATCGAAATGACGTCATTTTGACCTCAGCCGAAATAAAAATATACCATCAGCTCGAAACTTCAGTCTAGTGCTCACGTCACTAAAATGGCGGCCACGCGCATTAGCAATTTGCGTAACTTATACTCATGTTAACTTTTATGTTAGGTCGCGATTACACCTGTAGGTATGTTATATTCACGTAAGTACAGTCCGCGACAGGTTGAGATGGCAATCGGGGCACGAGGCGGGGTAATGCCCCGCACGTCACCCGCACCGGGGCTGTGCGGGGCGTTACCTCCCGATGTACATCTCGATTCTCGACCTGTCGCGTAATAAAAGCTTACGTAATTAATTGACAACTTTACTAAGGTAGACAGGGTAGATGTGTGTACTTATAAGTGTTTACATTAGTAAAGTCGTAAGTTATCATGTAAGTGTATCCGCGGCACAATCCGCGGTCTACTTACGGCATTTTTAAGTAAATAATTCAGATTAATTTTTAATGAATAAATAAAACTGATTATGCATTCTTGAAAATTACATAAACTGAATTATAAGCAATATGTACGTATCTAAACATCTCTACCAAAATTTTTATACTCAAGTCATGAATGTAAAAGATTTGGCCGTGCTGAACTATATACTTGCGTATACACTAAAACTAGCGTTGTATATTATAGGTGCCTAACAGCTATGATTATTTATTTTAAAAGGAAGTGGATGAAAGGTAAAATAAAAGTCCATTTTTCTATCAATCACTTGATTAATTTTCCATACAAAATTCCATTAAAAATTTCAAAAAATTCATGACATTATATAGCGTCATGCACAGTTGATAAGATTATAAGAATCAAAGTAATATTTATTACCGAAAGGAATAACGTAAATGAAAAATATGGTAGGCAGTAAATTATTCTAAACTAAAATATAGGAACATTTATAAAATATCAGTCTTCTTTTAACAATATTACAGAAGTGTAACATAAGATATATATGCAGATATAAAACGAAAAAGACTGTTGTCGACTTCCTTGCAACAGTAACGGCCAAATTTCTTATATTTAAACGAAAAAGAACTTCCTCCAGGATATTTGGACGCTATTTTAAGTAAAGAAGACAAAAAATCAGTTCATAAGGATACTGCTTATTCTAGTAGACAACAGACTTCTAAAGCGGTGATTAGACCACCATCGCATTAATTCCAATCAGTCTTTAATGTATTACAAGTGAGGTAGATGCGGTTACTTAAACTTTGAACACAACTTACACCAACGTGAGAAGTCTTCTCTGACACAATACCCTAACTAAGTTATAATTATACTTTTTGCGCCAATATATACCCACTTATACGTTATAGATAATAATCAATTTCGAAATCATTCTTCTACATATTGTTGTGAGCCTACCTACGCGCACGGACCGATTTTATCGGGCAGTCAGAACAATGACGATGTGAGAAAGGCCTGTTTTTGACAGCATTGCAAACGCTTATTTCTGGTAGATTGTAAAATATAATTAGATCATCATTCATCAATCAAACGGCCGATAACAAATCGGTTACGTGTCCGCCAACGCTAAAATATGCTAAAGGAAGTGTCTAGATGGCCACAAGCGCTCGTTCTATCGTAAAAAATATACACTCACAAGTTTTTTTGTTAGCTTTTAAAATTTGATTCTTAACGCAAACTATTGAGGTTAAATTTTTAATGAAGTGTCATGCATACTTTTGGTAGCCGGAGCACCTATCCTAATTCCTACCCTAGGGTGTATTTGTAAAGCGCGAAGCCAGAAGCTCGTAAAGGAGGGTCCTGAAAGAGCGAGGCTACGATAACGAGGCTGAGTGGAGCGAAAAGTGAGGTGGCGAGCGAATCGAGCCGGCGACCTTCGTAGCGAAACGAAACTCGAGAAGGTGAGCTGAATGGAGGGGCGACGCGACGCGACGACGGAGCGAATCTTCTGGCGTAGGCTTTAAAATCAGTTAAAAGTTAATAACTTACAGCAGGATAATATTTCTTTTTAACAAATGATCGCTAGCATAGACACTTTCATTGAAAAATTTAAGCTTATCAGTTTGCAGGAACAAATTTTAATATGCGGCCACGAGTTTTTATTGTTCCTTAACAGAAACTATTGCTTCAATTTTTAATGGAACACCACTTGTGGCTGAATAATTTTGTAAATAAAACGACCGCTTGTGGCTGTCGAGACACTTTCAATGCTAAACATAGTTTTATATATAAACGGGGTGTGTCAATGGCTTCTAAACACGTTGGTCCTCGCGCAGAGGACAGGTCGAAACCGACCTGTTTTTCGACGAGGTTCGTATAAAATACTACTACTAGTTACAATACGCTATCATTCATCGCCCCCTTGGATTATGTTCAGAGGTTAGTAATAACATAATTTATAATATTATCTGGATATTGACATATATTATTTGAAAAGTATTATATTAAATATTTTTTACCAAAAAGAATTTCAAATATTTTAGGACCAAAAGCACCGCAACAGAACTTTTCTTATAAATTTTGAAGATATTTAGAGATGAAAAGATTTTTATCCTTAAATTGTAACCAACTGTTCAGGTAGTTTTCTTACATAAAAAAATAGGATAATTGTTACTGTATACTTCCACAATTTAATTAACATTAAATAATATAGTTAAAAAATTCTGTCACAGTATCCTCTTTAGGGGGGATGAATTTTAAAATTACTCTAAGACTAACACAACACAAGCGCTTAGTTAACATTAAAAATATTACAAATAGAATGGCTCAAATACAATTTCCTACAATCTCATAATATTATAATTGTATCATTATGCAGTTTATATTGCGTCTTACCCACGACCTTCTGCACGCACTACCGCTTTCCCCTTTCCAGTTCACAATTATACATCGAATGTTTAAAAAGCTTGTACAAAATTATCGCCACGCATCATTATTTACGCTCTCAATTTTATTGTATCTATCACACACTACAAATTTTACTGCTAGCAACTAGCAGCTTTCACATTGTTCACTTCGTTTACTGGCGATCAAATCATTTGACTTCGTGATTATATCAAAACATTTTTTTATGCGCTGAATTTCGGCTCACTTTTATAAAGTGGTAGCGAGTTAGGTCGGCTACCTATTATGCCTTAGTAAAAAATAATGGGTTTAACTTGAACCTACTTGGTACGTATAAGTGATATTTACAAATAATTAGTTTAAGTTTGTGACAAAACATTAATAGGTACCTACCTAAAAATATCAGAATATTTTAAAATAGTTCTAGTTAATAATAAATAAAAAGGTAGTGAAATGAGATATGAATCCTATTTTCATCACATTTCAAGTCGAAAGGCTTGTATGGTGTATTAAAAGGACTGTTTATTATAATAATAGTAGGTAGCCACCCTAAAGCGCAATAATTTTATCCACTAAACCAAGTAACAAAATAAATCTAAGAAACATAACCAAATCATACCGAATTAAGTAATATTTAAGCCGCTTAGAGCCAACTTAGTAATAAATGAAGAACCTGTAGTAAACATCTTGCATTTGGTGACATGACAGAAATTGCTGCGCATACGACTTTACTACATGAGTTTGTAGTTATGAAAAAATGCTAATTTGGTAGCTGATAAAAAGGCACTGTGTTTCAAACCTATTTGATGATTATAGAATTATATTTACGCAGAATAAATATTTGACGCAACTAATTGAATATTTAAAAAAATGATTATTGCAAATTGATTACCGAAAAAAAATGTAGGTACCTACTGTAACATCTAATCCGACATCTTAAATGATGTTTACATTCATAAACAATTTTGAAAGTTTTAAAAATAAAACCAATTTTTCTCATTTTATAACAATTAGTTGTATATATCTACTATAAGATAAACATTAATAAACACATACTACAACTACCGAATCAGTCTCGTGAAGAATACAGCCAACATTTCTATCATATCATCAAAGAGTTTTAACTGATAACACAAGGGATCTTCAAGATAATAAATGTGTAGACTGGTAACATTCTATTGGATACAAGTCGATCAGCTGGTGTTTAAAAAGGTATTTTGCTTTGCAATACCACCATAATTTTTAAATAATTAGACAAAATATTGACTCTGAGATTCGTCGTAATTTAAAAAAATGTAGATTTCAATGTACTTCAAGATAATTTTCAAAGAATTCTCTCATAAAACAATGCATGCAGTGCATTTTATGCACAAAAAATATTTTTAAAATAATAATATTATAATACTTTAATAATGGCACTGAGCAAAAGTAAGTCAGGTTATTTTTGTCTATTAATAATATGAAATGAAAATAAAAATCATAAATATTTTTTTGTTTCGTGGAATTCGTAAATTGATTATAATCAAGACGCAAAAAACTGCACACATTTAGTTACAAAATTTTCTACCGACTTTCATTACAATCGAACAAGTCAAAAAAACGCTTTATATTATGTATTTGTCACAATAGCTATTCTTTAATTTATATTTCGTGAACAATATAAGCAGCACTATTTTACTGCATATACCTAGTATAATTTTATCAAATATGTTTGCGAATTCTAAATTTTGATATATTTTGATTTAGCTAAATAATTTAACTAAGCCCAAACGTTTCATATTTTTATAGGCAAAAATTGTAACCAATGTTTGACTATTTTATAATAATATAAAAAAGAAATACTACGAATCGAGAACCTCCGTTAAAACAGATTGACGTGCAAATTTTGATTGAAAAAGAAAACAATTACAAAATAACCATTATGAATAATAAGGTCTGCCCGCGAAATTCAAGTTTAATTTGGTTTTTCGCAATTTGTAAACGAATACGACAAAGTAGGCTTATGGCATTCAAATTAAGCCTCTAGCAGTATCATCTTCACAGGCTTATATAAAAATCTTTACTTGAAAGTGTCCAGTTTAAGAAATTAGTCAAAATAATGTGTTTGACGTGAGCTACTCACAAATTAGTATTTTTGACTAATTTCTTAAACTGGACACTTTCAAGTTAAGATTTTTATATAAACCTGTAAAGATGATGTGCCTAAAAGCGAAATTTGAATGTCATAAGTCTACTTTGTCGAATTAGTTTACACATTGTGAAAAACCAAATTAAATTTGAATTTCGCGGGCAGACCCGTGTCTTGGGCCTTAAGTGTAATATGAAGTTAAACAATTCACCGTTGATCAGTTACTATAATATTCTATAGCGCGGCTTATATTATAGAAACAGCGCCAAGCAAATAATAATCGCACGAAACAGTTACTCAGCCATTTCACGCAAGACTTCAAACAACAATTTTCCGACCTTAACTGATAGTTAACGTTAACTCAGACTATATTTCAGTCATATAAATCAGTTCATTTTTTGTATATCTAAAAATTTAATTTACCACAAACGAAAATTTTTGTTTGAAGTGACATATTGTTAATACTAAAGAACAATAATTATGCTTTCACCACAAAAACTTAAATAAGGTTTAAACTAACGTTAAATAAACACTGCGTTTGTATGACCTAAACGGGTTTAACATTTGTTTAAACCGCGAATAAAGTTTTTGTGGTAAGCCAGTTAGTCTTTGCTCACTACGACTTTTTAACGAGCAATTGAAGCTCCTCAGACGAAACTAAAGTTTTGCACACATTCATATCAGCTTTGCAAAAAGTCATCATGTGCAAAGGCTCTTAGGTCATATAGGTATTATAGAAAACTATTGATAGTCAAAGCTGACATCTGGCATTACTATTAGATACTTTGATCTTGTACGGGAGCAGGACGTGATGAAAATTAATCTGTTAATAGATCAAAGTATCTAGTATAGCACTGACATATACGTACAGCATTATCGGAAATCGTCAGGCTTTTTATAATTTATCAATGTTTTTTTGTCTCAGGAAATCCTAGTCAAGTATATGTTATTAAAACATCTTCAGTCCCATATTGCTGCTGCCATTTTGGTTGTACACAAATCTCTTCACTTTTACTTAAAAAAATTACAAGGAGTGCTATATTCTTTTTATCAAGAAATGTTTTGGAAAAGGATAACATTGGGGCCGATTCTCCTGTACACAATCTCTAAACTAAACTAAATTAACAGGTTTTAATCTTATGCTATCCTTTTCCGCAAGCAACATTATGACAGGGATAGCAATAGATTTAGACGTGTCATTTTAGTTTAGCTTAGAGACTGTGTACAATAGAATCGGCCCCATTGTTAGACTATTTTAAGATCTGTCAATTTAGTTTAGAGATTTGAGTCGTGCCCAAATGCACCAAATGTCAGCACTGGTACTAGCTACCAGTGGAGCAATAAATTAGACCAAAATCGAACTGACAAGCGACTAAGTAAGTTATAAGTCAACTTTGTGATGTTAATTGGCGTATCCAGGCTCCCACATTTTCAACTAACATGGAAACGACGTCTCCTTTCATGTCCAAAAACTCTATACCAGCCACTTAGCAGTCCGCGCAGTCTGCTAAATATAAAAAACTTCAAGATTCTTACGCTATCCTAAACCTAAGTATATAAATGTAAACCATTATTCTAACCATACTTTTAACTATAAAATTTTCCATTACAAATATGCTCAATATTATTGGGAACATTGCTTTAGCGTAAATCTTCAAAGGCTACATTCTAGTTCATCGATGTATTAAAACTGTGTTTGTAATATATTGATAAGTTGACTAATTTAATAGTAGATATAGATTATTCATACGTACAAAGCGGTTAGGTTTGATCAAAGATTATATCTGTTGAGAGCGTGAGCTTATAGTCGATATACAAGTTAATATAGCTTTGGTACTTAGAAGTTTCGTTAGAATATGGATAAATGCTCGTCTAAACTTGATACTGGTGCCGTAGCTTTAGACTAATCTATAATTAGGTTTCTCGTGAGGTATCCCACGAGGAAATCTGTCGGGGTCAATTGCTTAAAATATAGTTAATCGACGCTTACGTTAAAATGTTCCAATGGCAGCTTGTAAATGCGATCTACAATTTTGCTAGCACGGAATTATACATATTATTGCCTACATCGGAAGCAAGACCTCAACCTGAGTAAAAAACTACAACACGCAGTTATACTATGTCATACGAGTAATAAGACGTTATCCGAACCGCCTGATTCGAACGTATTATGCTAAACTTATATTAAAATAGTGAACACATATTGACTGAACACAGTGTATTAAATCTAATACGGTCGACTCACCCATCGATACATTTAAAAAATAGACTATGCGATAATTCATAAAATTTTGGAGAAACAATTTTGCTAAAATATTTGGACTAACACAAATTTTGACTGTATACAACGACCCGTTATTTCTAATTGAAAAATTAATATGTAGAAGAATATCTATGAATTAGCTAATTTAACTTAACGAGTCAATCATCGTGACTTATTTACATAAGTAGAAGTTATTAAGGTAGGTATAGGATCTTACAATTAGCTAGTGATTAATTATTTATTATTTAACATCTATAGCACTACGTCAAGGAATACCAAAACAAATACGTTACTCTGTAGAAAAGAACGGTAGCTTTCATTGCACTCCAATCAATTAAAAAAAGAAATAGATCGCGTCGATTATTTTAATTTGAAAACAATAACTTCTTTTTATCGCCAATAAAATAACCATCAAAATATAATGTAATAATACCTACATTTTGGAACTAAAATTGCATTTAACATAACGCGTCGGATTCGCGATACCTGCCCCGCCCGCAACGGAACTACGTCTTTAAGACAGTCTTCTAAAGTCAGTCTCCAAGTTTTATTGCATTAATTTCTTATCTCAGTTAACTAACCCCTTCCCGCGCTTCAAGTCTTAGTCAAAATAAATCTAAATGAAGTTAATCTATAAACTAATTAGTTATTTTATATAGAATCATGGCGTAGAGCCATCATTGCAATTTTAAAGTATATAAAATCTAGGTAAACTAGTATGCAAAATAACTTAATATAAGAATACGTATCAACGTGTGCATTATTCAATTAATTTTATTTAACCAAGTTAAAAAACGCAAAAGTAACATTTGAAAAATACTTTCCAAGTTAGATTTTAAATTATCTCACATAAAAACATCTTTTAAATCACAACATTGTGATCTTTTATCCCTTATAATTATGACGCTTCGTTCTTTTGTTTATGCGATGCATAACACTAAACTCAAAGTTTCGACAGCCGCGGATTACTGTATAGATTGTTTGATTTGAGTTTCTATATAGATGATTCAGCTATAGTAAGTGGCGCTAAATTACTGTGTAAATCAACACTGCAAACAAAGTTTGGTCTTTAAAGACTAGTTCCACATGAAACTGAAATCAAAATAATATGGTAACAAAAGTTTTTAATTTAAGGAGGATTTCATTCGCACATAATGTTAATTGACAAATCAAAATCCTCCGTACAAGCTATGCTCGATTCAGATTTCAAACATTAATAATAAAATTGGCACATTATGAAAGTAATCACAAATTAAACAAAACAAACATAAAAATTGATGGACCTTCGGCCCACGTCGTTAGTTTCACTTGGCGTTTTACATTTGTCAATACACTTAACTTATTATTTCTGATCAATATACTTTAATGTATTGTTTGCCGTGAGAAGTGATGTCGCGGGCGGTATCAGGTAAAGTTTCAAACAATACTACGAGAAACCCTTCGGGAGTTAAAGCTACGTCGCTAGGTCGATCTTTATCATCGAGACCGGGACTCTTCAAATCTACAGCCCATAAAATACGCAACTCTGATGTGAATACTAGCACGCGGTGGTTTTTAGAATCTGCCACAATAATTCTACCGTCGTCATCAGTCACGATTCCCGACGGTCGATTTAGTTCACCGATTCCTGATCCTTCGCGACCCACGCAATGCAAAACCTTTGAAAGCGTCGGATCGACCATTAGCAAGCGATGATTTTCAAAATCTGATACAATTATATTTCCTGAAGTAGTAAAACATACACCTCTAGGAGTTGTCGGTCCTTTAAGCATTTTAGCGGGATTAGCTCCTTCGAAAACAAATTTTGTTATGTAAGTACCGTCACTAGTGAATAACTGGATGCGATGATTACGAGTGTCAGTCACCACGATATTGCCTAAAGTATTGACAGCTACATCCCACGGATATTGGAACTGACCACATTCCTTACCGAAGGAGCCAAACTTTAAAATGAAATTCCCAGAAGAGGTAAATATTTGAACCCTGTGATTGTCCTTGTCGATAACAATGATGCGTCCATAAGTGTCGGTCGTTATACCTGCAGGAAGATCGAATTCTCCTGGTCCTGTTCCTTTAGAACCAAACATGGTTCTGAATTCTCCACGACCGTTAAATATCTGTATCCGATTATTTCTTCTGTCCGCAACAATTATGTTTCCTTCTCTGTCTACACACAAACCCCAGGGTCTAGAAACCTGTCCTTCGTCCTGACCTTCTCTCCCAAATGAAAACATTGGCACACCAGATACCGGACTTCTAGTGGGCTTCACCGAAACTGACATCCAATATCCTGGTATCGCTTGACCAATACCACGTGCTGGGTTTGAATCCATAGATATGCTAGACGAGATACTGTGATCGTAATAGTTCGTAGATCGTGTGTGGCTCGTGTAGTCTGGTAATGATCGTAAGCTACTAGAAGCAGACATTTGATAAGATAACGGCGGAAACGTTTGAGCTGCCTGCAAGGAGTGTAGTAAAGACTGTCTCGATTGTAGAGATGAAGACGAACTCAATGTGTGCATTGCGTTTGCAGGAGCAGATTGGACATCACATTGCCTTTTTATCTGGTCAACTAAATCATAGTTTGGAGGTATAAACATAATACGCTCTTCAGTCATGTACATATTCTTAAACATACAAGAAAAATAATCGACTTGGGATCTTCCTTTTTCCTTGGCCATAAATAAATCAATGCCCTCGGAGTCCATACTGCGCACTAATGTCTCATTAGTATGCGCCAATCCAGCCAGAATACCACGAAGAGTATTCATATGGTCTGTTAGTTCATTCATCTTAGCTTGGCGCATTTTTTCTACTTTATCTAACAGATACTTTTCACGATCCTCGATAGCTTGCGCAAAACATCGCATAGCTTTTCGTATTTTCATATTAGCTTCCGCTGTTTCCTTTTCATAAGATTTCGACATAGCTACAGCACGATCTATTGCAGTTTTAATAGCTTTCGTGCCGGTTTTGGTGTCTTCTATCGCTCTAAAAACGCCAATTCTACACATATCTAACGCACCTTTAATTGGCGAATAGCAGTGATCTTTATGAACCCACAGCGTACACTCTTGGCAGATAAATATTATACACGCTTCGCAGTAGAATCTGACGGGGTCGCCGTGCAGCTCGCAGTACATGATTTCCTTGTCGTTGGTTACAGAGTTAGGTCTAGCACCTATAGGTGAGATTTGATGGATAGGCAACAACGTGTGATCTCTCAGTTGACAATCAGAAGTGACTTTGTGACAACATTCATGACAAAAGAGATCGTTACATTCCAAACAACGCGTAGTCGGGGTGCGTTCTTCACAGCGGTAGCAGGTGATGGAAACGGAGGAAGAAGTGCCTGGAGATCCGCTCGAGTTGTCCTCCTTTGAATGGCTTTGATTGTTATTATTAAAAACTGTGTACTCACGGATGCTAGGCAAGGAGGCGTTTTGTAACGAGCTGCAAGAGGGTACAGCCCAGATGTCGTACGGTATTGTGGATGAGGTGGAAGCGGCAGTCGTCTGACTCGACGGTTTGTTCATGTTCTCGAGGAGATTGCAGAGGATGTGCGACATGGCGACGGGGTCCTCCGGCTCGTTGGAGCTGTGGCTGGAGCCCGCGGCCGATGTGGTGGCGGGCAGGCTCGCCGCCAGCGACTGCGTCATGTTTGCGAACGACGTCATCGTTTCGCTCACATCAAATCACATTAGATCTGAAACAACAACAGATGTCTATTTGTTTTTCATACATATTTATTCCTATAACATAATAAATCTAGTCCATTATATTAAATTGATTTGAGATTCATCAAATCAATTGAAAATCAGTACCCATGTAAATGCAAAAGTGTGTTTGTTGGTTCATTGGTTTGTCCTTGAATCACTTCGCTATGGAGCAACGGATCGACGTAATTTTTTGCATGGGTGGGGCATGTTAAAGACCTGGTAAGTGACATAGGCTACTTTTTATTCCCGGGAATCAAAGAGCTCCCACGGGATTTTTAAAAACCTAATACCACGCGTACGAAGTCGCGGGCATCAGCTAGTAATAGATAAATCTATTTCATTATATTAAAATTGATTTCAGATTTATCAAATCTATTGAACATAATAAATCTAGTTCACTATATTAAATGGATTTGATAAATCGCCTCGAAAATAATTTTATAACATTTACGCCGACTTTATGAATGGTTTTCCGATGCAAAGTAGAAAAGACTATAATAATATGTCTTTTTATGTCCAGCATTTATTTTATTAAATCTGTACATATCCATTTCTGAAAATAAATATTGCAATACACTATAGAGTACCTACAAAATAATATGTAGTTAAAATGTTTAGTATTGTAGGTATTCCCAAGTAACTATGTATATTGACCGAAATAAAAAAGTATAATTACCGCAGAGTAAAACGTGGCCACTGACACTTTGCTGGGTTATTAATTAAATTACTGGAAATAGCAAAACAAAAAACAAACCGGTTTCAATAAACTTACAGCTAAAACAACATAACACTAGAATACTAAACTTGTGTCTTCGAGTTTATCACTGACCGGATGGCAGCACAAAAACAAAAAAGTGACAATTCTACAAAACTGAAGTAAACATTTCTAAACATAACTCAGCACGTATACGTGCACCAATCCGGTCTAATGTTGAACTGCTACTATGGGGATGCTTCAATTGATGCATTTTGCGAAAAAAATCTATCCCAAAAACTTTAGTGCGCTCCCTACTACCACCAACCCTCATGTAGTTAGGTAAGGAAGTAGGAGCGAGATAGAACGATTGAATAATAATGCGTGCGTAAAAGCTGTCCAATACGGCACATTCCAAAATTTTCCATAATTTAGATAAAAGAGGTTTGCTATGATTAGGGTTGTACGCTCTTCCCTAACTCAAGTTAATAATATTGGATCTAGTTAGGTAGGTATAAGCTTATTTTTTCTTTTGCGCTTGACCTCAACCTAGATAGAGAACATAGAAAAGCAAAGCAAAGCAATTTTATTGAATTAATAATTCATACATTCATTCATTCAATGATGAGGTCCAGGTTGGAGCGTGCTTGCCTAGAAGTTGCCTATTCACTCTTGTTTTGAAGGTATTTAGGTTATACGTGGTAGTAAGCGCGGACGCCAAGGGCAGGTCGCCAGAACAAGTAAGTAACATTTTTTAATTAAAATATTTATTCAGGTCCAGTTGCATGACAGACGGTTAAAGAGATTTGATATAATTAGGGCTGTGCACTCTTTTCTATAAGTCAAGTTACTGGTGGACCTAGGTGTTGCTTACTTACTTATTTTAAGCAAATAAGTAGGTACTTAACATTTTTTAAATTTAAAATATTTAATTAGGTCCAGTTGATAAGTTTATGACATTCGTACCCATATTTTGTCCCCGTGCGAAGCCGGGGCGGGTCAACTGGTCTTTAATAATGTCGTCTTCTGCAATATCAGCTTCTTATACCTACATTGTCAGAAAAAATCCTCATGCATTCATTACAAAAAATAGAACAAGCAATTTGCAATTTTGGCAAAAAAAGCCAGGTTCAAACGGCCATTTCTGGGTCAAATATTAATTAAAAAAAATATATTTCAGCTCAGCATTTAGAAGGAAATTTAATCTACTTTTTTTCATCTTAAGCAATGCCTTATACCTATCTCAGCCCTGATGACTTTCAACTGAGAAATGAGGTTTTGCTAGTTTTATTCGGAAGTAAGGGCTGATTTGGAAATTGAAAAATCTGCCCTAACGGGTACAAAATAAAGTACAGATTAAAGGAAAGCTCCTTGAAAAAAAACAATTAAATAAATCATATTACTTAAATATGGAGCATAAAATATCGCATAATCAAGTTGAAATAAATTGCAAGTTACAACAATGTAGGTAAGTAAATACAATCCGCCAACGTCTCAACAAAGTACATAATAGGCATGTCGATTGTCAACCCTAATCATATTGAGCTCTGTATCGAGTAGCAACTGTGCGTAGGTGTGTGAAAGAGAGGACAGATTCCTTAATCGAGATGCTGTTTCCGAGCGTAGGCCGTAGAGATGCGGTGGCAAGCACATGGCATTCGTGACCTTGGGCGGTGAGCGTGCGTGAGGCAGGTCCGGGACCCTCCGGCCATCTTGCCGCGCCCCCGCGCCGTGCCGATTGTGAAGGGTGCCGAAAATCGATGCTATCCCTCTGCCCTTCCATCCCAAAGGGCGAACCACTGATACGAAGTACGAACCCCTGTATAGTATTATTGCATTGTATATCTAAAACACTAAGCCTTATCAAAAATTCTCTTTTAACCTGTGCTTAATCAAATCATATAACCTCCTCGAAAATTGTGCTGGTTTAAATCTACATCTAAATATATAAAAGGAAAAGGTGACTGGCTGACTGACTGATCTATCAACGCACTGCTTAAACTACTGGACGGATCAGACTGTTTAGCATGCAGATAGCTATTATGACGCTGGCATCCGCTAAGAAAGGATTTTGAAAATTCAACCCCTAAGAGGGTGAAATAGGGGTTTGAAATTCGTGTAGTCCACGCGGACGAAGTCGCGAGCATAAGCTAGTACATATATAAAAGGAAAAGGTGACTGACTGGCTGACTATCAACGCACAGCTCAAACTACTGGACGGATCAGACTGAAATTTAGCATGCAGATAGCTATTATGACGTTGGCATCCGCTAATAAAGGATTTTGAAAATTCAACTTTAAGAGGGTCAAATAGGGGTTTGAAATTCGTGTAGTCCACGCGGACGAAGTCTCGAGCATAAGCTAGTTAATATTATAAAGAGGTACTTTGAACTTTGTAAGTTTGGATATAGGAGGTAATCCCCGAAACTCATTCGATTTCAAAAATACTTTTCTTGATAGATAGCTATGCCTATTGCATAAAAACATCTCGGCCCTTTGATTTTCCGAGACCCTATGTCCGATATGGATATGGATTTCGTAAAAAAACAAATCTTTTTACGCAAACTATTAAACGTTGGAATTGACAACTTCAATCGCGGTGAAACGTGGTAAGTTGGCAAACAACTTTCTTTTTCGGTCTTTCTCGTGTTCCCCGAGTGATGTCTTAGTTGAAACTTACCTATTCCGATAAAGCGAAATGTTTTGATGACTTCCCTGGCGCAGTGGAAAACGCTATGGGAGGTCCCAGGCTCGATTCCCGGCAAAGGCAATTTGGGAATTTAAGCATATTTTATAAATTGTCTCTGGGCTGGTCTGGTGGGAGGCTTCGGCCGTGGCTAGTTACCACCCTAACAGCAAAGCCGTGCCGCCAAGCATTTTAGTATTCCAGTAAGATGCCGAGTAGAAACCGATTAGAGGTATGGGTTTAATGAAACCCCTTCCAAATATCCCGCTTCCATCTTCTGCATTGCATCATCATTTACCATCAGGTGAGATCGCAGACAAAGGGTATCAGAATGTAATGTATCAGAATAAAAAAAAATAAGAGAAAAAATGTTCCTACAGACTACACCTATAGTGCACGACAGGTCGAGATGGCAATCGGGGTATAAGGCGGGGGACTCCTTACACACCCGCACGTCACACGCGCTCGCTTACACCGGGTTAGCGCGGGGGTTGTGCGAGGCGTCCCCACCCCGATTGCCATCTCGACCTGTTGCGTACTATACCTACCTGATGTTTACTTGATGCTTCGATAAACCTGTTTTACCGATTTCTTTGTAGGTATAGGTAGGTAGGATAGTTGCACTGATGCATTACCATAGCAGGTAACCTCGGGTAACACGCATTGCACCTACGAATTCGCCGAAATAAACTTAAGCTTCGGATTTTTTTTTAATGGAGCAGTGGCTCTCGGTGTTATTGAAACTGATTACTAAAAAAAAAGCAGCCAAGTGCGAGTCGGATTCGCACACGGAGGGTTCCGTACCGTCGTATATGAAATAACAATTTTAATTTTTTTAAATTGTATTGGCAACCATTTTGAAATTTTTATTATTTGTTGTTATAGAGGCAATAGAAATACACATTCTGTGAAAATTTCAGCTCTCTATCTATTACGGTTCAGGAACAGAAACCTAAAAATAGAAATAATGACCTTTAGCTAGGTCATAACTATGAATGAATTTTAATTTACGTTCAAACAAACCCTGGTAACCTGGGGGAAATCGCTTATCTTTACTGTAAAGTATAAATACGCCAGGTACGTACCTAAATAGTAATGTTGTAATGAGTCCTGAACATACATACCTTACCTACCTAATACCTTACAAGGTACCTACTTGCCTGGGCACATAAAATATCGACATTTTGTTACTATTTCCAAAGCATTGTTTACGAACCGTTTAGTAGCGGGCAGTCACCGTAATATACCTACCCTCTAACAAATAAACCTGGACCGCTTGGCGTATATAATTGCCGCGTCGGGCCTGCCAAATTTTGTGGATTTTACGTGTATATCAGCCATTGATCTAGGTCCTAGATTCACTATTTGAATGTCATGAAAACAGATAGTTCCATCATTCCATCAAAGGGGTTTTCGCCGTAGTCGTCGTTGAAACCGACAAAACGTCATATAGGTAAGAGTGATAGAGACAATGCTCTACAAAGCCGAAATGTCATTCTAAAGGCCGATGTACATTATTTTCGGCCGCGTACTGTACGCAATTCCTAGATTTTTAGACCAGATACTCTTTTCCTTGGACACGTTAGTTTGTAGTGGCGTTTAGTCAGTTTTAGTGGATTTAAGAAATGATCCTTTGGTACGATGTTAAAATGTTCTGCCACTTATTCATTAATGTTTTAAGCTTTTTTTGATATCTTTATTTATTTTCCCAGGGTTTTTAACAATATGTTAAGCTTTTTTAAGCGAGTTTTATAAGCTAAATACCGTTGAATAGATTTTCAACTACATAATTAAGTATTTTAAATATTGTAGCTAATGGGTACCTATTTGAATTTAAATAATGCTCGTGGTTTATTTAACGGCATACCTAATAAAATTACTTTCACCACCTTTAGGCTGCATTTCCACCAGAGATGTGTTATGTAGCTAAGCGGTAAGAGAGTCAAAGCTAAGCTATGGCACACTTCAATTTACGCATCACAAATTTTGCGACCTAACTTGGATGAGTCACGACTCATGAATCATGACGCACATGTCGGGCCTTTGAGGCTGAGACTTGATTATACGTACCTAAATGATGGATTTGGATACGAATTACGATACACCACCAGTCCAACACACAAAATGTGGACATTGTGTAGCCTGTTCTGGGATCTGCCAGTCGTCGAAAAAGCTGCATCAATCATTGCTACAATCCCGAATGTTGTGATTGGCTGAATTTTCTTAATAGTGAGGAAGTCCCAGCCAATCAGAGGTGACTGCGATCGACACTCTGTAGCTGTCAAACTACGCCGAAAACCCCTTTGATGGAATGATGGAACTATCTGTTTTCATGACATTCAAATAGTGAATCTAGGACCTAGATCAATGGCTGATATACACGTAAAATCCACAAAATTTGGCAGGCCCGACGCGGCAATTATATACGCCAAGCGGTCCTGTATTATACACGTTCGCTAGATGCGTTGGGCCAAACTTTTGGCTCCTAATCGTTGAAAATTAGACAGTTCTTGTATGAAGAGCTCTCATTGACGTATGGTACAAAATATGTTAAAGCTTTTTAGCAGTTACGGGCAAGCAAAATATTAATGAAGTGTCACAAAGCACATATTAGAGGGCGCCCCAGGTCCTTAGGAAGCGGAGCAGCTACCGCGTGGAACAAACTCTTAATATTTACAAGAAATTGGAAGGAATACGCGCGGACGTGTCCTAATCGAGAGCGGGTGCCAAACGGCATGGAGAGTGTGACATCGCGCCCGCTGCCCGCTCCGCAGGACGCACCCGCTCCCACCTGGGCCGCCGCCGGCTAACAGTCCTATTTTTAAAACCTTAGCCCATGGCAATCCTACAATAACAATGCAAAATGTGTACAATGTCGAAGTGACGGAAATGCGTACTAAGAAATTATTTGAAACAGACTTTTTATGGGAAGTAAAATTACGGTGAAAAGTTCCTGTACACTTTGTTACAATATTATGAATGGACCCGGCTTTTTCTCGAAATTATTGTTGTAGCGAAGACAATGGGGATGCGTAATGGGGGAGGTTTGAAATTTTTTTTATTATGCTCAGCTCGATGCCGCTTCTGATGATTTTATTTTGAGTAGCCTACCTACCTATTCAAATATATTATTTTTAGGGTTCCGTACCTCAAATGGAAAAACGGAACCCTTATAGGATTACTTTGTTGTCTACCTGTCTGTCGGTCTGTCAAGACACCTACAGGGTACTTCCCGTTGACCTAGAATCATGAAATTTGGCAGGTAGGTAAGTCTTATATTATAGCAGACATTCGGGGAAAAATCTGAAAATCGTGAGTTTAGAGGCTTACATCACACAAAAAAAAATTAAATTGTGGTCATGAACTAATAATTAGTATTTTCAATTTTCGAAGTATGATAACTTTATCAAGTGGGGTAGGTATCATATGAAAGGTCTTCACCTGTACATTCTTAAACAGATTTTTATATATTTATTTTTTATGCATCATAGTTTTTGAATTATCGTGCAAAATGTCGAAAAAATACGACTGTATTACGGAACCCTCGTTGCGCGAGCCTGAGCACAAATGTAAGTATATTGATTTTATTTATTTAAATAACTTATTAGTTTACTTATAGTATGCGACAGGCCAAGATGGCAATCGGGATGGGGACGCCCCGCACATCCGCACAGCCCCCGCACTCACCCGATGCGGGCGAGCACGGCCGCTGTGCGGGTGTGCGGGGCGTTTGAAGAGTTCCCACGGTATTTTTAAAAAACTAAATATACGCGGCCAAAGTCGCGAGCATCATTTAGTTTTAATTAGTTTAGAGATTGTTTACAACAGATATTATAGTCAATTATCACGGAAAAAGATTCATAAGAACAATTACTTATTTATACATTATTTTCCCATCGTTTTTATAGTTCGCCCGCATTGACTTATAACTAGTCGATGTAAATAATACTAGACAAAAATAGCACGTCTATCCGGCGTCCAACTACAACGTATGGCGGGTGAATTCCATTGAGTATACAGTTAATAGTAGGTATTTATGTCATAGCGCAGCAGACCTCAAAAAGTGCCCTCACTTTTCATCTAATTATTTATTAGGGTTCCGTATCTCCAGAGAAAAAAAAGGAACCCTTATAAGGCTGCCTGTCCACTGGTGCTGAGAAGAGAGGAGCGGATCGGAGCTGTGCAAATATTAACCATTAAAATTGCATAAAACTCCCGCTTCAGTGGACAAGGATTTGCGGACTAGTTTAAAAAATAGTACGCGGCCGAAAGTAATTTACATCGGCCTTTAGAATGACATTTCGGCTTTATAGAGCGTTGTAACAACGCCAAACGGCCAACGCCGTTGTAAAATGCCATATAGGTATGAGTGACAGTAACAACGCCGTTGTTACTGTCACTCATACCTATATGGCATTTTGTCGGTCTCAACGACAGAGACAGAGCTCTACAAATTTGCTATCTCCTTCTAAAGGTCGATGTACATTACTTTCGGCCGCGTACTGTACATTTTAACGCAGAGCGGAGCGGGGAACCAATTGGCCGTCGCTGCCAGTAGCTCAAATGACTCGTCGCGTGCTCGCTGCTTGCTACCTAGCTCCGCGTTTATGGACAGCTATAAAATCCGCAACTCTGCTCCGCATCACTTTTTCGCCCCGCTCCGCTACCTAAATCCGCACCAGTGGACAGGCAGCCTAAGATCACTTCGTTGTCTGTGTCTGTCTAGTCTGTCAAGGGAGTCAAAACCTATAGAGTACCTACTTCGCGTTGACCTAGAATCATGAATTTAGGCAGTTAGCAATGTCTTATAGCACAAATAAAGGGAAAAATCCAAAATCCGAAACTGAATTTGTGGTTACATCTCACAAAAAAAAAACCGGCCAAGTGCGAGTCAGATTCGCGCACCGAGGGTTCTTTACTACAGACGTATTTTTCGTCATTTTTTAAGATAAATTAAAAACCATTATGCATAAAATTAAATAAAAATCTGTTTTCTGTCTTTCATAATAAGATACCCCCACTTAGTATAGTAATCTCACTTAGAAAGTTGAAAATACTAATCATCATACTCATGAATACATTTTAATTTTTTTTGTGCTGTAACTACAAAATTACGGTTTTTGGATTTCCCTTTATCACCTGTGCTATAAGACCTACTTACCTGCCAAATTTTGTGATTCTAAGTCAACGGGAAGTACCCTTATAGACAGACAGACAACGAAGTGATCTTATAAGGGTTCCTTTTTCGTTTAGAGGTATGAAACCCTAAAAATTAAAGTGATATTTCTTGTACGATGGTACGGAACCCTCCGTGTGCGAGTCCGATTCGCACTTAACCGGTTTATTCATACAAAGTACAGACTGCAAAATAAAGTTGTACGACGCGAACTACAGTCCCAGCACAATGCGTACCGGTAGAACCGGCTGGAAAAGAAAATTAACTGCGCGCCCGCTCGCGTAATTAATATTATATGCAAAATAACACGAAAATAACCTTACTTAGGTTATAAGTACCACAGTATGGCCTACCTATCTATTTATCCTGCTGCTATTTTTCCCAGTATTAATGTTCATTGTAGGATTTAAAAATTCCAGTGGAATTTCTAAAATCCATTTTTGTGAGTCACTCATTGCAAAGATTGCAGTGATTGTGTGACATGTGAAATTGTAAAAATTATTATTATTTTTGGTAAAATGTATAAGGCTCTCAAACTTTTTTAATAATTAATTAATTAATTTTCTACTAAACTCTTTTTGTTAACTACTAGACAAGCTTTGCATGTTACCACAATCTCTACATAGTATAAAATAAAGTCTCTTCCCGCTGTCTGTATGTATGAATGCATAGATTTTTTAAACTACCCAACGGATTTGAATGCGGTTTTCACCAATGGATAGAGTGATTCAAGAGGAAGGTTTATAGGTATAGTTTAATATTAGATTGTGTTAATTTGTTGAAATATGACGATATTTGAACAAAATGTCAGAGGAATCACTGTGATTCCACATTAGTATCTACATTGCACCCATGCGAAGCCGGGGCGGGTCACTAGTATTTGTATATAGTGTAAAAGCAATGACAATGTCCAGGTCAGAGCGTATTTACATAGAACTTGCCTATTCACTTTAGACTTGGAAAGCACTCGAGATATAAGTTCATAGCAGAAAATTTGAACACTGGGACAAACTGCTTAATATTAAACATTTAAATTGGCTCTTCATTAAACTTTTATTCTTAAATTGTTTTATTTGAATTCTAACAGAACATAATTTAATTCCAACCTTGAATGGGAAGCTGGAAGAAATCTCTGTCTAGAGATAAGCATTTCCCATGTACCTTAATTTATTACTACTATGTAACTACAATTCCGGTACACAAAAAATAAAAATAATTGAGTTTTCAAATTGAACCACTTAGTTTATAGCTCAAACAATGAATTAAGAGCCATAGTACTTATAGTACTTATACTAATTTTCTAAAAGATTTCCATAGAAACAAATGTAGAAATTACTTCCATGATAAGTACTAACATTATTTGATTATGATTAAAATGGAAAATTTAGGGAAAAAACCTCAAATATTCTTAGGCTTACAATTTTTACTTGTTTAAAGGACAACATCAAGGTACAATGACCTGGCTCATATTGAGTTTCTCCATTGTAAGTACTATAAATTTGAATCAATCTATAAAGAAAAAAAAGGAGTGTGCATTAATATGAGCAGAATATTCTTTTACTCATTAAAATGTTAAACAAGTAAAGTGAATGAGAAAGTTGTGAGTTGTGACTCACAAAAAGACATTCACAATGTTGCAGTAGACACTTATAGAGACATTGAACTTTGGTAAGTTAAAACAAAAACTCTCATGCTAATAAGTTAACAATGAAAATACCCTCAAACCTTATAATTCAAAAATCTAAAAGAACAAAGAAGTACTTATCCTACATCAAGAAGGATATTTATAAATTAATGACTTGAAGCTTGAGCATACAATGTAATAAACAACCAGCCTCAAAATACCATGATAATAAGACATTCCAGTATCTTCCTGTTTGTCTCCGTGATCCCTACATAATGGATGTGCATGAGACGGTTCACGGTGAATCACAAATTATAATAACTAATTATATACCTACTCATACTCACCAAAAATAATCCAATATTTGTCTGAATAAAAGCGAAATCACAAGTAAGCGTACATTTTACGCATCACAGTGTATCCGCTGCGTACAAGTCCATACAAAATAAAAAGATATTCAACGGGTCACAATAATTATTTACGAAAATATGCCCGACGATGCAGGTAGATTGCACAAAGTTAGCTTTCTTTATACTTGACCAATTTTGGAGTCCCTTTTTGAATAAGACAATTATTATTGCACTAGTTTAAAATACTGCTGATCATCGCGTTAATTTGATTATTATTTCGCAATAATCGTATATTTATTTATTATTTGTCTTAAAACACCACGAAAACAACAGCGGTGAATGAACGATCAATTGATTTAAAAATAAATCTTTTGTCTATGGTATCTCATCAACAGCACAGATAATAATGCAAATAGGTATCTGCGAATTTAGAGAAATATGAGCAAATTAGCTGTTTTTAGACCAGTTTTAGACTTTATAAAAGATCGTAATTAATTAAAAAAACATATTAAAATGCTTTTTCAAGTAAAAACCCATAATTTAATGATAACTTGACCATAGACAAGCCCAGTAAAGTTGCCATTATAAAAAATAAAGTTCTAAAATGTCATGTCATGAGTTGTCATATTCATTTGTCAGACTAAAATTCGCGCCATTTTTATTATTGAAAGACGAAAGTTTTTTTTGTGCGATAAATGTGAATTTTGTAAATAAATAAATTGAAAAATGTCAACTCCTTCAAAGCGACCGTCTTCCCGGGCTTCTTCAGAGGCAGCCACACCATCTCGCAGAACTAGATCGTCGCAACAACTCGTTGTGCCTGAAACACCACAAAGATCTACCGGTACTCCTCAAGGTTAGAAAACAACCTATTTTCTAGCGGTTCAATGGTTTTATACATTTCCATAACGTCAGTGGCATTATTCAGGCGTGGTATTATAAATATTTTATGTTAGCATGTTATGTTAGCAAACTGCTGCTGCAATCCATCCTCAACACTGTAGGAACTTTTCTGTAACTGTAGGCATTTAGGTATGCGCACTTACTTTTATACTTTAACTCCTGTTATTGTTATATTATTATGTAGGTATTACATACTTTACTTTATTTAGTAGTTAATTTATGACGATCTCCCTCGTGCAGTGGTGAGAGCTATGGTCATATTTGTGGGAGTTCCTGGCAGAAGTTTGGAATTTTATAATTTCTAAATTTCTCTGGTCTGGTATAATGAAATTGCCATACTCCATCCAAGTTAGCCCACTTCCATCTAAGATTGCATTATCACTTACCATCCGGTGAGATTACAATCAAGGGCTAATTTGTATCAGAATAAATAAATAAAATGTTTAAACTATTCATGTTTGTTAAAATAATCACCTTGAATTGCATGATGTAATTATTTAAGATGAACTCATACTAACCTCTCTTGGTCGCTGTAGTTGAGTGTCCACTAGTTACATTTCGAAATTTTAAGGCCTTGCTCTCATCTGTAGGGGCTCCCATACTAAAAAAGGTAACAATGAAGCTGCTTTTTAGGGTTCCGTACTTTAAAAAACGGAACCCTTATAGGATCACTTTGTTGTCTGTCTGTCTGCGTGTCAAGTGCGAGCCTGACTCGCACTTGGCTGGTTTTTATTTTAACACTCAAAGGGTAAAGCACTGTGTACCAGTAGTGATAGCACCAAAAACCATGTCACTTTGAATAGACTAGAAGAGTGGAATGTTACAGAGGTTCACAAACATAAAGTAAAGTAAAAGTAGAATATTCTTTATTGTACACCAAAACCAAAACAATAGAAATATAACAAGGATGTTTACAAAGTACAATTGCCGGCCTTATTGCTAAAATAGCGATCTCTTCCAGGCAACCTTAGGGTAGAGGATATAATAAAAATAAAAAGGAAGGGGTATACTAATTAAATAAAGTAAATACACATAATATATATGTATGTATATGTCTATAATATGAAAATGAATCACTAAATGTGTTGCTCATCGCAAATCTCGAGAACAGCTGAACCTATTTTGCTAATTCTTTTTTTATAATATTCCTTGAAGTAAAAGGATAGTTCTTACGGAGAGAAAAATTTATTTCAACCTCCCCCTCAATTTTCTAAACTCCACCCAAGCCGGGGCGTGTCAGCTAGTATAAAATAAAGATACAACAGTAAATAAGAGAGGATATAGTGGACATAGTGGATACCCAGCTTAAGATGTCTTTTACTATTTATGTGTATTGTTTGTAGATGGCACTCCTCGTACTCCTCAACGAACGCCTGGCACTCCAATTCGGCAGGCCCCAGGAACATCACCGACAAGACCACTCCCCTCCAGTCCATTTGGTAAGGATATCCAAGTCTCCATACTCATTGATTTGCCTCCTTATAGTATAGAAAAACTTGCAATCCTCATTATTTTGTGAATTTACATAATCTGCATGGTGGTTAAGCTGAAGCTGTGGTAGCCTAGTGGTTAGGACGTCCGCCTTCGAATCGGAGGTCGGGGGTTCGATCCCGGGCACGCACCTCTAACTTTTCAGAGTTATGTGCGTTTTTAAGTAATTAAAATATCACTCGCTTTAACGGTGAAGGAAAACATCGTGAGGAAACCTGCATGCCTGAGAGTTCTCCATAATGTTCTCAAAGGTGTGTGAAGTCTGCCAATCTGCACTTGGCCAGCGTGGTAGACTATGGCCAAAACCCTTCTCACTCTGAGAGAAGACCCGTGCTCTGTAGTGAGCCGGTGATGGGTTGTGGTTCTACAAGTCTATACACTTTTAAGTGTTTCTAGTGTTGTCTGTATGGTATGGTAAACTAGGCCCGCAGGCCAGAAGTTAGTATCCAGAAACGTGTTTATTTTACTTGTCGGTATTGTTATTGTAAAAGAATTGAAGGATGTTTCCTTAAATTGTTTGAGCATCTCAACTTGACTGCATTGTTCGCCCCTGAGATGATGAGAATTCTATTTGTTTTATTTTTATTATCACCTCAGGTGGGTATTTTTTATTAATAATACATAACTACTATAACTACTTAACTACTAATAATATTATAAATGTGAAAGTGTGGATGTTTGGATGTTTAGATGTTTGGATGTTTTTTACTCAATCACGCAAAAACGGCTGAACGGATTTGGATGAAATTTGAAATGGAGATAGATTATACCCTGAAAAGCGACATAGGCTACTTTTTGTCCCGGAAAATCAAAGAGTTCCTACATGATTTTTAAAAACCTAATTCCACGCGGACAAAGTCGCGGGCATCAGCTAGTAATACATAATGTAGCTGAATTCGTTCCGATGACACTGAATTACATCATCTTATATGTAAAAGTAAAATTTTGATTTTCGAGCACTTCCATGTATTGGTCAATGAATGATTGCAAAATATAAAACTTTAAATTGTTGCAAGATAATCAATTATTGTAAAATTGCTGTATAATAAAAAGTGTCTGTTTCAGTAGTTTTGTTCATGTTCAGCAGAAATTAAAACAATAATTATTATACTAAACTCAGCCACCCAACATACACCAAACACCTCATGGCTTCAAAAGAGTGCTAAATTAATTAGTACAGTAAAATTTCAGTATTGTTTCATACTTATACAACAAGTAAGTAATTAAATTGAATTGGTTAATGTATATCTTGTCCTGTGTCTTAAAATTCATATGATTATTCAATATTTTTTTACTAAAATCTCTTCTTTTTTAATAATATTAAAAAACTGACAGTCATCAAAAGATCCAACATGGACATGTCTGTAGTGCTGCAGTGTGCTAAAGTTATCTGTATATATAGAATTCAAAGTCCTGACTGACTGACTGACTGACATATATCAATGCACAAACTGCTGGTTCTAGAGACATGAATATTGGAGATCCACTTAAGGATTTTTCGAAATTCCACCCCTAAGTGGGTTAAGTGAGAACCTATTATTAGCTTCTAGTTATTTAGGTTTTGAGATTATAATAGGTTAAATTAAGCTGTTGGTTTTCCAAATAAAATAAAATAAATGTGAGTTTGAAATTTATGTAGTCCACACGGACGAAGTTGCAGCATAAGCTAGTAAAATATAAACAGCAAGGGTTTTTTTTGTTCTGCCATTAACCAATAACTATCCCTATTACATAAATGTGAAGTTCTTGCTGGTTTGTCTTTCAATCATGTTTCAATGGATCAACATGATTTTTTATGGATATAGTTAAGAGCGGTGATAGCCTAGTGGGTTTGATTCTGGCCACGCAACTATTTAGAGTTTTGTGCATTGTAAGCAATCAAATATGACTGTGAAGGCAAACATCGTGAGGCAACCTGAATGCCTGAAAGTTCCCTATAATGTTCTCAAAGGTGTGTGAAGTCTGCCAACCTGCAGTTGGCCAATATGGTGCTACATAATATAATAATCTACGTATTATTGTGTGAGAAGTAAAAATTAAAGTAAAATCGTGTATTTTTTTCAGGAACTGACATAGACATGAGTTCTCCTCTCAACTATGGTACCCCAAGCTCGTTGAGCACCCCTCGGTCGCTGCTGAGGGGGGCAATGACTCCATCCAGGCAAAGGGCTGATTTGAGGGGGCACCAGAGTGGACCTAATGTACCAGCGCCAACTCCTAGCAGGGGGGTAAGTCTTACATGAAAATTCAGCAAGTAATACTATATCTTATATTTTTATAATTTTTATAATTTTTTATAGTGTTTTACCTACACTTCAACAAAATTTCTGAATAATTTTAATTACATATTAAAAATCGAACCCACATCTGCTGAGATCGCGCCCGACGCTCTGACCACTAAGCTACGGCACGCTTGCTGCCAGTGACGTGATAATATGTATGTTCACTCACTAGCTGATGCCCGCGACTTCGTTCGCGTGGATTTAGGTTTTTGAAATCCCGTGGGAATTCTTTGATTGTCCGGGATATAAATTAACCTATGCCACTTTCCAGGTCTTCAACTATATGCGTGCAAAAAGTCACACTGATCCGTTTGCTCCGTTGCGGCGTGATTGAAGGACAAACTCACATTCGCATTTGTGGGTAGTTGTGGAACCGGCAGGGATTCGACCTGTATCCCTCTGGCTATTGCGGCCTTTGAGTGCCTTAAGTTTGTTAAGACTTGGGTACAAAGATAGCTTGCATTCCAGAGATGGGCATAGGCTACTTTTATCCTGGAAAATCAAAGAGTTCCAACAGAATTTTTGGTTCTTCTAGTCAGTACCCTTATTATGAATGCGAAAGTGTGTTTGTTTGTTGGTTTGTCCTTCAATCACGTCGCAACGGTGCAACGCGTTGACGTAATTTTTTGCATGGGTATAGGATAAAGATCTGGAAAGTGACATACACTACTTTTTATCCCGGAAAATCAAAGAGTTCCCACGGGATTTTTAAAAACCAAATTCAACGCGGAAACGTCGCGGGCATCCGCTAGTACTAAATAATATTATGTAAAGTGAATATTTATTTTGCAGGCAACAACGAATGAGCCAGAACCGTCAAGTGAGCCCCAACTGGTGGTGTGGGGCACCGACGTAGCGATCGCGGAGTGTCGCGAGAAGTTCACGAAGTTCATTCAGAGGTTCATTGAACCCACTGCTGACACCACCGAGCCATTGTATGAGATCAAATTAGATGAGGTATACAAAATTTTACAAAGTATGAAAATAATAAGTTACAAATAAACTCCCTCTTTATTTTTAAAATTTGGATAAATCACTAGTGAAAGAAAAAATCATCAAATGATAATAATTTAAAAGTATCAAAAAGTTTAAAAATAAAAATCTCTAATACACAGTAATATAATTCTAAATTGCACTTGTTGATGATAGTGCTAATTCATTTATTAACAAATCTTTAAACTGAAGTGTGTTTAAAAAAAAACTGGCCAAATGCGAGTCAGATTCGCGCACTGAGGGTTCCGTACTCGGGTATTTTTTTCGTCATTTTGCACGGTAAATCAAAAACATAAAGATAAATAAAAATCTGTTTTAGAATGTACAAGTAAAGCCCTTTCATATGATACCCCACTTAGACTAGTTATTTTACTTTGAAAATTGAAAATACTAATTATTTGTTCTTGAAAACATTTTTTTTAATGATGCAACCACAAATTCACGGTTTTCGGAATTATTCCTTTACTTGTACTAAAAGACCTACCTACCTGCCAAATTTGATGATTCTATGTCAACGGGAAGTAGACAGACACGACAGATGGACAGACAGACAACGAAGTGATCCTATAAAGGTTCCTTTTTCCTCTTGAGATACGGAACCCTAAAAACATGTTTAAAACGCATAAAATTTGAAACAATGCTAGATCTTTCTAGCACTTTTTAGAGGTTTACAGATTTTTTGTTCAATCTATAAGTTTCTTTATTAGCTGAAATTGGATGAAACAAACATTTTATTTGTCAGATCCACACACTAGAAGAGCCATTTTTGGATTTGGATTGTGAACATGTCAAAATATTTGACTCCAAATTGCACAGACAACTTGTGTGTTATCCTCAAGAGGTAAGATTTTTTATTTATTATTAAATCACTTCAATTTTATTTACATTCATTTCTTTTACTCATCCATACTATACTATATGCTATTACTATAATATTATAAATGCGAAAGTGTGTTTGTCTGTCTGTCTGTCTGCTAGCTTTTCACGGCCCAGCCGTTGAACAGATTTTACAGAAATTTGGTTCAGATATAGCTTGCATCCCGGGGAAGGACATAGGCGAGCCCACAACAAACTCAGCCGCGTATTCTTTTTATTATCACCACTTTACAAAATCATAAGTTAAACTCTTAAGTTTAATACTCTTAAGTCTAATACTTATATTAGAACTATCACAAAGCCTTTAGGAAACTCATTCCCAAGCTTACTGTACTGTACCATTATTATTATTATTATTTTACACTTTATTGCACACAACACAAAGTAAACATTGAAAAAACACAATACAGGATCTTAATCTAAAAGCTGTAGCATGCAAAGGCGGCCTTACCGCTAAAGCGATCTCTTCCAGGCAACCTTTGACGAAAGGAATCACGAAAGCACGGGTTGGTGCGGCAGCCGAAAATGGCCCTAGGTATATTGTATTATTATAAGTTAGACTACATACACAGTACATTCTAATAATACACAAATATATATAAATATTTATACCTATATACATATCTCTATAATATACTACATAATTCTGATTACATAGATAAATAATAGTTCTTCAAACGATTTTTGAAGGAGTTTAAGGATTTCGCCTGACGTATTTCAGCTGGGAGTGAATTCCAGAGTTTGACACTGTTACTGGTGAAAGAGTTACCATAGTATACCGTGCAGCTGTGTGGAGTCATAAGCTTATTGTCGGTGCTGGAGCGGAGGGAGAACTGATTGTTCTCACCAAGATAGGAAAACCGTTCTTTTAAGTATGATGGTGTTTGAGGGTAGTACAGAATACGATATAGGAGCAACAAAGCGTGCATCTCCCTCCGCCGAGATACTGGCAGCCACTTTAGTTTAGCACGGAACTCTGATACCATGTTGATCAAAAGTTAACATAATTTCGTGGTTTCAGGTAATCCCAGCATTTGACGCAGCGGTGAACGAATTGTTCTTCGACAAGTATCCAGCAGCAGTGTTAGAGCACCAGATACAAGTGCGACCATTCAACGCTCCACAGCGTAACATGAGAGATCTTAATCCAGAAGGTATATCCAATATGTGTGTTATTATTATTATATTATATTAATTTATGCTTGCGACTTCGTCCGCGTGGACTACACAAATTTCAAACCCCTATTTCACCCCCTTATTAGTTGAATTTTCAAAAATCCTTTCTTAGCGGATGCGTACGTCATAATAGCTATCTGCATGCCAAATTTCAACCCGATCCGTCCAATAGTTTGAGCTGTGCGTTGATAGATCAGTCAGTCAGTCAGTCACTTTTTCCTTATATATTTAGATATAGGGTGTAACCAGAGCGCTAGCAAAACGAAGACAAGTGATAGTACTGATGATTACTGAAATGATACCACAAAAAAACGCGAAAAATAATTTAAAAAATATCCTATATTTTGTGAAATTTCGTGATATGCAAATAAAACATCTGGCTGATGCTAGAGGTCAACGAACGTTGTGTAAGTAGGTCACTCGGAGTCAATGCCGCGTCATAGGCGGGTTTTGCGCGCTGTACATTGCGGATTTGAAAAATACTAAATCACTAAAATTACAAAATGAGGCAAATGGTTAAAAATTTTGCAAAAACCTCGAAAAAATTGGTGTACATACATTAAAACAAAAACGGGCTTAATTAAGAACCACCTACTTTTTAGAAATCTATTAAAAAAGGAACCCTTCTCGGATCACTTTGTTGTCTATCTGTCTGTCTGTCCGTTGTGTCTCTCAAGAAAACCTATAGGGAACTTCCCGTTGACCTAGAATCATGAAATTTGGTAGGTAGGTAGGTCTTATAGCACAAGTAAAGGAATAAATCCGAAAACCGTGAATTTGTGGTTACATCACAAAAACAAATTAAAATGTGTTCATGAACAATAAGTAGTTTTTTTTAAATTTTCAAAGTAAGATAACTATATCAAGTGGGGTATTATAATATGAAAGGGCTTTACCTGTACATTTTAAAACAGATTTTTATTTATTTTTATATATATAATAGTTTTTGATTTACCGTGAAACAAATACCCGAAGTATGGACTAAGGAACCCTCAGTGCGCGAGCCTGTCTCGCACTTGGCCGGTTTTTAGTCTACGGAAGTTGTTGTTCCTTCCAGATATCGATCAGCTGGTAACAATATCAGGCATGGTTATCCGCACATCCGGCATAGTCCCGGAGATGCGTGAAGCGTACTTCAAGTGCGCGGTTTGCGGAGCCGCCGCCGCCGGGGAACTGGAGCGAGGCAGGGTGCCGGAACCCGCCCACTGTTCACACTGCAACACCGCTCACAGCTTCCAGCTCATACACAATAGGTCACACTTCAGTGACAAGCAGCTTGTCAAGCTGCAGGAGGCTCCTGGTAAATCCCAGTTCTATATTATTTCATTATCAACCGATAGACGTCCACTAGAAGCTGTGATAGCCTAGTGGTTAGGACGTCCGCCTTTTGGGAATGGAAATGACATCCTAGATACAGGTAATCTAGTTAGGAGTCAGATCCACCACCCACGCAAATGGCCAAGTTGTAACTTTCAGAGTTTTCTGGTTTATTAAGTACTAGATGATGCTCACGACTTCGTCCGCGTGGATTTAGGTCTTTAAAAATCCCGTGGGAACTCTTTAATTTTCCGGGATAAAAAGTAGCCTATGTCCTTCCCCGGGATGTAAGCTAACTCTGTACTGAATTTCATCAAAATGTTGATGGTTGAACTGCTGGGCCGTGAAAAGCTAGCAGACAGACAGACACACTTTCCCATTTATAATATTAGTATGGATAGTTTGTAAATATTTGTGTGGTGTTTGTTACTTTTATGTGCATACTGATAAATAATCTAATCTAATCGGAGGTCGGGGGTTCGATCCCGGGCACGCACCTCTATCTTTTCGGAGTTATGTGCGTTTTAATTAATTAAATATCACTTGCTTTAACGGCGAAGGAATACATCGTGAGGAAACCTGGCATGCCTGAGAGTTCTCCATAATGTTCTGAAAGGTGTGTGACGTCTACCAATCCGCACATGACCAGCGTGGTAGACTATGGCCAAAACCCTTCTCACTCTGAGAGGAGACCCATGCTCTGTAGTGAGCCGGTGATGGGTTGATCATGATGATGATGATGATGGGACCTTCAACTTTATGTCGATTATTGTCTTATTTGATGGAAATTACAACATAATTAGGCATTTTTCCATAGATATATCTCAATTATTTCATGGATGTTTATTGATATTAATTTCCTAGATTTTATCTATTATTTTGTTTCCAGACGATATGCCGGCCGGTCGCACTCCGGCTACCGTGAGCGTGATGGCCCACGGCGCTTTGGTGGAGAAAGTGGGTGCGGGCGAGAGAGTGGCCATCACTGGGGTGTTCCGCGCCGCGCCGGCCACTGTCAACCCGCGCAGGGCCACTCTGAAGGCGCTGCATCGCACGCACCTAGATGCACTGCATTATAAGAAGACCCACAGTGAACGCTTATTAGAGACTGAGGAAGGGTGAGTGACTTATAATGACGTGTTGATAAGTTTCTTTAAGGTCGCGTCACTGACATGCTAATTTTATTAGCTTTTAGAATTTCTTCCTTAACACAACCTGTTAAGTTTCAATTTTTAATAAAAGTGTCATGTTATGCTTTCTGAGTGCCTCCTAACAGCTCCTATTTTTTTATAGTTTGAAGTTTTCACTTCTGTCAGCAATCCCCACTGACTGGCATTTTTAAGGGTTCCGTACCTCAAAAGGAAAACCGGAACCCTTATGGGATCACTTTGTTGTCTGTCAAGAAACCTACATGGTACTTCCCGTTGACCTAGAATCATGAAATTTGGCAGGTAGGTAGGTCTTATAGCAGACATTAGGGGAAAAATCTGAAAACCATGAATATGTGGTTACATCACACAAGAAAAATTAAATTGTGGTCATGAACTAAATAATTAGTGTTATCAATTTTCAAAGTAAGATAACTATATCAAGTGGGGTATCATATGAAAGGGCTTCACTTGTGCATTCTAAAACAGATTTTTATTTATTTTTATGCATCATAGTTTTTGATTTATCGTGCAAAATGTCGGAAAAATACGACTGTAGTACGGAACCCTTGGTGTGTGCGAGTCTGACTCGCACTTGTCCGGTTTTTTTTCTAGAAAAGAACACCAGTTCCCACCAGAACGCATCGAGTTATTCAAGGCACTGTCGTCTCAGCCAGATTGCTATGAGCGACTCGCGCGTGCCATCGCTCCCTCAATTTACGAGAACCTCGATATCAAAAAGGGAGCCCTATTGCAACTACTAGGCGGGACCAAGAAGAACTTTAATGTCGCTGGACGGACGCATTTTAGGTGGGTCTAGTAATTTTTTTTTCTGTTGTAGCAGTAGACTAAGAACTCGTGAGACTTTCGTTATTTTATAAAAGCCGAAAATTTAAAATTTCAGCCATTGTGAGGTGAGTGAGTGGGGTCCATTTTGGTACCACACACCACGCACGATTATAATTTATTTATTTTGTATTAGCGACCCGCCCCGGCTTCGCATGGGTGCAATGTAGATACTAATGTGGTGTCATTGAGGTGTATTTGCCTCGGAAACTCTCAAATGAAAGGATTTTTTTCCGACCTAATTCACATTACTTCAATTTCTCTAGGGATCTCTAATTTTTTGAGAATTAAACTATAGCTTATATATAAACCTTCCTCTTGAATCACTCTATCTATTGGTGAAAATCGCATTAAAATCCGTTGCGTTCTACGCGTTCATACATACATACAGACGCGGGAAGCGACTTTATTTTATACTAGCTGATACCCGCGGCTTCGCCCGCGTAGATTTAGGTTTTGAAAGATCCCGTATAGCCTATGTCACTCAGGAATAATGTAGCTTTCTACTGGTGAAAGAATTTTTAAAATCGGTTCAGTAGTTCCAAAGATTACCCCCTACAAACAAACTTAACGACATTACCTCTTTATATAATAGTATAGAAGTATAGACTATGTAGAGATACTTTCTGTGGCACCAAATAAACACTTTTTCTTTCTTTCTTTCTTTCATTGTGGCGTGAAGGAGTAAGAAACATACAAACTTTCACATTTATAATATTCTTAGGAATTCTAGGGATAGCATATATTTGAGGAGGTCCCTGCGGTAGCGGTTCGGGGCAGTGATGCTGTTGTAACAAATTGACGAATCACTGAACTCTCGCGTCACGTCATCACACCCCTCCCGCACCGCTCTGCCGCAGGAACCCACTCAGTTATGCGTTATGCCTGTAGATTAGATTAATTTATCTTTTTTTGATACAGATCTGAAATAAACATCCTCCTCTGCGGAGACCCGGGTACTAGTAAATCTCAGCTATTACGTTGGGTGCATGCGCTAGTACCTCGAGCGCAGTACACTTCGGGACGCGGCTCATCGGCGGTGGGGCTCACTGCCTACGTCACCAAGGACCCCGACACGAGGCAACTGGTGCTGCAGACGTAAGTGCTGCCCTTTAAACCCGGCTGAGTTTGTTGTGGGCTCTTCTCAGACCTGGGCGCGTTTGGAACGCTCGTAGCTTTAGTTTAAAGTTTGCGTAATAATTATCACCACTATATCTTACAAATCCAACATCTGACCATCAAAAAGAGTAATTTATTACCTATTTTGAATAAATCATTTGACTTTGACTTAAATAATTCACCTTCAAAATTCTTAAATTTATTGCTCCATCATGCGGCAAACGTCAAACAACAGATTTCGAGTATTATAGGCATTTTGTCTCACCGCCGGCCGACGAGGAAGCGAAGAGCTAACGACTATTTTCTCGTTCCATGATTCACTTCAGGACCCGCGCTATAGTAAGCTGAGATATTTTCGTGATATTGAAAAATAAGATTTCTGTGCAGGTATAGTTCCCGGCAGTTAAATAGTCGCGGCTGACTTACATTGTGGTGCGAGCTTGCGCAGGTATTGTTCCAGGCGCTCGTGTACTGTGTACGGATGTAGCACTCACACTAATGCAGATGGAGAACGCGGGGTGAGGTACGGCGCGCGGGTTGGTGGGTACCGCTCCCTCACGTCGTGCACCTGACTAACGCCTAAAAATGCTATTGCGACGCGTCTTGCGGTTAACCTCAAGAACGACTATAATATAATCGTCGTAACTTATAACTTACGCAGTAGAACTGTACTTAACATTTCAAATGCCGATGTTTTGTTTACAGTGGCGCGTTGGTATTGGCTGACAATGGAATCTGTTGTATTGATGAGTTCGACAAGATGAATGACTCCACTCGCAGTGTTCTCCATGAGGTTAGTTCATTATTCTTAAAGGTCATCGAAATATCCTAAATATAATTTTGGTTGAAAAATTTAAATATTGGCTATTGGAGTAATTTTCATGTTAAAAATGTTAACAAATCATCTAACCTTACAGAGGCCTAAGGTCGGTATCGAACGGATAACTTTGACAATCAGGGTCCTCTCGCTTTTCAAAATATAAGCTGTTAAGAATTTGACGAATCCCTGGAACTTGGAAAATAAATATACCCCATTTTGCAATTTTTTTTGACAAAAGTTCTTGTAGATCTTGATAACAAACTAAGCCTTCCCTCATTTTTTTAATTGCGATGTTTTTTTTTTTAATTTCTTTTTTTTTGTCAAGGTAATGGAACAACAGACCCTCTCGATTGCCAAAGCGGGTATAATCTGTCAACTCAACGCGCGCACCTCGATACTAGCCGCTGCCAATCCGGCAGAGTCACAGTGGAACAAGAACAAAACTATCGTGGAGAATGTACAACTACCACACACACTCATGTCCAGGTAAGGTAACTACAGACCCTCTGATAGCCGAAGCGGGTATAATCTGTCAACTCAACGCGCGCACCTCGATACTAGCCGCTGCCAATCCGGCAGAGTCACAGTGGAACAAGAACAAAACTATCGTGGAGAATGTACAACTACCACACACACTCATGTCCAGGTAAGGTAACTACAGACCCTCTGATAGCCGAAGCGGGTATAATTGCGCGGGTTCCGCACCTGACTTCATTGTGTAAGAAAAACGTATTCATCGTTATCGTAATCGTCAACAAATTCTGCTCTTTGATTTGCTGTGAAAAAATGTAAACAGCGAATCCACCAATCCACGCGCATTAGCAATTTGCGGGACTTATAGATATAAGTAATATATAGGTATTTATACTTTTACTAGTAACTATTTTATGATTTGTTATGGCAGGTTCGATCTTATATTCTTGGTCTTGGACCCTCAAGACGAAGTGTTCGATCGCCGCCTCGCGTCGCATCTCGTGTCCCTGTATTACCAGGACCCCACCAACACGCAGGACGACGAGGATGTAATGGTAAGCTGACTTCTATTCATTACATTCATTCGGTTTCATTGACCTTGAGCCAAAAAAGAAATTACTAAGCGATGCCTTAGCAAGTTATGGCAGGCATATACCTAACAATAGCCTTTTTTCGTCAGAGAAAATTATATATAAGTTAAGCCTAAAGCCTACAGCCTAATGGATATTTGGCATAAAAAGAATTAAATGGATACACATGGATACCTAACCTCACATGTAACTATTACTAAGAATAATTATCTTTTTTCTCCCAACTTAATTTGATAGAATTTGTTAACCCTTTTTGTTAGTCTGGTAAGTAGAATAAGTATCAAAAGTTTGATTCGGGAATGTGGGCTTCAAGTCTGGGTCTGAGACTATATGGGAGCTCGCCAGCCTCCTTTGTGTAGTCCACGCGGACGAGGTCGCGAGCATAAGCTAGTTTGAGTATTGTTAGCTTATTAAAGTTAGTTTAATGAATTGACAATATTTGACTCATCCGATGTCACGCAATCTGTGGTGGGGTAGCCATCTTGATTCGATTTGTATAAATACGAGTGTTTGAAATCAAAAATCAAAATCAAATATTTTATTCAAAGTAAGTACATACGGAGTACACTTTTTGAATGTCATTACAAAAGTAATATCACAAAAATAAAATAAAATAGTATAAATCAGTTTACAATAATAAAATAAAATTAGAATAAATCAGTTTACAAATTTAAGGTACTAAGGTTTACTTTGACAATTATTACTTCAATCTCGTTTCGACTCGAGACTCGACGACTATTAAATACTTTTGTGTTTAGGTCGCTATTTTGATTATGTGGTTGCAATAGCAATTGTGCCCTAATCAAGTTAATATTGCAGTTAGCTTATTACAAATATTAAAACTATCGATAAGCCTCTACGCGTTTTGATCTATATCCACGTGCAAGCTTTATATGAGGGGACATTTTATTAACTTATAAAATTAGTTAAATTTAACCTGCTTTTCTGACTTTAGCTTTTAGTATAATTTGTTAATTTCAGAACATGAGCCTGATGCGCGACTACATCGCGTTTGCAAAAGAAAACATTCACCCGACGCTGTCCGATGCGGCGCAGCAGAGACTCATTGATGCCTATGTTGACATGAGGTAATTCATTTATTCGGCCTCCCTTTCTCTTTTTAAGGTTCCATACCCAAAGGATAAAAATGGAGCCCTATAAATGTCACTAAAATAAAATAAAATAAATAAAATAAAAATCTTTTTTATTCGTATAAACTTTTACAACTCACACTCTGCTGTCTGTCTGTCTGCGTTTGATATGAGATGTAGAAACTAAACTAAAATGTTTTTATTACTTAATGGTTAACTTTTACTAACGGTTTTAATTTACATTTTATTTTTAAAAAAATCTGATGACTTACGTAATTGTATAATTTGAAAAACACATTTCATAGTTTTCATTTCTGTTGATAGTTCCCACTTAGTGCTAATTTTTTATTAAAATTACAAAATGATGCCCGCGACTTCGTCCGCGTGGGTTTAGGTTTTTAAAAATCCCGTGGGAATTCTTCAATTTTCCGGGATAAAAAGTAGCCTATGTCCTTCCCCGGGTTGTAAGCTATCTCTGTACCAAATTTTGTCAAAATCGGTTGAACGGTTGAGCCGTGAAAAGCTAGTAGACAGACAGACAGACACACTTTCGCATTTATAATATTAGTATGGATTAGTCAAACATTTTTTGTCCTAGGCGAGTAGGCACTGGGCGAGGTCAAATCTCCGCGTATCCGCGTCAGCTGGAGTCTCTCATCAGATTGTCGGAGGCGCACGCTCGCGTCAGACTGTCTAATGTTGTTGAGATCATTGACGTCGACGAAGCTTCGCGGTAAGTACCTGCAAAGGTAACTACGAATCTGTTAAAGCTTATTTTACACTACGGTATATAAATTGTAATATAGTCCGGTTATAATAGTTATTCAAGGTTATAATAATTCGCATAGGGCTAGAAATTGGTACGAATGTTGGGAACACCAATATATAAATGAATTGTGTAAAGTCCCCATGCCAGGCGGACTGGTTTGTAAATCCATATAAATAAAAACGCGACTGTAGCGACTAGCGCTACACCCGCGATGCGGCCGCCCATCAGTTCATCGATCGAAATTATATGGATTTACAAAGCAGTGCGGACGCAACGCTGCGGCCGCATTGTCTCCGCGCGGCATTTTGCGGAAAATTTGAAGGCGCCCATCGTATCGTTAGATAAAACATGACTTGTTGACTTGACTTTCGATGTTTTAATAATTTTGATGTGATTATAAGATTATTTCGACTCTTATTCTTTTACCATATAGGATATTAATGTGTACATCAGTGGCGAGGGGTGAAAATCTAAAAAAGGGAAGCCGGAGCAACAAAACAAAATGTTCTTACCTAAAAAAATATCAGCTCCACACCACCGTCACCGATTCACCATTTATTTTGTAAAAGCACTGGTATTTTCAAAATCTTTGTGACTTTGAAAAAAGCCTTTTTATGTTGCTGTGAGACACATCTGTGCTTGCTTGCTTTATTAAATACACACTTAACCCAAACCAAATCAAAAACTAAGTATACCTAACCATTTTAGTCTTTAAATTAAAAGATAATAATCAAAGAGATTCCAACACAATCGCTAACACACAAAAACAAATGTAATAAATAGAAAACAAGGCCAGAACAGTCATTTGTATTCGAAAGGAATATGCCTGTTCTTTTTTACGAAATGAGCTAAAATCTAAACATCTACTTAATTATGTGAATTTAATGCCATTTCTTATGTTGAATTACCAAACTGAAACTAAATCAATATTAACTTACACTTATTAGAATTATTAGTCACTAACCCCAATTTATTATACTTAAGTATATCAAAATAACATAATCACAAACTTTAAAATCAAGCGCGCATGATGCTTCACCTTCACGTAAACAAAATATTATGTATCAAAGCGCCCTACAAAATACAAAATAGTAGTATGTACCTGTTGAAACAGTACTGTGAATACAATTTTTAATTTGGAGGTGTAATACAGTAACCCGGCATGCAGCGGCTTATTCATGTCTAATTTGTCTGACCTGTCAGAGCTACAAATTCGTATTTGCTACCGGGCCAAATTAAATTGGTGGTTCTCGTCCGTAAAGCAAGACAGACGTTGTTCGCTTCCTAGGGAAATGAAAGAGATGGAATGCTAAGAAAGCGCTAAGGCATAACCCGATGTTTACCGGGTTGTTTGCGAGTTTACTATACTATTATAATATTAGCTTGTTTATAACTATGACTTGATGCATAGCATAGATTTTATTTGATGTTATTATAAATTTTTAGGCAAATAAATTTCGTACACAGTACGTTGCATGCATTTGGGCTTTGGCCTACATTTATGTCACTAAGTACTAGTAGTACCTAAGTACTTACGCTATATGCCAATTCTGAAAGGGAAGCCGATGGGAATCGTGTTATATGGACATTTCGCCACTGGTGTACATATTATATAACGCTTCATAGATTGCACAGAGAAGCTCTCAAGCAATCGGCGACCGATCCGGCATCGGGTCGTATAGACGTGGGCATCCTCACCACCGGCCTGGGCGCTGCGGCCAGGAGGCGCCGGGCCGACCTCGTCGCCGCGCTCAAGGACCTCATCAAGCCCTACAACAAGCCCTATACCATCACTCACGCCAAACTGCTGCAGGAAGTCAACGCCAACTCACAGATCGTAAGTACTAGAGTCTGGAGTTCCATATTGGTACTGATTCTGATCGCAGCAAAATTTTAGCGTATTCGCATCTTTTTCTTATCAATGTTTAATTTAATTTAATTTAATTTTTAATTTATATGAAAAGTTTTAAGTTTTAAGTTTAATTTATATGAAAATTTAATGTTATAAGAAAAGGACGAACAAACTTAATTTAATAGAGAACCAATCAAAACGGTATATCAAATTGGCTGGGAATGGAGATACCCTGGATTTACCACTAGGCTACTTCTACCCCGGAAAATAAACAGTTCCATCAAGAGTTCCTACAGGATATTTAAAAGATCTATATTCACGCGAACGAAGTGGCGGGCATCTAGGCATGCAGTTAGCTATTATGACGTAAACATCCGCTAAGAAAGGATTTCTTAAATATTTTAATGTAGATAACGGGTACGGACATACCACGATTAATTTGGTGTTTTTATTTGTCGATATTTTAACCCAATTGTACGGGTCATGGTCACGACGGGACTGCGGTGCAACGAGAGACGAAGTTAAACAAGCTTAAAATCATTAGATTTCTGATAATTCAACCCCTAAGGGGGTAAAATAGGGGTTTGAAATTTGTGTAGTAGAAGTCGCGAGCATAAGCTAGTCACAACTCATTTTCAAGCGTGATTTCGATCTTTTGATCGACCTGACAATACAGTATAATTAAAGTTTCAACACTTTGTCTGCATTGGGCTGGCAAAGCTCCTAAATTAATTTAGAGCCTCGATAGCTCAACGGTTAAAAGAGCGGACTGAAAACCGAAAGGTCGCCGGTTCAAATCCCACCACTATTGTCGTACCTACTCCTAGCACAAGCTTTACGCTTATTTGGAGAGGAAAGGGGAATTTTAGTCAGCAATTAACTTGGCTAATATTCTTTATATAAAAAAATAATAAGCTGATAAATGGAGGCTTTTGACCTATTGAGATAGAACGCGTTGACCTATAGTTTGCGATTCGCTGATCGTTTCTTATATTTCAGACGGTGTCACGGGACCAACTCGACGAAGCGTTACGCGACCTTCAGGATGACGGGCACGTCGTGATCGTCAGTCACACTCATCTCAGACTTTGTTAACATTCCTAATAATGGAAACAGTTCCACACTTCATTTCAACTTTATGTCAAAAGTACGATTTTCCAGTCGACAAGGCTCTCTTGGCACTTGAATGACATTGACAGGGGGGCGCTGTTGGCGAACAAAGGCTTAGAATATTCATGGAATATTCAAACAAGAACAAAAGGGACACTTGACAGCAATGTTAGTTCCTATTATCGCCACGCGCCAAGATAGCCTTGTCGCACTGTAGTTCTTATTTTAAAGGTGAACCGTACTTTTGATATGACAGTTAACCCATAGAGTTAAAATGGCGCGTGAGGAGTCATTTTGTACGAACTATATGTCGTTTTTGTATAGATATATTTTTTTATAATTAAAAACTCCCACCTGTTTTAAGAACATGTATAATGTAGTGATTGATACCTTGTTATAAGTGAATAAAATAAAATGTTTATTTTCTCAATGTGTATTCATTTTATTTATTGAGAAAGGTTTTTGATTCTAAAAAATTTTTGTACACAATTCAAAATTTGTTCAAAATTTGCAAAGATCCCAGGGGTAAGTCCCTTTTGTTTTATAGAACTTGACGTCATCGGACAAAATGAGATAATTTCATCCATAGAACTACATACTAGCATTTCACTTTGGACTTGCTTTTCTTTGACGCCATAAAAAAAAATTCGTGGCGGAGTGTCATCAGTATATCATTTTAGGGCTCCGTACCCAAAGGGTGCTAACGATACTCTGAAAATGCTCCTGATGACATTCTGCCACGAAAAAAGAACGGTTAGTTTACTTTGCTCTATAAAACGAGAATCTCAATTGTTCTATGGAACATAATATTAGGATAAAGTTGTCGTATTTGGTCCGATGACGTCAAGTTCTATTGAACAAATGGGACGGGTCGATTCACACCGGAATGGCAGCGGCCGCAGCAGCCTCGCGTCACCGCTAGCGGCTTCTCGACATCAGTTTAGTTTCTACATACGGCCGCGCGAAGCCGCTAGAGAGGCCTCGCGCGGCCTGTCGCCGTGGGCAGTAATCACTGACAAGCGCACGCGGCCGCGAGGACGCTCTTCTCTTCTTTCCCACTGGGCACGTGCCCAGGGCCCACGATAAATAGGGGCCAACTAGTCCCTGCCAGATCACCAAACTATACTATAACTGACCGACCGATATTTTATTACCGAAAAACATATTTATTTCGATAAAATCAAAGGTCAAAAAGGCCCACTCAAACAAAAGGCCATAGAGATAGTTAACTATAGTCAAGACTGACTTATATTGCTGGTGCTTCTTGTTTACCCCCGACCATCGATGACCCGACCCACTACTCTGTCATGGTCATAGAGGCCCAATTATTCTAATGTGTCCAGGGCCTCCAATAGGTTAAAGATGGCCCTGGTTATGTAGATACACTTTAAAATTCTTTCACACTGAAAGTCCTCACCGCGCCGCCCTACACCGCAATAATTAGTCCTAATTGTTAAACTAATAAAGCTAGGTAAAGAAATAAAAATACACAGTTGATTAATAAATTATATTTATTTACATATTAAGTAAACCAAGTATCAAAAATCTTAAGCTCAACAATATTTAAACGAGACTTAACCATACAATACTTGAAAACCTGAAAGGTCTGCCACGAACTTTTTCCCCTCTATTCGTTATACAAAGCCTGACCAGAAATACCTATAAAAATATCGCCACTACATCATTGTATTGCAAATTCAGCAAGTAACAATCAGAAAGTGTTATAATATAATAAGTGCTATATAGTGGTGTAGTGTGTATAAGCAAATTACTAATGCGCGTAGCCGCCATTTTAGTGACGTCAGCACTAGACTGAAGTTTCGAGCTGATGGTATATTTTTACTTAAATATACATCGAAATGACGTCAATGAGACATGGTTCCAGCGCAATAGCGAATAAATTATTTGAGTTTAAAAACTTGCTCTAGCGGCGCCACTAGTCTATGGTCCACACAGAAAGTATGTCTTTCTCTATCTACGGGTCCACAATAGGTCTTGTCCCAGAATATATAATAGTACTAACGTAGTAAATAGTTCCACAGGTTTTTCGCAATATGGCGAGGTATTAAATTTTTATGGTCAGGCTATATATAATATATATATTGTGCTTTTATATAGTGCTTGCTTGCTAAATAAACTTAACAGATAATAAACTTTCAAAGATAAAATATTTAGTTATTATGTGTATCACAGTAGTGAGTGGACGAAGAAAAAATACTATTCTGTAATAAATATAAGATAGGAAAGGAAAGATTGCAGATAAATAAGTGATATTGCGCGTCCGAGTTTATTTTATTTATCATGTACCAAAATTGCAGTTACATAGTAGGTAATAATAAATTAAGTTACATTGGAAACGCTTATCTCTAAATAGAGATTTAGAGAGAGAGAAAGTTTAGTTGATATTATAACATTTAGAAAGGCTTGTTCTATCGAAAATCAGAATTAGACTTACAATAACTGGCCCGACAGGTTATTTACAAATAATTTGTTTGGCAGTTGGTACCATGAATCTTTAAAATATATGTACCTGTGTATAGACTATAGAGCACTATTTGAAATCCGAGCGAGACCTCTCGCTCTAATTTGTTAGTCGAAATGGGATAGCGATACGTATAATACGCGACAGGTCGAGATGGCAATCGGGGAGGGAACGCCCCACACACCCGCACAGCTCCGGGTTAGTCCGGGGCGTCCCCCCGCCTCATACCCCGATTGCCATCTCAACCTGTCGCGGACGATAGGTATTAGGAGTACCGGATCCACCTTTATTATACACTAGCTGATGCCCGCGATTTCATCTGCGTGGAATTAGTTTTTTTTTAAATCCGTGGGAACTCTTTGATTTTCCGGGATCAAAAGTAGCCTATGTCACTCTCCAGGTCTTTATCTATACCCATGCAAAAAAATCACGTCAATCCGTTGCACCGTTGCGACGTGATTGAAGGACAAACCAACACACAAACACACTTTCGCATTTATAATAAGGGTACTGATTCATGGTTCATTACTAATAAAATCATGAAACGTTCACTGTAAAAATTGGACACTTCATAATATTGTCTTACATGCCTAATCATCAATCTGTTAATGTGTTAGAAACTAACTAACTAAAAACATATTTTTTTAATTTGTCCTATGTCGTCGTAGGCACATTAGCGGCTTTTCAAATAAATAAAATCAGTATTCGATCATTAAAGCACACGATTTGCAATCCCGTGGGTGAGCACTAATTTTTCTGGGAGACTTTTTGTTGATAGAGCATATCATGAATTTTAATGATTGAAGCAACCAAATATTACATCTATACCTAAATCGAAGCACTATCAAGAAGCCGGTGCCTGGTTAATGTCCTCGTTGCTATTGCTCTGTGGTTTGTTGTCTGTGGCTTCCACTGTTTTGGGGTCCTTTCTTGGGGCGTCGTCTGCACGCTCGCACGCTTCAAGTACGAACTTGTTGAATAGTTCGGGTTTGTCGAGGTATACGTGGTGACCTGCGCCGTTGATAACCTGTGATAAAATAAATAATTGATATTGTGAAACATAAAAGCAGCGCTTAAAATTTTCATACCTAAGTTATATCGGCAAATTCATTTGCGCAAAAAAGCGCACACCAATGAAACATACAATTAGGTACCATGAAACCACCAATGAAACATAGAGGGTGAAAAAAAAACATGGGCCCTGGAGGGAAACTATCTCAAATCCTTAAGTTAGATCATTCAATTATATTATTCAAGGATATTCTGAAATTCGCTTGTCTCACTCGGCAATCGAAGCAGCTAAAAATTCTAAAATAAACACTATAATAATGAAAAAAAGACGGTAGTAATGAAAAAAAAAATCTCCAAGAAACATTAGGTCTTACACTTGTGTGTAAAGATATCCATAAAATCGAATATCGATAGAACTTGTGTACTTAACCACAAATCAACTCATATCGAATGTCGGAAACACTTGTCGTTGTCGACCCACGAGCGCGAGCCGTACAGCACGGTGATGAGCAGCGATTGGTCGAGCCGGCTGACGCGCCGCACCACGACACACGCAGTACCTGTACAAACGTGTTGTCTGCAGATCTGCTCTCCATTAGCACCTGTCCCGTGTCGTTGTCGACCCACGAGCGCGAGCCGTACAGCACGGTGATGAGCAGCGATTGGTCGAGCCGGCTGACGCGCCGCACCACGACACACGCAGTACCTGCACAAACGTGTTGTCTGCAGATCTGCTCTCCATGAGCACCTGTCCCGTGTCGTTGTCGACCCACGAGCGCGAGCCGTACAGCACGGTGATGAGCAGCGATTGGTCGAGCCGGCTGACGCGCCGCACCACGACACACGCAGTACCTGTACAAACGTGTTGTCTGCAGATCTGCTCTCCATGAGCACCTGTCCCGTGTCGTTGTCGACCCACGAGCGCGAGCCGTACAGCACGGTGATGAGCAGTGATTGGTCGAACTGGCTGACGCGCCGCACCATCGGGTTCTTCGCCCAACCGATGCCATGCATCATCGTGTGGAAAGCACTTTCACCGCTGCAATAAAACAAATGTATCATCACCATCATCAATCGATAGATGCCTACAACTGGACACTTCATCTAGCAGCTCTCTGCGACTCGTTTGATGTCGTCCCGCCGAGAAACATTGTGTGAAACAGTAACGTGCAGATTTGATTTTTGTGTTTTTAATGGTTGATTTATTTGGGCCCAAACAGACAAAAAATACAAAAAATGTTTCTACCAATGCCCTTTAGAGACTTTGAAACCCTCCAGCAGATGTGCCCCAAAACGAATTCATTACAAAAAAGGCAATAATGCATAGTATCCATAGTATCCCAGAGATGCAAAGATGCAGTACCAGATTTCGTAAAAACATGTAAACGCATGATTGTTTAAAAATTCCGTGGGATCACCACAATTTAGGAATGCAATTCTTTACAGCAACAGGGCTCAGGAGTTGGGTCCTCGAGTTCAAAATTCTTTCTTGGTAAGTACCTCCAATATAATTTTATAACCGACAGTTTCTAAATCCCATCAGTCTTGGTGGTCAGATCCCCGGCAACATCAGGATTAAACGTTGGAATCTATTTTTTTTATGGGACAATGTTACAAAGTTTCTCTATCGATTAAAAAAATTACGCAAATTGGTTCAGAAATTTGATGTTTGAAAGTCAATTAAAAAGTAGCCTATGTTCCTCCTTGTTTAATCCTCTACTAGTCTGTGAAAGTCTCGTCAGAAAAGGTTCAGCCGTTCCGAAGATTAGCCCGTACAAACATACAGACACATCAATTTTATTTATGAGTATAGAGTATAGATTAGGTATACACTACATAAGAATTTTAGGAACACACCTGGGCGTCTGCGAGTTGCACTGGTAGATGTACTCGGGTATGACGGTCTCCGCGTCGGGTACATAGCTCTTATATTTCCTGCCGATGTCCGGCCGGGTCTTGTTGATGAGCCACTTGCCGGCCGGGCCCGCCGCGCGCAGCGCCCACAGCGGGTTCATCAGCAACAGCGGCTGAACAACCATTCGGACCCAAATCGAAATTTGGTGCTTTTCGTATATTTTGCTGTTCTCCGGTTTCTCCGGGAAGCCCCATGGATCGACGAGTATTAGGTGTCGGACCCTATTGGAACAAAAATTTTGATATTCAATAAACTGTATACAGTAGCCAGCAGGAAATTTTGTACATCAACATTTAGACAGAGATTTCTTCTTCGTAGAGCGTTGTCTCAGTCACTCATACCTATGTGACGTTTTGACGATATTGAATTGTTTGAAACGCACATAATTCCGAAAAGTTATAGGTCGACTTTCCGAATAAGAGGCCGAAGTCTTAACCACTATCCACTAGGCAATTACCGGCCTATATTTTTAGTAATTGTGTCAAATATTCTTTCTGACCTGGTGAAGCGATGACATCCAGAAAGTGTCTAACAAGCTGGTGATAGAAAACGTTGTTATCTAAAACAGAATCTCCTGTTTAATAACCTCCGGTAATCAGTGGACTATTGGCTGATGCTGGTGATGACCTACCTCTCAGGGTATTTGAGCGCGTAGGAAGTAGCAATGTACCCGCCGAGACTGTGTCCTAGCAGGATGAACTCGTCCAGTTTGACCTCGCGTCTCCACTCCTCGACCGACTCCACCCATTGCGCTTCTACCTTTTCCGCGTCTGACGAGAACTTCGGCCGGGAACTACGACCGAATCCTGCACATTTACAATCATTATTGAGACAATCAAACAAACAATGTATGTAAATATGTCGCGAATATAATAATTAATAAAGGCACTCATTGGCAATATCTAGAGTGTGGGAACTCTTGGTTTGATCCTGAATCGACGATATTATATCAAATATTAGGCTATGGGTGACGTGAAATCAATAAAAAGTAGGCGATTCATAGGCTGCCTAGCGTCAAATGTAGGAAAATTTGACACCTGCCAGTGACGTCAAGACCTCGACGTTTTGTCACAAGTTTCCTAACTGTCGTGAACTGTGCCATTACTGAAAAGAAGGAATCAGCCTACCTAGCAAATCAATAGCATAAACTGGGCGGGTGGCAGCAAGGGCGTCCAGGTTGGGGCACCACATGGCCACGCCCGCCGCCATCCCGTGCAACATGACCAGCGGCGTCTTTGACGACTCGTCGTTCAGTGAGATTGTCCATATCTTGTCGCACTGGCCCACCACCGACCCGATGTCTACGTAGAAACGCTTGTAGGCCGTTTTCAGACCTGCCGATACAAAATAAGTACATCTAAATATATAAAAGGAAAAGGTGACTGACTGACTGACTGATCTATCAACGCACAGCTGAAACTACTGGATGGTTTGGGCTGAAATTTGGCATGCAGATAGCTTAGCGGATGCCTACGTCATAATGACGTAGGCATCCGCTAAGAAAGGATTTTTGAAAATTCAACCCCTAAAGGGGTGAAATATGGGTTTGAAATTTGTGTCACGCGGACGAAGTTGCGAGCAAAAGCTAGTATACTTACTAACCGCTAAAAGCCGAAACATGCCCTTAATAAGATTAATATTAATATTAACATCTTGAGATAATTTTTGATAAAATCTTTGATAAAATGAGAATATTTTATTGATAAGATTATACCTCCAGTGACAATAATATTACCTACGCTTAGTTATTAATTGAATCTACGTAGTTTTATCATATCATTATTGTGATTACACTGACTTCCTTGTGACCTCAAATTGATAAAAAATATCATTTTTTGCAAACTGGACACATTCAAGGTTATTTAGAGACATTGCTGTTATGACGTAGGCATCCACTAAGAAAGGATTTTTAATTTCTAAGTGGGGTATATTATGAAAGGGCTTTACTTGTACATTCTAAAACAGATTTCGTTTATTTTTATGCATTATAGTTTTTGATTTATCGTGCAAAATGTCGAAAAAATACGATTGCAGTACGGAACACTCAGTGCGCGAGTCTGACTCGCACTTGGCTGGTTTTTAGGAAATGGTCACACCCACTGATCAATACAATCATGGTAGGACTAGGTACCTACGTCCTTTTCACTTCCACACAATTGTGCAAAAGAGAGCCCCCTGTGATAGCTCGATTCATTGAACAAGGCACAGTAGGTATGAATCAAACAAAGAAACTGCATGGCGATATTTTGCAAAGAAATCGCTCTTTGTATTTTGTACCCACACTTGTCGTTGGTATGTCGATAATATTTGATAACAGCGCAGTTTTCTGCCGGAACCAGAGGAGCGAGCTCAAGGTCGTTAGTGCCTAGCAGGTAAACGTTATCATTATCATCATCGCGGTATAGTCCGTACAAAATGACTTCCCACGCGCCATTTTAACTCAATGGGTCAACTGTGATGTCAATAGTACGGTTCACCTTTAAAATAAAGGACTAAAATCGTGACTTCTGATCGTGATCATTTTGTACGCATAATACCTACAATATAAATAAACGTAATAAAAAGTGAATTGCAAATTAATGTTTATTTTGCATATTTTAAGAAGCTGTGATAGCATAGTGGTTAAGACTCTACGTGAACGTGATGTTATTTGAACCAGAAAATTGACACAAGCGTGACAATTTTCTGGTTCAAATAATCCTCCTCTATTTGAAGACTGTCATCTCATTATTTAAATTCCCGGCAGTAAGGGGGAACGAATAACATGATATACTCTATCCACGGAAAGAAGTTAGTATAGCGCTCTCTCTGTTACGTCATTATCATCATCATCATCATCAGCAACCGATAGACGTCCACTGCTGGACACAGGTCTCTTGTAGGGACTTCCACACACCACGGTCTTGCGCCGCCTGAATCCAGCGACTCGCTTGATGTCGTCTGTCCACCTGGTGGAGTCTTCCAACGCTTTCCAGACTCCAGTGCGAGGTCGTCATTGCAGCACCTTGAGACCCCATCGTCAATCGGTTTTTCGAACTATGTGCCCTCCCTACCCACTGCCACTTTAGCTTCGCAACCCGTTGAACACATGTTGTCGAAAATATGTTTATGATTGGTGGCCCAAAATTAATAAAACACAAAAACTATGTTGAGCAGTGAAAAAACATCGGTCAAGTGCGAGTCGGACTCACACACGCAGTATTCCGTGCCATCGTACAAGAAATCACACAACAATTTTTTTTGTGATGTAACCACAAATCCATAGTTTTCGGCTCTATCCTTTTACTTGTGCTATAATATATTGCTACCTGCCAAACATGATCCTAGGTCAACGGGAAGTACCCTACAGGTTTTGATTTTCTTCACAGGTGTTGGTAAATAGACTGAGACAACGGAGTGAGTCCTATAAGAAATTTTTCTCTGAAGATAAATTGAAATTAGATATGGAATGAATGAAATATAATAGATATGGAACAAAAAGTAACTTCAGCTTACATGATAGTATTGTTTGTTCAATATTCCGTAACATGGCATCGGAATGACGAGTCCAGCTGAACCAACCTCCGGTCCAACTGCAAACAAGAAAAAAAATTAGCATTTACTGTCGTGAGTGAAAGATATTTATTATAAACTACTATCAACTGTTGTGATAATAGTTTATAATGAATATCAATCACGACAGTGTAGCAGTTAAACTGTCGTGAGTGATATTCATTACAAACTGTTGTGATAATAGTTAAATAATGAATATTTAAATGATAGGTATACATTATAAACTATCAACTGTTGTGATAATAGTTTATAATTAATATCACTAACGATATTTTAGAATTTAAACTGTCGTGAGTGATATTCATTATAAACTAGTATCAACATCATAAACTACTATTAACTGTTGTATAGGAGCAGGCGGCAACACAAGGAACAACAACCTTAATCTATAAAAGGAAGAACTAAACTGACTGACTCACACACTGACTGACGCATAGGGCTGAAATTTAGCATGCAGATAGCTATTATGACGTAGACATTCGCTAAGAAGTGATTTTTGAAAAGTCAAAAAATGAGTTTGAAATTTGTGTAGACCGCGCGCACGAAGTTGCGGGCATTAAGCAGTTCACTATAATCCCCCAAAAAATCTATATTATGGCACATCGCGCAAGCATGCGATATGCACCGCCCACCCTTCCACTACTAAGCGTGCAGGAAAAGCAAGCAAAGTTTCTTAAAGTATTCTTTGTTAAAAAAAAAGTGCTTTACAATTTAGCTTATGGAGTCTACATCTCCTGAAGATGTTCTGATGTTTTAGGGAAACGTACAAATAGTACGCGACAGGTTGAGATGGCAACCACCGCTCACGTCACCCGCGCTCGCCCGCACCTGGTTAGCGCGGAGCTGTGCGGGTGTGCGGGGAGTTCCCTCCCCGTTTGCCATCTCAACCTGTCGCGTTGAGTGTGTTTTAGGTTTGTGTGGTGGTGTTGCATATTGCTTGCTTGCTTACTTGCTTTTCCTGCATGTTTAGTATTGGGACGGTGAATATTGCATGCTTGGGTGATGTGCTTGTTTTGAAGCAAACAGTATGGTGGGAGGCTTCGGCCGTGGCTAGTTACCGCCCTACCACTGCTGTGTACAAACATCAACACAACGTGTTAAGGGGTATGGGTTTAATAAAAATTTCGATACCCCTTCCAGGTTAGCCTGCTTCCACCTTAGACTACATCATCACTTACCACCAGGTGAGATTGCAGTCAAGGGCTAACTTGTATCTGAATATTTAAAAAATAATTGTCATTTTTTGTCACTTTAAACACTATCATACAAAAAAAAACTAAATAGCATTAGTAAAAAATAAAATACAAAGAGCAAAAAACACAACACCAAAAAAAGCTGAGGCATAGAGAGGTATTGCATTGCTATTAGAATAAATCTTACTTCCAGACAAAAGCTAAGAGCCCAATCCATGTTCTGCTTAGAGAACTGAAACCCAGAAATACAACATATACATTCAGGGACCTTACACACTACGCGGCCAGAAGCTGCAGCATCCACGTAAAGCTGGGCAGTCATTGCTGCCAATAGCGTGATGTGCATGATACTTTACCTGACGCTGCTGCCATTGGCAGTGATTGTGGCCACGCAGTGTGCGAGGTCCCTTAGGGGAATCTCATAGCAGTTATCAGAAATGTTGTGTTTTACCTACATTTTTTTATAATTTTTAATAATAAAATAAAAAACAAAGTATCCTGCCACAAGATCAGTTATTAGCTATTAAAATTTGTTAAATTTTTTTAACTTGTCAGGAACAATATCAGTTTTCACATTACATGCAACAGAGCACCCACTGAACACAGAACAGTGCAGCTCACTAATAAGAAAAAGAAAAAACTTGTTTACTATATCACCATAACACAATCATTGTAAGTTAGCAAAATTCATATTAAAAAAATCTCTGATACCATGTTTATTGTATTTAGTTTTACTTTGTTTCATGTCAGAGGATAACAGAATGCAAAACATTAATTAAAAAATACATGCAACACCACTCTACAATACACAGAACTTGCTTGTCAACTCCCATTTGGGTCTTCTAGATATAAGATGCTAAATATGTCTGTGGAAACATAAAACATCATTTATGTTATAACAACTTAATCTATATAATATAAAAATGAATCACTAAATGTGTTGCTCATCGCAAATCTCGAGAACTGCTGAACCGATTTCGCTAATTCTTTTTTTATAATACTCCTTGAATTACGAGGATGGTTCTTACAGAGAGAAAAATTTAATTCAACCCCCCCTCCCTCAACTCTTTTCTAAACTCCCGGGCGAAGCCGGGGCGGTTCAGCTAGTATTTAATATTATAATAATATGTAATAATTATACTTAATGTTCAACAATATAATATGTACCTAACATTTGAGCCTCAATAGCTCAACCGGTAAAGGAGTGGACTGAAAACCGAAAGGTCGAAGGTTCAAACCCCGCCCGTTGCACTATTCGTACCTAATCCTAGCACAAGCCTGACGCTTAATTGGAGAGGAAAGGGGAATATTTGTCATTTAACATGGCTAATATTCTTTTTTTTTAAAAATGATAGATTGTCATAGGAAAGGCATTCCGAACTAGTGGTAGATGCATTTGACGATTAAAAAGTACTTGTAAAAGTTTAATTTATACAAAAATATTTTTATTTATTTATTTACATTTAGTGATAATATTTATAGAATAGCTTAGTAACTATCGTAACTATGGTACTGTCGGTAACATAACATTTTATGATACAATAATAATGAATACATGAGCAGTAATAAGCACAAAACGATGTGAATGGTGCAAAAATAATAATCAAAACCAAAAGCTTAGCATACTTTGTTAGGCATTGAGAAAATGAGAATTCCCTACGAATATGAACCATACCATATGAATAAAAAATACTACTGAATAAAGTCGAGAGATGAAAAAGAAAAATTTAAGAGCTGTAGAGAAGCGTGCAGAGACAATATTTTTAATGCATTTACCTTAATGAACCAACAATGACACGATGAATTAGCGGTACAACGTAATTTGTCCATGTATTTAAATACGGTACCACTCCAGACATTACGAGCGAATATAAGGTAGTTAATGGTTTGTGTACCTAAAATATGATCAATCAAAGCATTGAACGACAAAAAATGAACAAAAACAGGCAAAATTGCTGAAATTGCGCAACACATTATAATTACATATTTGTTTACAATGAAAAAATATCCTAAAATAAAATAATGGGATATACCTGGAATTAGTCGCTTCGATTTTTAATTCACTTTCCATTTGGCTGATTGAACACTTGCAAAAACATATCACTCCTCCAATAAACTGTTTTATTTCTATTTCCTAAAGTTTTTCAAATCAATGGTTTCTTGCGCGAAATGAAAATTAAAAATGCCAATTTTCATTCGAATTCAATTCGAGATTCAACTTCAATGAAAGACCACAGATGAATGACGTTTTTTATTTTGACATAATATTATGACAAATCGTCAACTAGCCAACGTCAAGCTAGTTAAAATTTCGAATAGCTGTACCATCTCTACCATCCAGAATATCAATAAGTACGAATTTATTGATTGAATGAACGAATGAATTTTGGTGTTTCAAACTTAAAAATAAAAAAAAAATAAGATATACATAAAACTAAATAAAAATTCAACTGCAGATATATTCTGATTCTGAATGAACTGGAATGTACATTGCAAATAGCAAATATAAACAATACAAACAGGATTTACCGTTGCCATGGCACTGATAATGAAAACAAATGAATTAAATGATTACCTTAGTCATGAAAACAAAAACAAACTAAAAATTACATAAAATGCAAGCATCCAGCGTGCAACCCGTGTTTAAATTAGAATTAAACCATAAAGTTACATCTGGTATAGTAACGATTGCAAAGTATGATGGAACTCATTCGTGTCTGACTGCTTCTGCTGGATTTGATAAAGTATAAAAATATAATAATATTATAAAATTTAAGTCACTTGTTAATCATTTTATATGAATTTTTATGTTTATAGATTATTATTCATCATCCACATGGCGCAATGATAAGCGGACGCGTACAGCGATCTCAAGCTCATGGAGAAGTATCTGAACTAAATCTCAGTCAGGCAGTAATAACTCTAGCAGCTGGAGCTATAAAACCGGACTGTGCAAGAGATATGCTACTAATTGGTTCTCCAACCCAAATATTAGGTCTTCCATACTTAACTAATAAAAAATTATCTCACTTTCATCATATAATTTGCTTGCTCTAACTTTATATTTCCATTTCCATTTCCAGCGTACGATGTTCACGATAATTCAGACCTATTTTTCAAGGAAGCCTCCGATGGTGTCAATGTTATAATTGTTGGTCATTTCGGAAAATATGATGAGAAGTTAGTTATTATTGGGGGCAATAGCTCAGTAATGGCTCTAAATTGGCAAGGAGAAGAGCAGTTCTGGAACGTAGTCAGCGGAAAAGTGTGCTCAATGATCACTTTCGATTTTGATAAAGATGGTGAAAACGAGGTATGAATTTATTATGATCAGAAAAAATGCAACAGTAAAAATCCTTTATCGGAAACATTATGTTTTTTCTACTTTAGCTCCTCATTGGATGTGAAGATTCTTTTATTAAAGTGTTAAAGAATAACCAATTCGTCATGGAGCTTGCTGAAACTGGCCCTGTTATCTGTTTGTCTCAAATAAGCGATGTAAGATTTGCTTACGGACTAGCAAATGGCACTATAGGAATCTATGAGGAAGGTATTCGATTATGGAGAGTTAAAGTAAGAAATACCTATTTTTTTACTTATATTACCTATACCTAGTTACTTATATTTTTGATATAAATAATAAATTTTTTATGCCTTTTTTGGTAGTCTAAGCAAAATGCTATTTCTCTGCAATGGTCGAGTGAAAATTTAGCTTGTTGTTGGACTAACGGTAGGATAGACTGGCGAGATGGTACTGGACGAGTAATTAGACGTGTGCAGTTGCGTTCAAACGCAGCTGCTATGTTGCTTGCGGACTATCGGTCTGTTGGTGCACCAGATCTTATTTGCGTATCTGACAAAGGAGAAGGTATATACTTATTATAAAATCTAATTACTTAACTACCATATTTTATAATTATTATATTAATGAATTGCTTACAGTATACATTTTTATACACGCTGAAATTTTAGTGGTTGTCTTTTTATTTTGGAATGATTGAAAAAAAAATCATCAACTCGAAAGTGTGAGAAACAATAGTAACTCACTAGACATAATGTGAATAGTAGGTAGGTACATCCACTCGAACCACGCTTCGAATAAAGTTAAAAAGTTTAGAGCAAAATAAGCTCTCGCACGTAGTGATACGGCATAAACTAGCCTGCACGCACGCAGTGCCACTATTGGATCGAGGTCTCATCCGAGTTCTGTTTTTCTCGATTGTAAATTTGCCATTTTGACTCTAATAATTTTTTATATTTATAAATCGATTGTAATACCATGACAAAATTATTTCGCTTCGAGAAAACAACCATTACAATTTCAGCGTGTATAGGTAGTCCAAAGGATTCAGCATTTTTTATAATTATAATCTTTACTCATGAATTATTTATCATAGACAACGATTAATTAATTGATTGTAGATATTTATTTACACAGTACTAGGATACCCTTTAATCCAAGAAAATGTCAGTATAAGTGCAACATCTAAAAGATTTCCATCAGAAGCAGATCGATTAGCCATTACGGAGTTATTGAATAAAAAACAAGCTTTGTTGGTGGAGTTACAACATTATGAAGCTAATTCCTCAAGTACGGCTAGTCAAGATATTGAAAAGCCACCAACTGCGATGCCTACGAATACACGATTACAAGTTGCTGTAGCTGCTGATTCAGAAGAAGTGAGATTTTATTGTAAAAGTAAATCTGTATATTTATCCACGCTAACACTTCCATACTAATATTATAAATACGAAAGTTTGTCTGTCTGTCTGTTTCAACGACTCAACTTTTAACTGGTTTCGATGACATTTGGTACAGAGTTAGCTTACATCCTGGAGATGGACATAGGTTACTATGTATCCCGGAAAATCAAAGAGTTCCCATGGGATTTGTAAAAACCTAAATCCACGTGAACTGTAATATGTACGAATTGTCAGTTTAAGTAACATAAAAAATGCAACTCCTCAATATATCGAATTAGGTTGCCTGCACATCGGATTGAAAGAGAGGTGATGCAAAATTATGTAGGTTAGGTAGTTAAGCAATAAGATTTAAACAATAGTATGTAAGATTTCTTTATTAGTATTGTTAGTCCATAAGGGAGAGTAGACCATAAGACGGCTCTCAATAAACATCTTCCACCGTTGCCGCATTTAATTATTACCATACGGCCACAACATATCTCATGGCGACCCTTGCCAGTCGGTGCATGCCTAATCTAAGTGCGTGCACCGGCTGGGCACCGATCAAGAAGAAGACTACACAATTTTCTAAAGAATATCAAGATTCAAGACTCAATTAGAACAAAAGGAAGAAAAAAAAATATCCACGTCCTGTATTAAAAATCAAGAAACACTAACATCAAGAAATAAGCCCAAAAATGAATCGCTTATGAACAGAAGACATCTCAAGCTTGATTGATTGCTTGATCCCGAGCATTGATCGGCCCAGTATCATCGTGCGTCCAGGGTTATCCCGGCCACAACTAGGAGGTGTCCAGGGTATTCCCGGCCCAGTTCGAGGAGTCCAGGGTTTTCCCTGCCCATTAAGATGCAGTAAAGAAGAGGCGCAGGCTCCAGACCTCCGGACCTGATGACCAAAACCAGTCCTGACGACGACGGCGACTACACGGCGGTCACGAAATTGATTGATAAAATGCGTCGCTAACAGTTAAAGTAAGTGCAATTTATCTCTCGTAATGGGCAAATAGGTAGAATGTGTAGGTAGCTACTATAATTTTTTTTTTTGGGTAGATAATTTAATTTGTAACTTTGAAGTTAGATAATAATAAAAAAAATATAAAAAAAAAAATGTTTTTAAAGTGTTTAAGTTTCGTGTAATTACTAACACCAATTTATGATCCTTGTTGGTCGAAATAAAAACATTTTTTTTTTTTTTTTTATTTATAATGTACCTACTTGCGATTTAATTTTGTACGTATAGGTTAGGAGAATATTGGATTTTTTTTAAATAAATCAAACTTGCTCCACTATCTAATAAGTTCCATTCGTGCTTTATTTGTAAGATTTTATATAGTGTGTAGGATAGTTTAAAATAATAATAGATAATTAATACATGAATAAGTACTTAGGTGCTTACTTCTTTCGTAAATATTCGGTGTTAAAATCGAAATATAATAATTCGGAGAATTATAACGGTGTCATCGCGTGGTCAACGACACACGCGTACCCGAACATTTTGTATTGTTATACGAGACAATGGTTTTGCTCGAGATGCAATTTGCAAATACAAGGAAATGAATATGAAATAAGGAGAATTTTTTCCTTACAGACGTTTTTCGTCTAGTTTCGTGCTAGTTTAGACGATATAAGACTATACCGGCTTTGACAAATTAGGACTCTGCAAACCAAAGACTTGATCACCCTTCGGCTGTAGAAGTGCTAGGTATAAAATATACAATTATTTATTTTGGGATTGAGACTTACTGACGTACGAAGATGATTGTTATGTATTTGTTTGGACGCGATGTTTTGCGCATATTTAGTACCTCCTCATTCAACTATATATTTGTCTAGACTCTTGATCATTATCTACCGCGCTGGTGTTAGTGAAAGACCTAGAATTTTTATGAAAAGTTGAATGTTAGTGAAATACTTATTGAAAGAAATAAGTTTGATGAAGATTATAAGTGTTATGAAAAATGCTCGCAAGCATGTTATGTTAAATATTAATTAGGAGAGTACGCGCCGCGTTTGTTGATTTGTTTATTTATTTGTATTATGTGAAGAAGTAACTTGAAAGGAAGATGAAGACTAGGAGAGGTTTATTTTGACTGTCCAGAAAATATGAATACCTGAGATGTTTACTTCATAATAGGTATTATTATGGGTTATAGAATAGAAACCTTATATTTACCGTCTTACGACGATGCTATACGACAGCTGTATACTTATGATGACGACTATTTGATAGGTCAAAGAATCTTTTGAAGTTGATTTGTGAAATCGATACCTCAGCTTATACATATCTAATACCTATGATGCTATTTTGAGATTATTTTATTACCTATGATGAGATTATTCGAAACTTTTGTAAAAGTTAAATCCTTGACTGCACTTAATAGATTACGATTTTTCTAGTTTTTTTTTTTTTTTTTTTAAAGAATATTAGCCATATTAAATGACTAATATTCCCCTTTCCTCTCCAATTAAGCGTCAGGCTTGTGCTAGGAGTAGGTACGACAATAGTGCAACGGGCGGGGTTTGAACCGTCGACCTTTCGGTTTTCAGTCCACTCCTATACCGGTTGAGCTATTGAGTTATAAGTAAGGTTGGAAGTATGCCCATACGAAGTAAGAGATAAGATAAATTGCACTTGAGCACAGGAAGTAACGATAAAAAAAAAATGTTTCCTGACATAATTTTAATTTATTTAGCATTAGATTTTATTTTTGTGATTGTCATCATCTTTTCTTCTGATTCGATGTAGCGTCTAACATTTTTTTTCTTTTAAGGGGAGGGGTAACCGCATACATTTTCAGGGGAGTTGTAATATGTACGAATTGTCAGTTTAAGTAACATAAAAAATGCAACTCCTCAATATATCGAATTAGGTTGCCTGCACATCGGATTGAAAGAGAGGTGATGCAAAATTATGTAGGTTAGGTAGTTAAGCAATAAGATTTAAACAATAGTATGTAAGATTTCTTTATTAGTATTGTTAGTCCATAAGGGAGAGTAGACCATAAGACGGCTCTCAATAAACATCTTCCACCGTTGCCGCATTTAATTATTACCATACGGCCACAACATATCTCAGAACAATGACGCAGGCATCATCTAGTTTATTTATATAGTTACCTACCTATAGCTTTTATTACTAGCAAAAGTTATAAATAGCAAATATTTAATAAAATAAGACATATTCTACAAAACTTATTATATCTTATTAAAATTCGTTAGAATTGTCTTCAACTGGTAGTTTCAACAAACAACGACACCATTGTACGGACTGCTCTAGTACTGGCAGAAGGAATTTTTGAGTCTGGCGAAACACTGGCGAGGCATCCACAGCAAACACAACTTAAATCCATTCTGTATATACCACTGAAACCACCTCGGGATGTTCCAGTTGACGTTCATATCAAAGTAACTAAGTATAATTTTCGATGTCATCTGTTATTATTAGGATGTAAAATTTAATTTTGAGAAACATATTTTTATCTATTTTTCAGGCATTAGTTGGTTACGCAGATAGCGAACAATTTCATATATTTGAAATCACCAAGCAGTTACCTCGGTTTTCTATGTATACAATAGTATCTCCATCCATTATGAAAACCCAGATTGAAAATTATGTAACATTTCGTATTACTGAAAGAGTACAAAGAATTTGCATTTGGATTAATCAAAATTTTTTGCTTGATGAAGAAGTTGAATTAGATAACGAGGACATGAAAGATTTAAAAATAGGTTTTTTATGTCTTAGAGATGTCTCTTGCCTTGAAATGGAATTCAGTGCTGATGGGCAAGTCAAATTTAGTACACCAGATATTCGCCTCGCTGGAGATTTGATTCAAAGTTTAGCAGTTTATCTCAATTTGAGCGATCTGCAGGTAAATCATTTAAGCTAATGATTAAATATAAATTTTAAGGTAAACATTTTGTATGTATATAATGACCTCTTCTCAAAATTTATAGAACAAACAAAATAAATACCTATTTTATTCTTTAAATTATAATATTTTGTTTCCAAGTTGAACGAATGATATTTTCTTACGGTTTCCAGCGTATTTTAATCATCAATGTATCCGAATAATTTTGATATTCTGTGGTTTAGCGTGGGTGAACTGTCACTGTCAGTCGATCAATATTGTCAAACTTTGCGGCCGTTGATCAATGCCGAATTTAATCGATTTTTAGTATATTATTCACGATAAAAATGGTTGAGAATAATGAAGTTGAGCTCTCGGAAGCGGAGGCAGAACAATACGATCGTCAAATTCGTCTTTGGGGTTTGGAATCACAGAAGAGAATACGCTCTTCCAAAGTTTTGATCATCGGCTTGTCCGGTTTGGGTGCCGAAATCGCTAAGAACATTATTCTATCTGGAGTGAAGAGTGTGTGTTTACTAGACAATGAAAACTTAAAGGAGACTGATTTGTACTCTCAGTTCTTAGCTCCGCCGGACAAAATTGGTGAGAATAGAGCGGAGACCTCGTTGCAACGCGCGAGGGCTTTGAACCCTATGGTCGAGGTTACAGCGGAGACGAAGGCAGTGGAAGAGCTGCCGGATAGCTATTTCGCAACGTTTGACGTAGTTTGCGCTACAGGTTTGAAGCAGGAACAACTTGAGCGTATAAACAACATTTGCCGTGATAACACGAAGAAATTCCTTTGCGGTGATGTATGGGGTATGTTTGGATACATGTTCGCTGACTTATTTGACCACGAGTATTCGGAGGAAATAGTCCAACATAAAGCGGTAAAACGCGGCCCTGATGACACTGAGAAGAGTGCTAGAGAAACTGTTACCATTAATGTGAAGCGCAGAGCTATTTACGTGCCGCTGCAAAACGCTTTGTCAGCTGACTGGTCGAAGCCCGAACTACGTTCGAGACTACGTCGCGGCGACCCCTCATACTTTGTCATGAAGATACTTCTAAGATTCAGGGATGAGTATAATAGAAATCCAGATCCCGCTAAACGAAGATCTGACACTGAAGTATTATTTCATATGCGAGATGAGCTGGTGAAGGAATTGAATCTCCCCGCTGGGTTTATATCTAATGCTATATTGACAGATGTGTTTGGGGTTGTCGCTGGGGCTGCAGCGGTGGTGGGCGGTGTTATAGGCCAAGAGGTGGTGAAGGCAGTCAGTCAGCGGGAACCCCCGCATAATAACATGTTCTTCTTCAATCCTGTTAAATGTGTTGGATTTGTTGAACTGTACGGACAGTAAATAAGCTTTGATTTTGAAATTTGTAACTTGAAAACTTAATTCTAATAATAAATGAAGATTTTTTAAGTAAATAGATTGTTTTATTACATAAATCTCCTTTACCAAGTAAAAAAGCAAAGAATATCAGCATCAATGGTAGAAATATTATTTTTGCAGCCCCAATTGTTCCCTGAGCGGACCTTGTGGCAAATCTAAATGTTAGCTATTGCTTTCCTTTTCATAATGTTCCCTGCAGTAAAAGAAAGCACTAGTTTAGGCCTGTCTATTTAGTTTAGAGACTGCACTATCTCGTAAACTAAAAAATTGGTAGGCCTATATAGTGCTATCTTTTTCTGCCAGGAACATTATGAAAAGGATAGCAATAGGTTTAGAACACAACAGGTAGAAATGGCAATTGGGGAGGGATTGCCCTGCACTGCACATGACCCTGGCACATCCCGGTGTGGGCGAGAGCAGGTGTCCCCCCGCCTCATACCCTGATTGCCATCTCAACGTGTGGTGTACTATAGACAACTAGATAGTACCTACAATGTACATGATTTCGCTATATATATATTGAAAGATTCTTGTACAAAGTTTTTTCTTTAGGGGTGTTTCTTTACTAAGCAACTAATAACAGCCCCAAAATATTATGTTTACGGCTCCATTGTTCCCTGAGCGGAACTTGTCTTTTTCTTATTTTACTACATTTAAATTAAATCGGCAGGCCTAAACTAGCGATATCTTTTTCTGCACAGAACATTATAAAAAGGATAGCAATAGGTAAGTTCATTTAGATTTGCTATTATGTACAACAATGTACATTTTTTTCAGTCTTCCGCTCGTTTTCCGGAAGCGGAAGAGAAGTTGCGAGTAGAAATGGACGTAGTGTCGGAAATAGGGGAGAGGAGGTACAGGCTGGCCGCGGAGACCGCAGAGAAGGCGCAACTCCTCACTGCGCTGCTGCCCGCTGCGCAGGACGCCGCTGCTTATGATCTGTATGTAAATGGATATCTGGTAGTGTAGGTACAGTACGCGGCAGAAACAAATCACCATCGACATTAATTAATTCACGAGCTGCCCGGCACAATACACTCACAACGTCACTGTTAATTTTCGATGTCGTATTAATCAAACTAATCGTGTCGTATGAGTCAAATTAATCGTAGTATGTACCTACCCGTTATATATATGTCGTTAAATAAATCACGAAATAAGCTTAAAATCATTAGCATCTCTTACATTTCAGTAAAGAGATGTTGAGCAGATACAAAGAAGTGATTCTTCTAAACGAGGAACTACTACTGGGTTGTCACGTGCGACGCGCCACACAGAACCAAGCGGTGGCCTCACTCAAAAGCTTGCATACGATTCTTCAACAGGCAACTAGGCTAAGAGGTAAATACCAACTTTAGACTAAGGTTATGCTCGCGACTGATGGGGCAGACCTGTTCTGGAGTGGAGACCGCGTACCGCGTTGAGCTGTGCATTGATAGATCAGTCAGTCAGTCAGCTTTTCCTTTTATTTAACTATGATCTATCCACGGAAAGAAGTTAGTATAGCGCTCTCTCTGTAACGTAATCCCATACAAATGACAGAGCCAAAAATCTCAGTGGGCGTTAACCATTTTGAAACACCACAATAATGTTTTCAAAGAACAATTTGATTTTTTTTTCAAAAACATTCTGGCATAACTAACCGCGTTCAAATGTTGTGTAAGAATTAATTAAATGTATTAAGTAGGTACGTACCTACAATGAAATTATTATAATAGTAGTATTTTCATTTATAGTGGGAAAATACAGCAAAGCAGTGGTGACAGCGTGTCGAAAAGCCGTAAGTGACAGCAACGTAGAAGCTCTAGTGAAAATATTACAAGTCGGCGACATTTAATGACACATCATCATGATCAACCCATCGCCGGCTCTACAGAGCACGGGCCTCCTCTCAGAGTGAAAAGGGTTTTGGCTATAGTCTACCACGCTGGTCATAAGCGGATTGGTAGACATTTAATGAAACACGGTCTACTTAATGACACACGGTTGTCAAAAATATTGAAGGTATATTCAACCGAAATGTAATTTTAAGTTAGGGACATCGCCCACAGACACTTTTTAAGTAGGTAAAGTAACTTTCTTACAGTACCCGGAAAATAATGTACATAGACCTTTAGAAAGAGAAAGCGGTTTCGTAGAGCGTTGTCTCTGTCGTTGAGACCGACAAAACGTCACATAAGTATAAGTGACAGAGACAACGCTCTACAAAGCCGAAATCTTATTCTAAAGGTCGATGTACATTATTTTCTGCCGCGTACTGTAAATATATGCAACTGTATTGTACTGTAAAATATGTGCAAGACGCGTACCTACCATTATAATTAAGATACCTAACAAAATGCAAAATAAAAGACAGCTATCGAATTAAACCAGTGTTTTATTCACACACACTAATCAGTCATGAACAGTATAATGAACATAGTCTGTTAGCACAGTAATATGTTCAGTAGCATAATGAACATACACACAGTGATCCCTTTAGTAGCATAATGAACATTGTCAGCATTACAAGTGACCAACAGTCTAGGTTCATACAGCATAGTTAATATGATAAAATACTACCTATAACTAAATAAGACTGCCAAGAAGGTAGTCAGTCACAGTGTCACACATAGAATCAGTCTTGGTAGCATAATGAACATTGTCAGGTTTAGATTATATGATAAGACTAGCTGATGCCCGCGACTTCGTCCGCGTGGATTTACGTTTTTCAAAATCCCGCGGGAACTCTTTGATTTTCCGGGATAAAAAGTAGCCTATGTCTTAATCCAGGGTATAATGTATCTCCATTCCAAATTTCAGCCAAATCCGTCCAGTAGTTTTTGCGTGAAGGAGTAACAAACAAACATACACACACACATACAAACTTTCGCCTTTATAATATTAGTCGGGATTACTATAACTATATAAGATTGCATAGAAGGTAGTCAAAGTGTCACACAGTAATCACTTTTGGTAGCACAATGAACTTGCACATTTTGGTAGCACATAGTCTTTTAATACAGTATTTTCTTTAGTAAGTAGTAGCACAATGAACATAATATCATGCAGTAATCTGTTTAGTAGCATAGTGAACATCGTCGGCGCTACAATTGAGAAGCAATCTAGGTTCAGACGGCTTAGGCTCCATATGTATGAGCCTCATGGAAGAGAGTCTAGCGCATATAGCCTGAGCCTGGGAGAACGTGGGGGCTCGGATGTTGGGAGCAGATCTGTACGGTCGGCCGTCGAGAGCTACGATGGCGGCTGCGGTCTCTAGGGCGCGAGATAGGGTTGTCTCATCTGAGCCGGTTCGTTCCACCTAGGGAAAAATTATTAGTGAAAAAATGGATATGATTTGAATATGATTGAACAGGACGCGCAAAACAAATAGTTATCTGAAAATGGGGTGTTAACACATATCAGCCAGACTTTTGTAATTAATCCTTAGTCTATGACCTGCGCAAACCATGTTGCAACTTCAGACTATAGTACGCGACAGGTCGAGATAGCAATCAGGGTGGGGACGTCCCGCATACCTGCACACCCCGCGCTAGCCCGCTGAGGGATAGCGCGGGTGACGTGCGGGTGTGAAAATCTACATTTTACATGTAATTATCAAGTTTTTAAACCCAGCCCTTTTAGCTGTATAATGTGGCGAATTCCGTTGTACACAATGTCTAAACTAAACTAAAATAGCACGTCTAAATCTATTGCTATCCCTTTCATAATGTTGCTTGCGGAAAAGGATAGCACTAGATTTAGACGTGCTATTTTAGTTTAGAAATTGTGTACAAGAGAATCGGCCCCATTGACATGACAGTCAGTCACATCTATGACTGAACACGAGCAAAGTGAGCTCAAAGGTTTTAAGACGTACCTCAGCCGCCATGGCCCGCAGCATGAGTCTCTCAGCGGGGGAGCAGTACTGTATAGCCCTCACGGTGGCGCTCGAGGACGCCTCTTCTAAGGCGAGCTGGACTTCCTTGAGTCCGGCACAGTTGGGCGCGGCCATCTCCAACGCACGGTCGCACAAAGAGAGCGCACGACGAGCGTCGCCTGACACTGCAGCTACTTTTCTGTATAAAATAAAGTTTAAGCTAGCTTGTGCTTTTATAAAAAGAAATATGTAATACAATTTCGTTTATCAATAATGCACTGTAGGTTTGTAAGTACAAAAAAAAGGGTTGGAAGGTTGGCCTCATTAAGCCAAGTCTGGCTCTCTAGTGTCCAGCAGGGTGATTCACTAAATCAATGTTTAACGAAGAATGATAGCCACCGAGCTCATTTGAGATTCATTTTTAATCCATTGAAGGTTTTCTACGAAAAATCATTTTAATTTCACTCAGTGAAACAGCAATATAGCACCAACCAATGTCAAATGAATTTGGTGGCTAATCATTCATCGTTGAATACTGTGTTAGCGAATCACCTAGCAGGGCTTGTTTAGACAGTATTTAACACTGATTATACTAACCTAGAATAATGCACTGTAGCTGGCTGTGTGAGTACTATACTGTTTTTTTTGTTAAATAATTTATAGACTAGCGCTTGGCTGCCATCAGACCTTAACCTTAAGTTAACCTTATCCATCTGTCTCACCATTGCTTTGAGTACTCATTTGTTTATAACTATAGCTACACTGAGTACTAACCTGGCTATTAGTTGCAGAGCATCTGGTGTTACATTTGCCCCGGTAAGTCTTGTAGCAATGGTGCACTGTAGCTGGCTGTGTGAGTACTATAAAGTTATCCCTCTGTCTCACCATTGCTTTGAGTACTCATTTGTTAATAACTATAGCTACACTCAGTACTAACCTGGCTATTAGTTGCAGAGCATCTGGTGTTACATTTGCCCCGGTAAGTCTTGTAGCAATGGTGCACTGTAGCTGGCTGTGTGAGTACTATAAAGTTATCCCTCTGTCTCACCATTGCTTTGAGTACTCATTTGTTAATAACTATAGCTACACTCAGTACTAACCTGGCTATTAGTTGCAGAGCATCTGGTGTTACATTTGCCCCGGTAAGTCTTGTAGCAATGGTGCACTGTAGCTGGCTGTGTGAGTACTATAAAGTTATCCCTCTGTCTCACCATTGCTTTGAGTACTCATTTGTTAATAACTATAGCTACACTCAGTACTAACCTGGCTATTAGTTGCAGAGCATCTGGTGTTACATTTGCCCCGGTAAGTCTTGTAGCAATGGTGCACTGTAGCTGGCTGTGTGAGTACTATAAAGTTATCCCTCTGTCTCACCATTGCTTTGAGTACTCATTTGTTAATAACTATAGCTACACTCAGTACTAACCTGGCTATTAGTTGCAGAGCATCTGGTGTTACATTTGCCCCGGTAAGTCTTGTAGCAATGGTGCACTGTAGCTGGCTGTGTGAGTACTATAAAGTTATCCCTCTGTCTCACCATTGCTTTGAGTACTCATTTGTTAATAACTATAGCTACACTCAGTACTAATCTGGCTATTAGTTGCAGAGCATCTGGTGTTACATTTGCCCCGGTAAGTCTTGTAGCAATGGTGCACTGTAGCTGGCTGTGTGAGTACTATAAAGTTATCCCTCTGTCTCACCATTGCTTTGAGTACTCATTTGTTAATAACTATAGCTACACTCAGTACTAACCTGGCTATTAGTTGCAGAGCATCTGGTGTTACATTTGCCCCGGTAAGTCTTATAGCAATGATGCACTGTAGCTGGCTGTGTGAGTACTATAAAGTTAACCTTATACAGAGTCTCACCATTGCTTAGAGTACTCATTTCTTTATAACTATAGCTACACTGAGTACTGACCTGGCTATTAGTTGCAGAGCATCTGGTGTTACATTTGCCCCGGAAAGTCTTGTAGCAATGATGCACTGCAGCTGGGTGTGTGAGTATGGAGGGAAGCTCAGCCGTGTCAAGCCAAGTCTGGAGGCCACTCTGGCGGCAAGGGCTCTCTCGGGCAGGTCCATGGTGTTGGCTATAGCTAGCACGGTCAGTAGGGCAGTATTGTGAGTGGCCCACTCCATTATACTGTAGAGGACATCTTGTCGTCTATTGCATAGCGCGTCTAGCTGAAAAACAATATTACTAGCGTTAATGTTATAAACTAGATGTTTTGTTAAAATCCTGTGGGAACTCTGTGATTTTCTGGCATAAAAAGGAGCCTATGTCACTGGTTGGGTTGTTAACTATATTCATGCAAAAATTACGTTTATATGCGTTGCTGCGTAGCGGCGTGATTGAAGGTCACACCAACAAACACTTACGCATTTATAGTATAATATGTATTATATTAGTAGGATGGGGAAGTGTGTCTGTCTTGTTTGTCTGTTATATCTTTTTTTGGCTCAATTGCCGAATCGATTTTGACGTTGGCAAAGAGATAGCTGGCATCCTAGAGCTGTAAAGACATAGGATACTTTACATTTCGGTCAGATTTTAAAAGTTAAATCCACGTGGCCTAAGTAGCAGGCAACAAAAAACAAGTAGGTACAGATTAAAAGTTAAGTTTTAGGTATTTTTTATTCATTCATTTAAAAATATATACAAACAAAAAAATTATATGATTTATAAAATATGATAACTGATAGTATTTTTAATTTATAGTATAACTGTAGTAAGCCAATAATTTTACCTCATCAACAACTAATAAGGTTGGTGTTCTACGCGGCCCGGGGTTTGTGAACCGTTTCTCCAGTAGGGTGCAAGCTTGCTCCCAAACTACAGATTTGCCTAAAATACATAAGTCACAGAGTAGGTTATACATAACTTTTTTAAATAGAAATTAATAAAAATAGGTAAAGCTTTAACTGTGATAGCCTAATGGTTAGGATGTGGGCTTCTTAATCGGTGGTTTACGCACCTTTAACTTCGGAGTTATGTACGTTTTTTAAGTAATTAAACATCACGTCTTGCTTTAACGGTGAAGGAAAACATCGTGAGGAAACCTGCATGCCCGAGAATTCTCTGTAATGTTCTCAAAGGTCTGTGAATTCTGCCAATCATCACTTGGCCAGCGTGGTAGGCTATAGCCAAGACCCTTCTCACTCTGAGAGGAGACCCGTAGTGAGTCATCACGGGCGATAGCTTGATCATGATGATGTCGATGAAAGCTTTTACAGATCTCTGAAATTTTAAAATCAGTACCCATATTGTAAATACGAAAGTGTTTGTTAGTTGGTTTGTCCTTCAATCACGTCACTACGGAGCAATGCGTAGACGTGATTTTTGGCATATTTAAAGACCTGGAGAGTGACATAGGCTACTTTTTATCCCGGGAAATCAAAGAGTTCCAACAGGATTTTTCAATTCAAAACCTAAATCCACGCAAACGAAGTCGCTGGCATCAGCGAGTGGGAAACAGTTTTCAAACCTGTGAGTTGCTTGTAAATCTGCACATAGGCCTGCCTCGGCTCCGCGATACTCATGCCGTTCACTTCTACAAGTTCGAACTCTGGTAACTCCTGCTCCTCCTTCAGAACCTTCAGTGCAAAGTCCACGGTCGCCGTCTTGCCGGTCCCGGGCACGCCTGATATGTACATGCAACTGTATAAAAATATGCACCAAATTACAATCTGGAAAAGATTTTTTAACTTGATGGGTTAGTATAAGTCCCGCAAATTGCTATTGCGCTGGAACCATGTCTCAATAGTCATTAACATCGAAATGACGTCATTTTGACGTCAGCCGAAATAAAAATACACCATCAGCTCGAAACTTCAGTCTAGGGCTGATGTCTTTAAAATCGCGGCCACCCGCATTAGCAATTTGCGGGACTTATAGGTAGTGAAATCTATTTTTATAATTTTTAGTGTTTTACCTACACTTCAAGGAAATTTCTATATATTTTTTATATACATATCAAAAATTGCAGACTGGCAAGAATCGAACCCGCGTCTCCTGGGATCGCGCCCGAAGCTCTGACCACTAAGCTACGGCTTGCTTGCTTACCAGACCAGTGACATATTCTAGAAATTATAAATTCCGAAACTGCCCCTGCCGGGAATCGCCACGGGAACACCGGCTTATAGGACCACAGCGCTTACCACTCTAATTAGTAACTAAGCTAGAATTACTTACCCACTTCTACCATGCAGCAATTTACTTCTTACAAATGCCAATATTTGATTCAACTGGTTTTCTCTTCCTGGGAGTGATTTGTTCTCTATTATAAATTCTGAAAATAAAAACGATTTTCTATCTTCTATTAACATAATATTATTTTGGTACATATATATATTTCATTAATATTAAAGCCTATTTCACACTGCAGAATATAAATTACATTATTGTCCGGTGAAAATAGACATTTAGAGCTAGCACGCACCACAGTAAATTTCCGTACGTTTTTCCCCTGTGAATTTCCCCTGAAATCTGTGAACTATAATAGAACAGAAACTATGTAGAAGTATGTATGCACTGCGGATTTTGATAGATTTAAATTCAAAAATACGGGTTTTAAAACAAACCAAAACTCAATATACAATAATATAAATTCATATCCTGTAGTGTGAAAAAAGCTATATTTAAGCACAGAATGCTTCAGATACAATTTCCGCTTGATATTGAAAGTTTGAATTTGACACATACCATCAATATTTTCAATGGGATTTGCCCTTTTTTGCAATGTTGGTGTAAGTTTGCTAGGAAATATTCTTCTTGTGACACTTTTAGGGGATTTAGCTATTGAGGTTCTAGGAGTCCTAGGAGTTTTAACTATCGATGTTCTAGGAGTTTTAGGAGTTTTCGGCGTTCTAGGTGTTTTAGGTAATGGCTTAAAGTCATCCTCGCTTTCTGAACTCTTTCGTACACCTCTTTTTGGAGGAGTTTTTTTCACAGGAGATAGTTCTTCGTCACGATAATACATCGGTTGCTTCGTGACTCTGCCAGAACGAGTCACAAGGGTTTCACGAGGGATACTCGTATCTTTCTCATCTCCAAATACTAGAACTTTCTTTGGAGTTTCATCGCATATTTTACGTTGTGGAGTCTTCCTTTTTGGTGTTGTAGCATTTTGTCGTATGATAAGTGTGGGTAACTCATCCTCTGAGTTTTCTTGCAGCTCCATAGAGACAATTTCTTCATTGTTATTTTTAATATGTTTCTTGGAACTTAAAGTCTCTGTTAATTTTAAACCTTTTGGTGTAGCATTTTTAGGTTTATTATTTTCACAAAGTTTTTCTTCAACACTGTATTTTTTAATATTTTTTGGACTTTTTTCTACCTCCACAGATGTATATTTGGAAGTTTTTGGACTTTCAATGACTATTATGGGTGTAGATTTCGAACTTCTTGGGGTAGTAACTTTTGGTGTATCTTTTTCAGTCTTATCAGCTAATATAGCTCTTTTAAGGAGTAGTTTAGTGCCATCACTTTTGGAGACACTCCAATTTTTCTCTGAAATCGAAACTCGACTTATACGTTTCACTAAACTATCAGGGGTTTTAGGTGTCTTTGAATTTGGCGTAATATTTTTACTAGGAGTACATAGAAGTTGTATGGCTTTTCTTTCTTCTTCTAAAACTGGTTCTAAATAAGTTTTTCTTCTGCCTAGTGGTAGGAGCCTGTATCTGCAGATGTAGGTGTATTTTTGATTGTATAGTATATAATCTGTATCTTTTGTAACGGTTAATATTATTGAACATTTCTTAAAAAATGTTTCAATTGATACATCTGTGTCAAATGGTCGATGGTCTTCTACTACCTATAAAAATATACGAATAATTAGTTAGGTACCTACTTACTAATAAAGTTTGGATGTTAGTTACTCTGTTATATCACTTTGGCCACTTTTTATCCTGGAAAATTAAGAGTTGCAGTGGATTTTTTAGAACTTCCACAAGTCTTTGGCATCATCTAGTTTAAATAAATCCATACTAATATTATAAATGCGAAAGTGTGTCTGTCTGTCTGCTAGCCTTTCACGGCCCATCCGTTTAACCGATTTTGACGAAATTTGGTACAGATATAGCTCCCGGGGAAGGACATAGGCTACTTTTTATCCCGGAAAATCAAAGAGTTCCCATGAGATTTTTAAATACCTAAAACCACGTGGGCGAAGTCGCGGGCATCATCTAGTTAATTATATATTTAAGGAAAATCTTGGTCAAATTTGAATTTATCTACTACATAAGTACATTGTTTCTATACTCTATTTTTTTCTATTCCAACTAGCTTATGCCAAAGATGATATATTAAACAAGTACAGATTGCTCACTCTCTATTTAAAATTGTAACTAGTTCAAGACTATTACGAGATGGCGTCACTTGGTTCGTTTGAAATATATTTTTTATGGATTTGACGAAATATCATATTTTACTTGTCTGGTTCATCAAATTTATTTATATTTAGTAACAAAATACAAAATTTTCACAACATCACCATCGGAAAAAGCTAATTCTTAATTTTAATTATTGACTCATTGAACTTTACGTTATCCATAGCAAGTTCTATCTTTTGCATTGGATAGCTGAAGTAGTATTACAAAATCCCAGTAGATGGCGTAACAAAATGACTTGTTACTCGAAAATAAAATTATTATTTTGCCTTTGGATTGGTGACGGTTGAATTTGACGGTGTGTTACAATTTTCTGAGTGCTTTTATTTCTTTTCCCTATTTCGTTTGTGAATTGTTTCTGCTATATGGACTCCGAGATTCTGCTAACCCGATTACATGTGCTTGCTCCTGGATTTTTGATGATGCCAAACTGCTGACCTACGCTTGATACCGGACCCTTTGATGATTGCCTGTGATTTTGGATTTCGTTTACTTCCTACTTATCTTGTCAAGAGATTAGTAGTAATATATTTATTTGTGTTTATCACGGTAAGTTATAAATTCAAAGACTATATAATTTCCTTTCAATAGCTAGTTAAACCACTAATTAGCTAGGTAGGTAGTAGGTGCCTAGATATTGGCAGAAATTATTGGTACTGTAAGGTTCAAGAGTCATTAAATAAGTAGGTAACAACTTATATTAGCCTTAACCCACAATTTTTGCTACATAGGATAGGACTTTTGGTGCATTAGACATACAAAGTGGTATTACCATATTCCTACCTATTATTTATTATTATCCTTCTGTAGGCTTCAGCTATCCTGTTCTTAAGGCTACAAATCTTGTAGGTACATCAGTTTAGTATTAAAATTTAAACACGGACAACTCGCTTCCATAATATTATTTTAGTCAAGATAAAAGAGTATAGGTATCTATGAACATCACTAAATGAAAAAACATAGTACCTATGTAGGTATTAAGTACCTACCTACCTTTGTAATAAAATTGTATTGATAAATTAGAATAAATTGTATTGATCTTATCTAATTTACTAGGTCTGAATCTGCCAGTAGTTTTACATTATCATTATCATCATACCCATCGCCGGCTCAATATAGAGCATGGGTCTTCTCTCAGAGAGAAGGGTTTTGGACATAGTCTGCCACACTGGCCATGTGCGGATTGGTAGACTTCAAACATCTTTGATAATATTATGGAGAACTCTCAGGCATGCAGGTTTCCTCACAATGTTTTCCTTCACCGTTAAAGCAAGTAATAGTTAATTACTTAAAACACACATAACTCTGAAAAGTTAGAGGTTCATGCCTGGGATCTAACCACCAACCTCAGATTATAAGGCGGGTGTCCACTAGGCTATCACAGCTTCAACTGCTGTAGCTGTAGTTGAAGCTGTAGTTTTAGATAATATCTTAAAAATATTGACTATAGAAAAAATTGTAGATAAGCCTTTTTTGAATGAATTACTTTTGATTTTGATTAGCTCATTTTTAGGGTTCCATACCTCAAAGGAAAAATGGAACCTGTCTGTCTGTCTCTCTGTCTGTCCGTCTGTCTGTCAAGAAACCTACAGGGTACTTCCCGTTGACCTAAAATCAGAAAATTTGGTAGGTAGATCTTATAGCTGGCATTAGGGGAAAAATCTGAAAACCGAGAATTTGTGGTTACATCACACAAAAAAAATTAAATTGTGGTCATAAACTAATAATTAGTATTTTCAATTTTCGAAGTAAGATAACTATATCAAGTGGCTGCACTTGGCCGGATTTTTTTCTCCACCTAATTACTTATTTAATAATAATGCTTGCAGTGTACCACCATACTAGTATGGCTCCAGTAAAATGTTATTACCATGATTGTGTCAATACAAATGCAATCAAGTCCATGTTTAAATTTCCCATCAAGGATGGACCCCGCTTGAAATTGTGGTTAAAACATTCAGGTAACAGAACATTGTTATGTTATATAATTTCATCTACGTCTCTCCCTTTTTCTCAGGGCATTAAAATATATAGTAAGGTACTTACATATTACCAGATATTAAGTATACCTATACATAGATCCATCTGGGTTTCCCCGGATTTATCCTAGTTTGGGGAGCGTCCAGGTGGGGTATTGTATACTGCCCAGGCTTTATAAATATGATTTTGTTTTAAATTTTTTATGAGAAATTGCACTAGCACGCTCCCTGGTGCTTTCCATATAAATGTAATTTGCTTCTCCTAATCAAACTTGAAATGTTGTAGACACATTCTTGAAATAAATATCTGTTAAGATTTTTTTATGATAATAAGATTTGTACCTATGTAAATCTTTGAGCTTATGTTATTTTAAAAGTAGGTAGGTACTTGCACATTTTTACAGAAATTTTAAGAACCACTGACAAATATGTGATAATTCAAGAACGTGTTTACAAAATTTCAAGTAAGGGGTAAAATGGGGTAGGAACGTTATATGAAAATGTATGTTTTGAAATGTTTCTAACATGAAAATCAATATACATATAAACTATTAGTTTAAATAATAGAATCAAATCGAAGGCCGAAGTCACCACTGTCACCTCTACAATTTGTTTCACTGAATTTTATTTCAGGTAATGCAAACCTTGCATCTTTGACGCTTGAAGAGTTGAAGCACCGTTCTATATGTGAGGATCATTTTAAAGCTGAAGAAGTGGTAAAACATGTTACAAGATCTAGACTTTTACGCATAGCTGTACCCCTAATGTATACTAAATCATGCACATCGCAAAGTAAGTTTTACTTGCTATTGGAGTTTTGTATAGTCAGCTAAAATAATGTAACTTTTGATTTCAGAATCATAATGATAAATCGGGCCAATTCTCCTGTACACAATTTCTAAACCTAAACTAAATTAACAGGTTTAAATCTAGTGCTATCCTTTTCTGCAAGCAACATTATGAAAGGGATAGCAATAGATTTAGACATATCATTTTAGTTTAGTTTAGAGATTGTGTACAACGGAATTAGCCACAATGTTTGTTAACTTTAAAGTTACATTAAAGTGTGTAGGTACATTTGTTGACAAAGCTCTTATTTCACCATTATTAAAACTACAAAGAAAACTTTTACTACTATAGGCAATAAAAATATTACTGTAAAATTATTGGCCTACAAATCTGTGTGATAATTTTTATTATTGCACTAGTGCGGTAATAACGAAAATGTTTCTCGAATAAGTTCTTTTTTTAATATTTCAAAACATAATATACCCTACGAATAACGACACAACTGTCGTTTTATTTTTTCGAAATCTCTATTTACACATCATTCAAACTCATAAAAGTCGGAAGAAATTGATTTTAATGCCTAGAATTTAGCGTTTGAAAATAAGCCACAATTGTACTCGTGGAAAAGATCCGTCGAAAACAGCCACTATGGCTGCAATGTCAGACTTTTACTCGTCAATCAGGCATAGCTCATGCGCGAGGTCAGGCCACAAGCGCCGCTCTGTCACTTTTCGTCGGATCAGCGTAGGCTTCATATAATATGCTTAAAATACACTTAAAACTAGTTAAATATTTAGATATTAATTCATTTAGTTCAAATTCAATGTAGCACTTATAGGTTTGGAAAACTCCGTGGACTTCAGCCGCTGTGGTATTTGTTGCTCTTTTCATAAGAACTTTTAATAATTTTACGACTACATTCTTAGATCAAAAAGGACATAACTGCACTTGTGACCCGATATTGCATTTATTTTCATTATAATTAAAATAAAACACAAAAATGCACCTCCTGAAAAGTCGGCCTTTTGAACTAGTGTGCTTATTCGTAGGGTACGACGAATATATGTTTCTTGTTACAAAATGTTGAAAAAGTTTTATAATACATATTAAAGAGCCATTTTTTATTTAAGTTTATTAATAGTTTATTTGTTAACCATTGATAATTAAAATATACATATTAGTGATGTAATGAATATTCGCATTCGCGGATATTCGCATATTTTTGCATATTCGCATACGCGAAATTGCGGCGAATGTTTTGCCAATATAACAAAAATTGATGTAATAGTTGGTTAATAAAACAAAAACCATTAATTTCTTATGGTTTTAGGGTTCCGTACCTCAAAAGGAAAAACGGAACCCTTATAGGATCACTATGTTGTCTGTCTGTCTGTCTGTCAAGAAACCTACAGGGTTCTTCCCGTTGACCTAGAATCATGAAATTTGGCAGGTAGGTAGATCTTATAGCTGAAATTTGGGGAAAAATCTGAAAACCGTAAATTTAGGGTTAGATCACACAAAAAAATTAAATTGTGGACATGAACTAATAATTAGTATTTTCAACTTTCGAAGTGAGTGACTATATCAAGTGGAGTAGGTATCATATGAAAGGTCTTCACATGTACATTCTAAAACCGATTTTTATTTATTTTTATGCATTATTTAGTTTTTGAATTATTCTGCAAAATGTCGAAAAAATACGACTGTAGTACGGAACCCTCATTGCGCGAACCTGACTCGCACTTTTTTAATGTAATAAAAAGTAACTTAACCTCGTAAAATCACATTATCAGTCTTCTCTTTATCATTTGGTAACGGGACTGCCGCCAAGGTCACCAAGCCATAGACAAATGGCGCCAAATTTAAACAAAAACTGAATATTCGCATTCGCGAATGTCGGCAGCATAATAATATATTTCATTCATGTCCAAAATATGACAATCGTTACATCACTAAAACATATCAAGAACTTAAGTTTATTATAAACCTTAACACTTGAACATAGTTAAAACTTAATTGCAATTGCAAATGCAAATTTTAAATACACTACACTTGCAACATAAAAAACTATTTATTTGTTTTTAGGTGTCGAGATGTCGTCTCCAGAGACTTTGAAGGTAAAAACACCTCAAAAAGTTTATGCAAGGACACGCATTGACCTTCCGATGCACGAAGATGCCTCGAGATCTTCATCGATCTCGCCTCTGCCCACTAAACGTGCACATAAACGGCGCAGACTGTTTGAAGAGAACAAAAATGACCAGCCTGAGATTAAGCGATTAAAAAAAATAGTCGCAGATTTAGAAAAACAAAATAAAGCTCAACAAGCTAAAATACGCCGTCTTAGTTTAAAAGGCGGCAAAAAAAAGAAGAAAATGCTCCTTATGGAATCCTTGAAATTTTCAAGCCAGGCGTCAAAAACTATTGCTGGAATGCAACTAAGAAGTGCAATATCAAGAAAGAAGTGGACAAAATCGGAAAAAGAACTTTGTCTTTCAATTTACTATAAATCGCCCTCAACATATAGTTATATGCGAAGACAAGGAATTATTTTGGCGGCACCGTCTACAATAAGAAATTGGTTAGGGCAAACTAATTGCTTACCTGGACTGCAGAAGGATGTATGCGCTAATATACAACAATGTCTGAAAAGTGCCACAATTGGAGAGAGATCTTGTGTGCTATCATTCGACGAAATGTCCATTATGAGTACATTGGAGTATTCCAAAAAATTTGACCAAATTGAAGGATATCAAGATTTTGGCAGAGGTGAAAGAGCACCCCTGGTGGCAAAATATGTTTTGGTTTTTTTGGTTAGAGGCCTGTACAGTGGGTGGAAACTACCTATGGCGTATTTTTTATCAGGTGGAAATGTTGAAGCAAACAAATTAACGTTTTTAATTAAAATTATTATAAATAAATTGTTTGACATTGGCCTTTTGCCAAAAGCTATTGTCTCGGACCAAATTTCCACAAACCAAAAGGCATTCAAGACGCTGGGGGTGTCACCTGATTCGCCATATTTTTTTTGCAATGGTAGAAAAATATTTGCATTTTTTGATATACCACACGCATTAAAAAATATCAGAAATAATTTGCTTACCAGCGACCTAACGGATGGTAGCAAAACATTTTCATTCAATGACGTGATTGCAACATATGAAATTGATAAACGGAATAAAAGTAGATGCCTACATAAATTGACACCAGCACATTTGAAGCCAAACAACTTTCAAAAGATGAAAGTAAGTTTGGCAGCACAAATACTGAGTCGATCAGTAGCGGTGGCTATCAGAACTGTTGTGGGTACTGGAGAACTGAAGAGCCAGACAGCGCTGGATACTGCGAATTTCATTGAGGCTATAAATAACGCTTTTGATGCATTAAATAGCAAAAGACAAAAATCAAAAAATCCATTTAACTGTGCAATTACAAAAAATCTAAATCGGGCTCGACAAGCTTTGATTGATGGAAAAATATTACTGTCAAAACTGAAAAAAATATTAAAAAAAAAAAATGGCTCCACTGTTATTACGAGACCACCTAGCTTCGATGGATTTCTGCAATCCATAGAAGCTATCATGCAAATGTTTGAAGAAGAATCATCATCAGGTGACGTGAAATACCTTTTAACTAGTCGCCTGAACCAAGACGTCTTGGAAAACCTTTTCGCAATATTCAGATTCAGAGCAGGTTTTAATAAAAACCCCAGCGCCAGAGCGTTGCGTACAATTTTCAGAAGCCAGTTGGTCAATGCACTTATGAAAACGTCAGATACAAAAAACTGTTTAGACGATGACGATATTTTCGTAGAAAATACCGTATTTGAGAAATCCATAGACTCGACTGTTGACAAGGATAATGAAAACAATGAAAAAGAAGTGACCTCTTCCACTAGTGACAGAGAAAGACCAACTACTAGCAAACAGCACTTCGAAAAATTGAAGAAAACAATACAAACTCCTTCTGAGCTAACATTAGAGGAATGTTCAGTTGTATATTTCGCTGGGTATTTAGCCAAAAAATGTTTAGACATGTATCAATGCGGATATTGCACAAATACATTAATAAAAGGAAATGAGGAGTTAAATGATAGAAATCAATTATTAATAATAAACAAGATATACCCAAGTGCACATGCCCCTAAGCTGCTGGCACCATCGGAAGCATTGGTCAATTTAGTAGATGCATCTCTAAATATATTTAAAGAATATATTGAAAATATGAAACACAATAAAAATTTAAGATTAAATATGTACAACTGCATTAAGCAAAATATCTCACGAGAAAGTTGTATTTGTACAGAACATGAAAAATATATCATTTACCATCTTCTTTTAGTGAAAATTTATGATTATTGTAAATCACACAAAAGAAATGTATTGGAAAACAAAATGCATTCTAAATTGAGGATTTTAAAAAATCTTTGATAATATTTTCTATAAAAATATTGTTATCTTCCAAACGTCAGAAACATTTTCATAAGCGAATTGATAAACTGGCTTCTGAAAAAACAGTACGGAACACTGTAGTTTATTTGATTTTGATTTTGGCTTGATATGGTGAAATACGCACAGCCTACTACGGTTAGAACTTGTTGCATTAGGTTTCTTTTATGACGTAGGGGCTCACTAAGAAAGGATTTGTCCGAAAATTGACCCGTTAAATTGGGGTTCATTTCAAATTCCATTAGTTTAAATATTATATTAATTGGACCCAATTAATTCATACTATTTTATATGGAATAATTGGTTTTTGTTATTTTTACTCACAAAAATTGGAGAAAATGTTACATTGCACATGATATTTAAAATTAAGCTCTTGGTGGCCGGTGCTATTTAAAATACTCGCCTGCTCAGGTGTTAAAGTTTACGCCTCGACTAGGGTTGGCATTGTTTAAATAAATATTTTAAACATGTTTTCTATTCTGTTTTTATCGAAATTTATGGCAGTTGCCTTGCGCCCCCTAAGACTCTGCGCCTAGGTGCACTGCGCCCCTCGAACTCCGGGGGTTCAAGGGGTGCGGAGCACCCGGGCGCAGAGTAAAGACGACCATGATTAAGCCACTACGGTATTTGTGGTTGTTTTCATAAAAGCTTTTAATACTTTTACGACCTCATTTTCCGATCAAAAAGGACATAACAGCACTTATGTCCCGATAGAAACGATTCGGTTCCGTGGAATAAAATCAAGAGCGACAATTTTAATGCTTGCAATGAGGAAGTTTCCAGAAAAAAAAAAAATTTTTTTTTCATAGATGTCTCAGAATACATAGGTCGCCACCAAGGACGAAAAATACTAGGTAACTATATCTCATATCTATCTGATCTATGCCCTTTAGATTGTTTTTAAAAGTCATATTATACGTCGTGTCTATCAATGACATAAATGAAGAGCAAGAGCTAACGCGCACTGCACTTCTTTGGACGTTTCTTCCCCACAAAATATTCTGCGAACTATAGAACTAGGACAGAAGCGGCGCACTTTCGGATTTAAATTTTGTATATTGTGAATTGTAACAGTTTATTCTGTGGAAATATTATTATGTAGGTAGGTATGTCAGTCAGTCATCAGTTCAAATAGTATGGGACAAAGATGATATATTGATGGGATCACTACATTTTATTTGAGTTTTTAGATCAGTTTCGCTTGAGTTTCGTTTTCGTTTCGTTTCGGTTTCGTGATTGTGACATTTTTTATTTCCTTCTACTTTACATCGAACTGCATCACTCTGGACTCCGATCACCGCTGCATCATATTATCGGGCTACCGATTCTATTGTACCTACTCATCTTCTACTGATTGAAATTTGTGTAGTCCACAAGCTAGTTTGGAAATAAAAACAAAAATATAAAATATCTCTCAACAGCTTTCACGATAGTTTAAACGCTAAAAAAACAAAAATGATTGGAAGATGCGTTGTACCTGGGTGCAATCATTTGGGTCAGCATTTAATACCGAAAGCAATGATCGAAGATGTCTTTGGTTGAAAGCTATGAGGTTAGAAGGTCAGATTATGAAGCTTAAACAACCTATATAACTATGTACATTACATTTCAAAAAAAATGACTAGATGGATGCAGAATATTATAAAGACCCGGGTCACTTCACTTACCTACTAGTATTATCTATTTATTAGAAATGTTGTATTATAATGTACCTACACATTGACTGCAGAAAAGGTTAGCACTAAACTAAAACCTGTCAATTCAGTAAAGAAATTTTCCGGGATAAAATGTAGCCTATCTCACTCTCCTGATCTTCAACTATATCCATGTAAAAAAACAGGTCAACCTATTGCTAAAACAATAAATAAATAAACAAACAAACAAACGTATTTTTGAATTTATAATATGGATAGTGATAGTCGTATAACTTTAATCAGAGTCCGAAGATGGTGCGAAGAAGTTGACACAGACAGTAGAAGATGAGTACAAAAGAATTGGTATCCAGATGTCGTTGCCAGAACTTCATATGTAGTGGTAATTGGAGTCCAGAGTCATGCAGTTCGATGTAAAGCAGAAAGAAATAAAAAATGTCACGATCATGAAACTGCAAAACGAAAACGAAACTCAAACGAAACTGATGAATGACTGATATACCTACATAATATTATGTCCGCATACTAAACAGTTAGGCCTCGTTTACGGAGACGCGGGGCGTCGCGCGTCGCGTGTGGCATGGCGTCTCGCGACGCGTCGTACGTTTTTTTTGTTTACGGTGAGGCGGCGCGTGAAGCGGCACTTAGCATCGCACGCGTAATGACAAACATATACCTATGGCAATATACGATGTTGTTCATAGAGATGCGAGGCGGGAAGAGTGGCGGTGCCCGACGCTGCGCCCGCGGCGTTGCACGCGGCGGGCACGTTTGCGTTATGCGATTTCCAAATAAAGACTGTCAGAAGATTCTGCTTCAGGCATCGCTTCATCGAGAATTGCCGCCCCGTGCGCCGCCACGATGAACGCCGCGTGGGACGCGTCGATGCCATCCGCGGGCTCGGCCGCAAAAAACGCTCCATCTCAAGCAAACGCGTATAAAATTGCTTATCCGTAAACGCACTCATACAACGCCATATGTTTAAATTCAGTGCGGGCCGCGCCGCCCATCGCAACGCGCGACGCCCCACGTCCCAGTAAACGAGCCCTTACTCATCATATGTCATTAATTGGCATGACGACATTTTGAATACCTCCCTGGCGCAGTGGTGAGCGCTGTGGTCTTAATAGTGGGAGGTCCCGGGTTCGATTCCTGGCAGGGGTTTGGAATTTTATAATTTCTAAATTTCTGGTCTGGTCTGGTGGGAGGCTTCGGCCGTGGCTAGTTACCACCCTACCGGCAAAGCCGTGCCGCCAAGCGATTTAGCGTTCCGGTACGATGCCGTATAGAAACCAAAGGGGTATGGGTTTAATAAAAACTGCCATACCCCTTCCAGGTTAGCCCGCTATCATCTTAGACTGCATCATCACTTACCACCAGGTGAGATTGCAGTCAAGGGCTAACTTGTATCTAAATAAAAAAATATAAAAAAAAGACCTTAAACATGACTTTTAAAAAACAATCTCCAAGCGCGCATAAAACCGTGACGGTCCAGTCCGCGTATATTGGTTAAATATCCCCCCGTTTTGCTATTCCATTCGTATCACAACCTTCGTACAACAGGCCATGGAGTCCGAAACCAAACTCTGAATTTGCCTTTATTTATTAATGATTCGCTCAAAAAAATGTAAACGCAAACAATATTGGCTACATCCGTTTATAGCCCTAAGACCTATTAAGGATTTTTTTCATGAAATCATATAATTGGGTATTTTACTACTTTTGAATTCGATAAATATTATTACGTTATTATAAACTAGGAGGATAAAAATAATGACGTACGGTGAAAAAAAATTTAAATCCAACAAAGATTTACAAAGTTACAGGCATTTTAATTTTGGAGTGGAAGGGTCTTCTATCCCTTTCTCGCATAACGAAACTTTGTATGAAACCGCACGAAGCTACTATGGCATTAGTCAAAATGACGTCATAATTCTATATTGCTATCTCTGTCTAATCAGAAATATTTAAATGCTTATAACTTTTTTATTATTTGATCGATTTAATTAGTTTTTTTCAGTTTACGTCATTATTTTTACCCTAGTTTATAATAAAGTAATAAAAAATTGGGGTTAAATACCCAATTATATCTTATGTGCCAAAAAAATTGTTTACTATAGAATGAACATATTTGACATTTTGATAAGAATTATATGTGCATATCATGTATAATGTGACTCTTAGAATCGCAATATCTCAGGAATGGTAACTCTTAGAAAAAAAATCATAAAACCATTTTTGTAGAGAATTTTAAGATCTACAACTTTGGTTTGAAGTTTTTTTTGATAAAACTTACCGTTTTCCAAAGAACCTCAAATTTTGACCTTTGACCCCGAATAACTTTTGAAGTACACATAGGATCGATGGGAATTTTTGAAATTTTATTTGTATTGGTAAACCCCAGCTCTCCACCAATATTTGGCTCTCCGGGAACTTCTGTTATTTTAACAGAAGTTCCTGGCAGCAGTTGACAGCAGTGCGTGCTAGCTCTAAAGGGCATAGACAGTATTTTTCATCTTTCGTGGCGACCTAAGCAACTGTGTAAGTGATTAGCGATGATATGTATTCAGAGGCATGAATGAAAATTTTGTGGAACCTGTGCTGGAAACTTCCTCATTAAAGAAAAAGCCAATAAACCCCTTTATAATAACCCTAAAACACTTTATCAACATTGTAAACTATAAGATTGCATAGATGTTCATTAGTATTAAAATAAAACACAAAATACTCCTCCTGAAAAGTAGGCCTTTTGTAAGTGTCGTTATTCGTAGGGTGCAACGATATACGTAGGTATAATAATACACAGTTATTGTTTTTATGTTATAAATAAATTAAATATAGTCACTGGTTGTTTTATTTATGCAATTTACCTATGTACGTGTACCTATGTAGTCCTATCTGTAGGTAGGTACCTACACGACAAAAAAGTGCAAAATACGGCTTTTCATCAACAAGATATTATTTTCCTTTGGTAGGGATATCTTGTAAGGTTACAGATAGGTCACAGATTAGAGATTCTCTAATCTGTGGGTGCCAGTATGATTCCATAAATAAATTTAGCATCCCTGATTTATTCGAAAATGATACCAACATTGGCCTGATCTTGATACCAAAAGATGTTGGTAGGTATCAAGATACGACAGGTCACTCCCAAAATTTAAATACCAAAAATCTTGATGGCTCCACTTAGGACCAATCAAAGCAAATATCTTGTTCACGAAACGCCGTATATTGAGTCTCTGGTAATATAGTAGATAATTTATGGGTGAGGCTAATGGGCATCCCGGCACAAGCCACCTTCAGGGTTCTCAAATATGCCTTTGCCATGTGTTCTCTTCAGAATAGAAATTCATAATGTGTCATTCGCACACTAAAGTAACTAGGTACGTGTGCGAATCTTGAAAATTTACAAGATACCAGAGATAATTTATTAACTAAATTATATCTAAAGATACAGACGTTTGACCGCGAAAATACTTGGTCAATCACGATAGGGCGTATATTTGTCATTTCGGCTATTTAAGGTAAGCATCCACAGTTCAGCATCGCACGTATTGGACGCATCGGACGCAACGGATGTTAGTATTATTTGCATAGAATACAACAACGAGCATCGATGATTACAAATAAATTATCCCTGAAAGAAACTGATAGGTACAACAGCTGCGTCTACGGATTACGTAAAAAATGTACTGATGAGAAAACAATGTGTTCTAAGTAAATGATAATTATTAAGGACTAGCTTATACCCGCGATGTCCGCGTGGATTCATGTTTTTAACAATCTCGCGGGATCTCTGATTTTCCGGGATAAAATTGATGTAGGCTAACAAATTTCATCAAAATCGGTTAAACCGTTGGGCCGTGAAAAGCTAGCAGACAGACAGACACATTTTCGCATTTATAATAATAAGTATGGGAGTATGGATATTAAAAAAAATGTGACAAGTATTAAAAAATTGTTCTTATGTTGTTATGTCCCCATTAAGTAGACTCAAATTTTCATCTTAATGAAATTTTAAAAAAGTTAAAAAGTCAAAAAAAGACCGCTGAGCCAAGACGTCATGTGCTTCATAAAAAAATTAAAATTTGAGTTGGCTCTAAATAAAATTGAGTTTCATCAGCTGTTCGATAGATGGCACTAAATAAATTCGATAACTCACATTTTAGCTTGCACAATAACGCCATCACACTATAAGGAGTTGACGTACAAGGTACCGGCGTGTTAAAGGAGTTTTACGCAAGCTTTAAATGAATGTATGACGTTAGCAATCTTACTTGTATATATCATCTTTGCTTATGCTCACAAGTTCGTCCGTTTAGATTACACAAATTCAGACCCCTATTTTACCCCCTTAGAGATTGAATTTTCAAAAATTCTTATTTGTAGCGATAACTCAAAAACTGATTTTTGGGCTTAGTTGCTTTTTAGTAAAATGATGGCTGATGGTGGGGTGGTGTATAGTTTAATTTACTTACCTCTCTATCATAAAAATTAATAGGTTCAGCTTGGTTAAAACAGCCCTTAGGCAAACCGTCAGGCTTCGAATACCACTGCACTTTTGCTCTAAAAGGATCATTACTATTTGAACTATCTTCATATAACGCCAGTATTTTAGCTGCATCACAACCACCTTCCGTATCAGGTTCTGCGGCATCCGCGTTTGATATAAGCACGTGATCGCCAATTTCACAAACTATCTTATTAAACTCGAACTTTCTGAAAAGTTTATAGTTAATAGATTCAAAGACATATTTTATGAACGAGTAAAGGTGTTTGAAAGAATAAATAAACTTATTTACTTGTAGTAATGAAAGGTAGTGAACTTCTGTTCATTTGGTATTTGCTCACTTAGCCACTTTACGGTTTTGTTAGTCGGTTTTTTTCTAGGCATTTTGATAAAGTGGAAAATCTAAATATTCCGTTCAGTGAGGTTGTTTGTTTTGAACACGTTTGAACTTTTGAGCCACCGACCAGAAATACGCGAATGTTCATTGTTCGCGCCTTCCATTCCATGTCAACCACATGTCAACCATGGACAACAACTAGTATTTTATAACTTGCCAAATTACCGCTTTGGATTCGAATGTTTTGAATTCATGGTGTAATGATGAATCTACACATCCTGATTCCTGACCTGACCAGGACTTTTTAAAGCAGTTCATCTAACAAAACTGTGCAAGAAAGAACATTCTTCCTGAACCTCTATACATATATATAAAACCAGTAATATATTATTTTATCGATTAACTTAAATTAAAACCGGTAATTTATTTTCGGTTATTGACAATTTTTTACTGACTGGATATGGGATAGTGTTAACGAACGAGTGTTAACTGTCAACTGTGCTGTCGACTGTCGTTTGTTAACTGTCATATACAATACATGTGACATTTAATACTTAATAGAAAATTGTGGAGGTTATGTTTTGATTTTGTGTTTAATTTTTCTAATTTAAACAATAAATATGAAATTAAAACAGAAAAAATCATCAAAAAAAATCTTATCTGACAAAATCGCAGATGCCCTAACCGTAAAACCAAGGGCAGACATCGAGGATGACCAAATATTCAACACAAAACCTAATACGGTTTCACTTGCGGATTACTCCTCTGAAAGCGAAGATGAAGCAGCGATCAGTGATTTTAGGAAGCGTACAGCTAATTTGCTGAGTGATATCAGTAAAAAATATGAAGGGAAAGTTGTATCTCGGAAAGAACTTGAAGATAGTATAGATGGGTCAGACCTAAGCGACGATGAAGACAATTCCAAGGAACCTTCAGGTAAACTTAACAATTTTCTTCTGCATGGTAAAAACGGTATTTCACCATTCCATTTCCATCATTACTCTTTGTGTATGAACATGAATATGAGAGCTGAGCCTTGCTCACAGATTCATCCTTGCCACAATAAATATCTCATCATCACGTCCACTCGTTGCTGGTCTTCTGCTAAACACAGGGTTCTCAGAATGAGAAAGGTTTAGGTCATAGTTGATCACGCTGGCCAAATGCAAATTGGCAGATCATTGTCAGTAAAATTAATATACCACTAAGAGAAGGAAAAACGTTTTAAATTTAATGGTAATCAGCATTACTGGATAATTTACGGGATGAAGAGCATTTTTAATGTCTCATGTTATTGCATGCATACTTAGGAATGAAATGAATAGTGTGTTGTGGGTGGTCAAAAGCACTGTTAATTTTTTTAAATCCCTACTATAATATTATTATAATAATTGTAAAAGTTTGTTTGTTGGTTTCAATCACATCACAATGGAGAATCAGATCAGCACGATTTTTTGCATGGATATACCTAGTCAAAGACCTGGAGAGTGACAAAATACTTTTTATCCTACAAAATGAAATGGGTCCTGTGGGATGCCACACTATTTTTATATCTTTATCCTAATTATTAGGTTAATAAATAAGAGAAGAAATATATAAATAAAGAACTTTTAATAGAATAGATTTTTTTATTTCATTTATTGTAAATGTTTACAAAGTGCATTCAAATTGTGAATTTCAAGTGAATCTACTACTGATTTAGATTATCCTTTCTGTCTATTATATTGTAAGCCCCATTTATTTTACAGGAAAAGTTTTTAAAGATTTGGATCACAGCTCTCATGGTTCAAGTGACAATGAGGATTTATTAAATAACATACCAAACAAGCATATAAGTAGTGATGAGGACAGTGAAGACAGCGTGGCATCTGATGACTTTAGTACAGTAAAAAATCTAACTAAAAAAGTGTTACCAGTCAAGGTACTAGGTAAACAGAATGATGCAGCAATAGATGAGGACAGTGAAGAAGGCAGCGAGGAAAGTGATGACTATAGTATAGTTAAAAGACACATACAAGGTAATATATTCAGTTTTTAACCGACTTCAAAAAAAGGAGGAGGTTCTCAATTCGTCGGAATCTTTTTTTTTAATTATTTTTTTTAATTTTTATGTATGTTCCCCGATTACTCGAAGACGCCTGGACCGATTTTGAAAATTCTTTTTTTGTTTGAAAGGGTATACTTCAAAGTTGGTCCCATTTAAATTTGGTGAAGATCTGATGAACATCTTCGAAGATAGATACTGGAACTCCTCAACGGATAAGAGTAAATTGCTCGCGATCAGTGTAATAGCTTAGTAAACAGTAGATTTTTAACCAGTCATAGCATAATTCCATGGGGCCACTAAAAATTGTGAAATAAAAATTTTTTACAAAAAAAATAAAAACCGACTTCGATACACAAACACTAAAAATTGAAAAATAATTTAATTTATTACCGAATATATTATGTATACAAGAGTTAATATAGTTCCGTAATAATATTTTTGGGGTCGGTGCCAATGAGGTGCCATTGTGGAGACTCACAAAAATATGAAGTCTAGACGATTCGCGCAGCTAAAGCTAATTGGCACCGGCACCAAAAAGTATTATTATGGAAATATATTTACTCTTGTATACATAATATATTCGGTAATAAATTAAATTATTTTTCAATTTTTAGTGTTTGTGTATCGAAGTCGGTTTTTATTTTTTTTACTATTCCAACTTCTGCTCTAATTGATGTTCTACTGCTCATAATACAGCTCTACAAATACTGTCTCTGTGGAATCATCATCATGATCAACCCAGCACCGGCTCACTACAGAGCAGAGGTTTTGGTCATAGTCTACCACACTGGCCATATGCGGATTGGTAGACTTCATACACCTTTGAGAACATTATGGAGAACTCTCAGGCATGCAGGTTTCCTCACGATGTTTTCCTTCACTGTTAAAGCAAGTGATACTTAATTAATTAAAACGCACATAGCTCCGAAAAGTTAGAGGTGCGTGCCCAGGATCGAACCCCCGACCTCCGATTAGAAGGCGGACGTCCTAACTACTAGGCTATCACAGCTTATCTCTGTGGAATGGTTCCAAGCATATTGGCATCATTTCAGCACTGAAAAGCCAGACTGATTCTTTGTGGAAAAAAATAAGGTCAGCTAGGCTGTCACCAGAGCTTAATTTAATTGTAGACTATGGTGCTGGTTTTTTCACATGGGCAGCTCCCCTAATAATATATTTATTTATGGAGGTGACTCTATGACTGTCATCCTGTCACTAATTGGGATGATGCCTCTGTCAATTTATTTTTATTTTTAAGTAATCTTAAACATATAAAAGAAAAAGGTGACTGACTGACTGACTGATCTATCAACACCACTCAAACTACTGGAATCCATCCAGTAGTTTGAGTGTGTGAGTGTGTGGGCTGAAATTTGACATACAGATAGCTATTATGACGTAGGCGTCTGCTAAGAAAGGATTTTTGAAAATTCAACCCCTAAGGGGGTGAAATAGGGGTTTGAAATTTGTGTAGCCCACGCGGACGAAGTCGCGAGCATAAGTCAAGACATAGTCATCATCCCTATTATACTAGTATATTAAGTCAAAAAAACCTAAAAACATGATAAATTTAAAAAATTGTTCAGGTGAATCAGATGAAGGACAGTCAGATTTAAGTGGAGAAGAAGAGGAAGAAGATGGAGAAGGTTATGATATCAGTCAGATGGATGAACCAGTTAAGGAAGAATTTGAACATGTTAAAAAGCAAAACATTTCAGAAGAGGCAAAGAAAGGAGCCTGTGTTAGAAATCAGTTGCTGATATGGGAGAGTTTACTAGAAATGAGGATACATTTACAGAGGTGTGTGAACAGTGCTAATATGATGCCTATGGTGGATAAATACGCTGAACTAAAAGGTTTTAAGGAGTTTGAAGAAGAGAGTACTGTTGCTGTGAAGAATGTTGCTACAGTTGTAGATAAGTAAGTGTTTAATATAATATAACCTTATAATATTATTGTTATTACAAATGTCTGATCGGTGTTGACTTTTCACATTTATTTATAATGGTGTTCCAAAAATTCGTACATTTTCACAATTTTCAGCTCTATGCGAATTAACTTACCTTACCCCTATTTTTAAGGTTCCGTACCTCAAAAGGAAAAATGGAACCCTTATACGATCACTTTGTTGTCTGTCTGTCTGTCTGTCTGTCAAGAAACCTGTACAGGGTACTTCCCACTGACCTAGAATCATGAAAATTGGCAGGCAGGTAGGTCTTGTAGCAGAAGTAATATCAAGTGGGGTATCATATGAAAGGCCTTCTCCTGTGCATTCTAAAGCAGGTTTTTATTTATTTTTATGCATCATAGTTTTTGAATTATCGTGCAAAATGTCGAAAAAATACAACTGTAGTACGAAACCCTCGTTGCGCGAGCCTGACTCGCACTTGGCCGGTTTTTTTTGAGCTAAATTGACATAGCTATTTATTAAAATATTTTTTTCAACTGGTCTTCACTGCCAAGTTACCTTGGAATTTGTAGTAGTGGAAGGAAAAGATCTGAACGAAAAATGTTATTCTTTTTATTACTCACTATAATCGCATTGTTTCTTTCAGATTTCTAACACTCCAAGATTTGTTACTAAAAAACTTCCCTGAAACAAAAAGTTTATCATCAAATAAAAAACAAACTGACACAAAAGCAAACGCAAAAGAAGGAAGCGATGAAGAGATTCCAAGTGACACAGATAACGAAGAAATACCATCTGACACAGAACCTGAAGATAATGTAGAAGACAATACTAAAACAGATGAAATAAAAGCCAGTAAAATAGTACAAAAGAAGCGTAAACTCGTAGACTACGAAAGTGACTTATCCACATCCCATAAAAATTTAAAGACATTTAGAAACACAACAATACAAAAATGGAATGAAAAGACACGTCTAGCGACAGCCGCTAATATTAAAAACTCACCAATAAATACAATACTTCAACAAATATCATATATTCTATCAGATAGAAACAAACTTATAAGAAGGACTCAATTAAAGCGATCAGATTATGACATTATAGGTTACAAAAAGGTAGAAAATAATGAAAAGAGTGAAGAAAATAATATAGGACAGAATGGTATGACAAAAGATCGAAAGGATAATGATGAATACATACCAGAAATATTTGATGACAGTGATTTCTACCATCAATTGCTAAGGGAGCTTATTGAATGCAAGTCGGCTGATATATCAGACCCTGTTCAACTCAGTCGACAATGGATAGCGTTGCAGCAAATGAGGAGTAAAATGAAAAGAAAAGTGGACACGAGAGCGACTAAGGGACGAAAAATTAAATACGTTGTTCATAATCCACTCGTAAGTTACATGGCTCCGGAGAAATCTTTGAAATGGAATGAAGAAAGCACTAATGAATTATATAGTTCCCTCTTCGGTAAAATATTTGAGAACAATAATATAGGCATCAATGTCGATTTAGAGAATGTTAAAATTAAATAATAAATATTTTATTTGTAATTTCTGTTACTTTGTTTCATTTTTAGGGTTCTATAGTAAAATAACCCTTACAGTTTCGTCCAGTCTCTCCGTCCGTCTGTCTGAGTATCACTGATGTCACAGCCATTTTAAAAATCTTTAAATATATAAAAGGAAAAGGTGACTGACTGACAGACTGACTGATCTATCAACGCACAGCTCAAACTACTGGATGGATCGGACTGAAATTTGGCATTCAGATAGCTATTATGACGTAGGCATCCGCTAAGAAAGGATTTTTGAAAATTCAACTCCTAAGGGGGTGAAATAGGGGTTTGAAATTTGTGTAGTCCACGCGGACGAAGTCGCGAGCATAAGCTAGTTATCTATAAGCGCTTTAAAGTCGTAAATTAGTATAGCTGATTTAGAAACCTATTCTACCGCTACACAGAGGCATGTAAATAAAAGTTCAGGGTAGGTATCTTCTGAAAACGAGAATTGGGAGCCGAAAAATATTTGGTTAAGGCGCTCCTTGTTATATAGGTATTTAAAAATCATTATTAGGTTTATTGGACAGTTTTTGAAAAAAATAATTATTTACTTCCAGAAATTATAACGCCAGTTTTTAGCAACTAGCATGTCTGCAGAACTCTACTTACGTGTGTGTTCTGAAAAGCCCATGATCAGTTAGGTATTTACTTTGTAAGTTGATTGCACCTAGTTATCTGATATTTGCAATAGCCAAGGGAGTTCACCTCATAATTACTTGTTTACTATTTAATGATATTTTGATCTTTCGGGAGCCACACGGGAGCATTAATGAAATGCGCTACTGAATTGCGGCAAAAAGTCGCCGTGGGCGACCTCCCTATATCTTTATCGTAATTATTATAAAGCGTGCCCACAACACTACATTGACGACCACGACCGCTGTGTCAAGAGCTTATCTAACGACAGAAGAAGATTCAGTCAAAAGCACTATAAATCGATCTTTTTTTGTTAAAACTACTTTTGACCAGCCTCTGGCCAAAAGTTCTATTGACTACCTACTTAGTTTTGCAGTCGCATAATCGGATAGCAAAAACAGGATATTTTTTGCCGGATCGTGCAATAGTATGCTTAGGTATGTGAACGCATGCATTGGAAAACTGTTGCCACTAAATCGGATCCTTCAAAAACGTGTCCCGCAAAGAATTGGACTTGTCAGTGTGAACAGGCCGTACCTAGGTATGGCTTGAGAAAGTATAAATATGCAGACATAACAGACAATCAAATAAAAGGCAGTTTTCCAGCAGCACGCCCGCTATCAATGCGACCCGAGATAGGCGCTGGGTTATCGCTTGTTTGGACACATGTTGATGCGACTTAGCTTGTTTTTGGGTGATTTCAAGCGCTAATTAAAATTATTTCTACGCGCCTCTTAATAGGTGAAGTAGGTATTAGCACCGAGTAAGGAGACAGTTCCCGGCAGGAAATATTGCACATCGAACTTCAGAAAGAGATAATGGTTTCGTAGAGCGTTGTCTCTGATATTGAGACCCACAATACCTCACATATAGTACGCGACAGGTCGAGATGGCAGTCGGGAAGGGAACGCCCTGCTCACCCGTACAGCCCCCGCGTTAACCCGTTGCGAGCGAACGTGGGTGACGTGCGGGTGTGCGGGGCGTCCCCCGCCTCTTTCTCGATTGCCATCTCAACTTGTTGCGGACTATAGCTATAAGTGACAGAGACGACGATCTACAAAGCCGAAATCTCTTTCTAAAGTTCAGTGTGCAATATTTCCTGCTGGGTACTGTATCTATGTTATTTAGGTACCTACCAGAGGTTCGACGCAGCCGTCTAGACAGAGCGAGCCTGCGGTAACCGATAACGAGCGACCCGGGATCTCCATAGTAATTCCGGGACATTTACCGCGAGATCTAAGGAGTAGTGTATAATTGGGCATTCTAGATCATTAAAGCATGTTTCGTTTCACTTCGTTTTACTTCGTTTCACTTCGTTCCACTTCGTTCACGAAACATGCTTTAGTGATCTAGCAATGCCCAATTATAGCTTTTGCATTTCGTTCATTCGAAACATGATTTAGTGATTGCGCAACTAAGATTTCATAAAGGTTAATCATTAACTAAGATGGTTTGCAATTTTCAATATAAACTATGGTGACGTTGAGAAACTGTTACTTTATTCGAGTTTGTTAAAGCTATCACACAAAAATGAGATTTGAAAAGCAGCCTCAATCACTTAATTTTAATAACATTTGTACTGTTAGCGAAAATACTACATTCCGTCATGGTAAACTACTTCCCAATACAATACGGTGTCTTATATGTGGTCCATCGAACTGTGGTAAAACCAATTTAGTCATCGGTCTTCTCCTACACGAAAATGGATTACGATTTAGAAACGTTTATGTTTATTCAAAAACCTTGTATCAACCTAAATATACGCTTTTAGAAAATATTTTGAAAAGAGTACCGGGAGTGTCTTACTTTAAATACCACGCCAATAATGATGTCCTTAGTCCTCAAAGCGCTAAACCTAATTCAGTCATAATTTTTGATGACGTAGCATCTGAAAAACAAAACAACATCAGAGATTACTTTGCTATGGGTAGACACAAGTTTGTTGACTGTTTTTATTTAAATCAAACATATACAAAAATTCCTAAACAGCTTGTGAGAGACAACGCTAATCTCATAGTTTTATTCAAACAGGATGACATTAATTTGAAACATGTTTATGACGAACATGTCAACACTGATATGTCCTGGTCATTATTTCGAGAAATGTGTTCAAAAGTATGGAATAATCCATATAATTATCTAGTAATTAACAAAGATTGTCCTAAGAATGAAGGAGGTTATAGAAAATCATTTGATACATTCATTGTGTTCGATTAATCATGTTAATTTATTTAAATATAGACGTTTCCTTCAAACCACGTCATTGATTTAAACGTATACATATATAACACTCCTATTATTTTTATAATGGACCGTCATATAAAGCAGCAGATTATTGAAGCATCCGAAGCTGTAAAAAGGAAATTAAAATTATTGAAAGATTCAAAAACTGATAATGATATGGTTCTTCAATCAGTATTTAAACCTATTACTACTTCACTTGATCGTATCGCCGATAAAAATAATAAAAATATTGATTTTGAAAATTTTGATGTTTCTAAAGAACCTGAAAGCCGTGAATGGAGCCAGTTAGATCTGAAACAGGATACCACGTTATTGGATCCAAGCGATTCTAGTAATCCTCAAGAGTCAGATGATGAAAATAGTGATGCGTCATTTAAATCGAGTGAAACATCTAGTTGGTCCCTATCGTCAGAAAATTTCGGGGATATTCCATTCGGTGTACGATCTGTAAATGGAAAACCTTTCATAGGTCTTACTCCGATTAAAATTAATAGTAATTCTTTTGTAATTGCTGAAAAAGAATATAAAAAGACTCCTGGTCTTAATGAATTGTTACTTAGTAGAAACCCTAACCTATCTTTGATCGATAAAGAAGATATAATAAACTATAAAGCAATCCTTTTGACAACGAATGTACATCGTCGAGACTATGATCCATCAAAACCAATTAAAAGTAACAAAGGTCAAAAGTACATGACTATAATAAAACCAATATTTCAAATCCCTACTTTGGAGGAAAGTAAGAAAACTGTGAGAGGTGATGGTCTTCCTTTTATGAAATTAATAAAACCCAATACGGATTACGTTTATTGGAATAACCCTAATGAATTGGTTGAACGATTGAAACTTTTGATTGCTTCAAAACAAGCTGGTAATACTGGATTAGATAATGAGATAATATCGATAATCGAAGAACTCAGAGAAAACGGTGATCTTAATTAGTATATAAATACTAGAAATATTATCTGATTAGAGCAGTAACATTTTATCCATACTTCTAAGCTGATCAAAATGAATATCGATAAATTCGGCCATCACGTTCATAAGCGTCTACGTGTGTCAGAATTATTTGATTTTGATGAA